>NC_031993.1:53246904-53252286 GCF_001879085.1 Nicotiana attenuata
ATTATATTAGAAATATCATATTTAGATGGAAATATCATAAAAGCTATATTCGATATATTATACTTAGCTTTTATTAGCTAATAATTATTCAAAAGTTAAGTGCATTAACTGCTTATAATATAATATTAGCTAAAAGCTAATAAATGATTATACTGCTTAAAAGAATATTTATACCTTAAATTGATTGAAGATTGCCTCCTTGAGAGCGAATGGGAATTCACTCCAAGTCGCATAAGGACCATCATAAAGCTTTTTGGTGGCTTTGGTGATGATCCTTGTAGTAATATTACTAGGGATGAACCTACAATTTAATAAAAAAAAACACATTCATATCTTAGTAAAACTGTACAAAACAAAAAAAAAAGTAAAAATAACAAATAACTCTTACCCGTCACCCTCAGTGACTATGATGATCCTGCCATATTCATCATAATGCACCTCCTCGTCATCATCAGCATCATTGTCCGAAGCATGTATATCGGAGGTATGTGTGGAAGGTGTAGGAGGTCAGAGCTAGTATCTCGCAGGCGAAGGCCTGCAATAGATGGAGTCCCAGATGAAGATGGCTGCGAGCCCTGGGACTGCGAGCCCTGGGAGTGCGACATAGCTGTATGGGCCGCAATGGGATGAGACACAGATAGCTGTGACCCGAGTGGCTGTGACACGGATGGCTGTGATCCATGTGGATGTGACATGGATCGATGCGATCCATGAGCTGCTGATGGATGCGATCTATGTGGTAGTGAGACCGGTGGACTGTATGTAGGTCGTACAGTCCTATGGCCCTGTGAAGAAAGACCTGGCGTCTGCACGAAGGTGTAGGGCTGGTGATGCGCTGGCAGCTCAGAATAGCCCTGGGGTGGAGGCCCAGACATAGGCATAGGCACAGGCATCCGTGAAGAGGAAGGAAGGGATTGAGTAGTATCTTCTACCCTCCACTTTGGTTTCCTAGCCTTTTCTCGACCCCGAGAACCAGTAGGATCACTGTTACCTCGACCCTTGCCTGTCATCTGCATAATATAATACATAGTTAGATTGAAACATATAAAGAAACTAGCTATAAACGAGAGTTATTAAAGAAACCAACTTTTTAAAGCTCATCGACGTATAGTTCCTCGTCCGAGAATTCTTCTTCCTCACTAGTTTGAGCTTCATCAGTTGATTCTTCTTCCTCGTTTTCTATAATTCTTACTTCATCTATATCAACTTCTTCCAATATGTTTTCAGGATGTTCCAAATTATTTTCTAAAACTTCGTCCACTATTTGGTGAACACTGGAGATATCGTTTTGATATGCAACATCTAACACATTCTCGGCTCACCCCCAAAGTGCATCCCAAAAGCATCCGCAACCATATCATGAATTCTAGAATCACGATTTGTATTCTCCACCGACCTACTACTTTCACCCACAACCATGTTATGAAATATCCCATGGCTACCATCGATCTCTCCATGAGTAGTCCACACAAAGTAATTCGCTATAAACCCCTTACTATAAAGATGAACCTTAACTTCCTCCGGTTTTCCAAACTTCATACAGTCGCACCTAACACAAGGGCACCTAATTACTCCTTCATTTATGTATGGCGGAAGTGACATTGCATGTCTAATAAATTCATCAACCCCTTCTACAAAATCCTCCCGCAATCCCCGCCGATTAGGATAATTTCTATTGTACATCCAAGTACGATGTTCCGTCTATATAAATAAAGCAAGAACAAATTAATTTAGTTAATTCAAGTATTTATAATGTATTCTTATTTAGGACAATGGATTTACAAGTACTCTTATTTAGGTATTGCTAATGTATGAATTGTTTCTTTTCACAATTTAACTCAATATAAATTAATACAAGAACTAAAAGATCATAATTTCTACCTTAATTTCATAAATCTAATGTAGTTCAAACCAAAAACCCTAATACTAAATAGACAAAAATTCTGAAAAATTACATAAAATTATATAGCAAAAATTAAAAATTAAAAAGCTAAGAAGGTAGATTACTAACCTTGGTAGATTAAAGGAGGATTAAAAAGTAGAGGTGGAAAGGGGTGGGGGACAGCGGCTCCGGCAACAGTGGTAGCGACGGCTCCAGCGACAGTGGTAGCGGCGGTAGCGGCTCCGGCGACAGTGGCAAGGGGTGGGGGGATTGATTTGTGTAAGGGAAATAGAGAAGGGAGGAGATTATGTTGGGAGAGAGTTTGAAAAAATTTTGGTAAGAAAATAACACTTTGGGAGGGCTAACCCGATTTTGACTCTGGATTTAAAAATAGCGACCAACTTTGGTCGCTATACTTGGTAGCCATTAAGTATTGACTATTTTGACCAAAATAGCGACCAAAGTTGGTCGCCACATTTTGACCGTTTGACCAAAATGGCGACCAAATTTGGTCGCTATATATAAAATAAAAATAAATTATTTTTAGTTCAATTTAAAATTATGTACATATGTAGTATAAATTTAGGATTTTAATTCATTTTAATTTATATATATATATATATATAGATAGATACACACACACACACACACACATATATATATATAGATACACACATACACACACACACACACACACACACACACACACACATATATATATATATAGACTANGGGTTGCACGCCGCAACAATGATATTTGAGGATCGGGTTGCACGCCGCAACGATGATATTTGAGGATCGGGTTGCACGCCGCAACAATGATATCTACGGGTTGGGTTGTACGCCGCAACAATGATATTTATGAATCGGGTTGTACGTCGCAACAGTTGTTGAGTCAAGTGTGTTTATTTTTGATATTCGTTTCTTGGTTCGCTGTAAATTCTTGGGCTGCTTCTATCTTTATATTGAGGTTTCCTATTTGTAACTGTTGCCTCCCCACAGCATGTCCCTTCCTTCCTTATTGACTGTTTATTTCCTGTATTTCTTTCCGTTGTATATATATATAGTTGAACTGCATAGGTTTATCTGGTAGTCTGGTCCTAGCCTCGTCACTACTTCGCCGAGGTTAGGCTAGGCACTTACCAGCACATGGGGTCGGTTGTGCTGATACTACACTCTGTGCTCTTTTGCACAAATCCAGGTATTGGACAGCATCAGTAGTTGGAGGGCCTCCTTCAGTCCACCCGGAGACCCAAGGTAGACCTGCAGGCGTTCGCGGGCCCTGGCGTCTCCCTCTATCTTCATTCGCTGTTTCATTATCTTTTGTTCAGAGACAGTTTATTGTATTTTTCTTCAGACCTTGTATGTAGCAGATCTTAGATAGTCTGTGACACTGTGACACCAGTTCTTGGGTAGAGGCTTATGTTGTACTTCCGCATTTTGGGTTTTCAGTTATTATGTTCTTTTTTTTAAAGACTTCCGCATTTATTTTAAGACTCGTTGTTTTATTATTGTTGTGTTGTCAGCCGAAAATGTTTAAAATGTTTGGCTTGACTAGCTCCGTTAGTAGGCGCCATCACGACTCCCGATGGTGGGAAATCCGGGTCGTGAAAAGTTGGTATCAGAGCTCTAGGTTACATGGGTCTCACAGTTCACAGACAAGCTCGGTAGAGTCTGAGGGATCGGTACGGAGACGTCTGTATTTATCCCCCAGAGGCTATAGAGTTAGGAAAAGTTTCACATTTGTTCTTTCCTGTCGTGCGGTTTTGTTTCTCAAATGCTAAATTGAAACCTCTACTCTTGTCCCTTCGCGAATGGCGAGGTCATGTACCGCTTCTTCAGCTGAGCAACAACACAGACCAGTTAGGTCACCATCTTTGACTCGAGATCAGATTCATTGACTTGGCTCGTCATGCTCTTATCATAGTTCTCCCCCCGTGAGGGAGAGTGAGGAGGTTCATTGAGGGATCGTCCAGCCCGCTCAAAGATGCTAGAGGTGGAGGTAGAGGCATTAGAGGTGGAGGTAGAGATGCTAGAGGTGGAGGTGGAGGTATTGTTTTGGTTGTGGTAGAAAAGCTTCGGTTTTATTTTGCGCCGTATCTGGTCATGCCTAGTGGTTCTTTGACTGTCCCTGTTTATGTGCCTACGCCGGTAGGTGATTATATTGTGGTGGATCGCGTCCATTATTCATGTATAGTGGTTATTGGAGGTTTTGAGACTCGTGTAGATTTGCTTCTTCTGGACATGGATGATTTCGGTGTTATATTGCTGATGGACGGGTTATCACCTTACCACGCCATCTTGGGCTGTCATGCCAAGACTGTGACCTTAGCTTTACCGGGTATGCCTCGTTTAGAGTGGAGAGGGACTCCAGGTCATTCTACCCGCAGTGTCATGTCGTATGTGAAGGCTCGGCGTATGGTTGAGAAGGGGTGTCTGGCTTATTTAGCTTATGTTCTGGATTCCAGTGCTGAGGTTCCCTCTCTCGATTCTGTGCTCGTTGTTCGTGATTTCCCTGATGTTGTTCCTTCAGACCTACCGGGTATGCCACCCGACAGGGATATAGATTTCTGCATTGATCTGGTTCCGGGCACTCAGCCCATATCTATTCCGTCATATTGTATGGCCCCGCCGGGGATGAAAGAGTTAAAAGAACAGTTGCAAGACTTGCTTGAGAAGGGTTTCATTAGACCAAGCGTTTCGTCGTGGGGTGCGCCGGTGTTGTTTGCTAAGAAAAAAGATGGCTCGATGAGAATGTGTATTGATTACCGGCAATTGATCAAGGTTACAATCAAGAATAAGTATCCACTGCCGAGGATTGATCATTTGTTCGACCAGCTTCAGGGTGCCGAGGTATATTCAAAGATTGATTTGAGATCTGGCTACCATCAGTTGAGGATTAGGGCATCCGATGTCCCTGAGACAGCTTTCCGCACTCGGTACGGGTATTGTGAGTTCTTGGTTATGTCATTCGGGTTGACAAATGCCCCAACAACTTTTATGGACTTGATGAACCGAGTGTTCAGGCCTTATTTGGATTCATTCGTGATAGTGTTCATTGATGATATATTGATATACTCCCGCAGCCAGGAGGGGGCACGAGCAGCATCTCAGAGTGGTTCTTCAGACTCTAAAGGATAGTCAGCTATATGCAAAGTTTTCGAAGTATGAGATTTGGTCGAGTTCAGTTGCATTCTTGGGTCATGTCGTATCAGCAGAGGGTATTCAGGTTGACCAGAAGAAGATTGAGGCAGTCAAGAACTGGCCTAGACCAGCATCAACTACAGAGATTCGGAGTTTCTTGGGATTGGCAGGCTACTATCGTCGGTTCGTGGAGGGGTTCTCATCTATTGCAGCCCCGATGATCAGGCTGACCCAGAAAGGTGCCCAGTTCAGATGGTCAGATGAGTGTGAGGCGAGCTTCCAGAAGCTCAAGACAGCTCTGACTACGGCACCAATATTGGTTTTGCCCATAGGATCAGGGACCTTATACAGTTTAT
>NC_031993.1:53252299-53262869 GCF_001879085.1 Nicotiana attenuata
TATATATATATATAGACACACACGCACGCTTCGTAGTACTATTCATCCCTTGTATTACAAAAGTGTTAACGGCTAACATTTATATTATTTATTTAGTAAATACAAAAGTAATTTTTAATTTTGACCAATGGTGACCTATATAGCGACCAACTTTGGTCGCTAAACATACATAATTTTTAATTAGCGACCCAAGTTGGACGCTAAATTTAAATCAGATTTATTTATCTTTCATATAATTTTTAAAATATTAACTGGGTCCCAGGTTAGTGACCAAAGTTGGTCTATATTATACTGAGCGACCAACATTGGTCGCTAAAGTTGAATTATATTTATTTATATTTTATAATTTTTTTAAACAAAATTATAATTATTAAAATTTTATAACTGGGTCCCAAATTAGCGACCAAAGTTGGTCTCAATCTGTTTACTCTTTATATAGCGGCCAACTTTGGTCGCTAATATTAAATTTTATTTTATTTATATTTTATTATTTTTTAAAAATAATATTATAATTATTAAAATTTAGTAGGTGGGTCCCATGAAGCGACCAACGTTGGTTGCTAATCTGAGTAATTCTTTGACCAAGCAAGTCTGACTAGTCCGGTCAACAGTTTGACAAAATTTTCGACCAAGTGGCGACCAACATTGGTCGCTAATTTATTTAAAATTATTATTTTATTATTTTCACCAGTTTAGCGACCAACTTTGATCGCTTTTTTTGACAGAACAACGTTGGTCGCTAAAGTTTTCAGGAATTCTAGTAGTGGTTGAAGATTTGAAGATTTTGAATGAGATTTCTTACCCTTTCCTTGCACTACTATTCCATGATATGTTTTTATTTTCAATCTTTTATACCTTTATCAAATTACTATCATAGAAATTTTGCACAAATAATTTTATTCCATTTTTTAAGCTTATTAAATCAACTCTAGTATTTTATTTGGTAAATATTTATTAATTACTCCCTTAAAATTATTTCTGAATGATTAATTGTCCAAACTAATTATTTATATTTTCATGCACATTTTATAGCTTTTTACATTGTTTTATACAACTATATTTGTATTTTTGCACTATTTACATATTATTGGCAATAAGAGCTTACGATTTACAAATAATTTTATTTTTTATGTTATTTATGCCAAAATGGCATTCTTTTACTTTTATAATTATAATCTATTATTTTCAAAATGTTAATTACAAAATAACATTTTAATCATTTTTATAACCATTATTTACTTATTTTTTGTTTAATTCATGTGTTTCGAAATCTGGCCCAAATAAAGGCCAAATTCGGACCCCAAATGGTCCAAAACATTAGGCCCAACTACACCAGGCCCAAACCGACCCCTTGTCAATACTCGGTCGGTTGACTCGTTACCCGCCCTGTCCTACCTTCAAAATCTCAATCGTTGATCTTAAGAGATCAACAACTCACAATAGACCCCTCTTCTCCTTATATTCCATTACCCCAAACCCTAATCCCTACTTTCCAGCTCTGCCGCCCTCATACACTCATGTCTCTCACCAAAACTAAACCCTAGCCATCTCACTCTCAACCTTTCTTTGATTCCGACTAGGAGATGAGATTCTCATGTGATACACTTACCTTATTTGTGTTACCCCGTCATTACATGCATTACTGTGGTATTACTTAGTACTAGCCCGATTTTGGCAAGTACCACTTCTCTGAATCAAGAAGAATCAGCCTCAATCTTCAAGATTCAGACGACATTCCATCTATATACATTCAAAACAAGGTTATACAGATTCGATTTAGTGGGATCCTTAGCTATTTTTGACCTCCTATCAAACTAGGGTATGCAATGTTTTACCCTATTCTGATTTGGAATGGGCTTGCATGTGATTCTTTCTCAGAGAAAGGTTGAGTGACTGGAATGGGTTATACAGACCTTAATCTCTCTCTCTCTCTCTCTCTCTCTCTCTCTCTCTCTCTCTCTCACTTGCTCTATCTTGTTCTGAAACTATTGTGTTCAATTAGTCAGTGGCATACTGAAATCCAAGCTCACTGTGGTATTGTTTAACGACCTCCTCCGGTGCAAGCACTGCTCGGAGCCCTTTTGAGGCTCTTGTGAACTCTGAAGCACTGAGGATTTGGGATTCTCATTGTTCTCCTTCAATCACTGCTGTTTGAGCCATCGCTGAAACTCTAATGATTCTCATTCTTTGCTTGTTCATCTTGCAACTGATTAGTGTTCTCGACTCTTATAGTTTGAACTACTTCCCTTCTATATAATCATGTCTATGTGAATTCTACGTGTTAATACTGTTTGAACTTTTATATACAAGCATGACATAGGTTTCTCTACTATTTGTGAATCCCAATATAGTACTGTTATTACATACTTTACTCCAATTCTGTTGTGAAAATGTTGTTTTGTATATCCACGACTGCTAGTGTTAAGTTTTCTCAAGTCTAATGCCTTAGGGCAATCTTTGATACATATAATTGAACTTATCATGTGTGATCGACCTATAGAATCTCTAACTTCTTTAGAATTAGGTAAACATGTGCTAATTGATCTGTTACACCCATGGAACTATGTTCATAACCTGATTTGCCTTAATTTTTCGAGATGAATCTTTCCTAAAAAGATTGTCTATCTATTATCTTCCCAGAATCAATTCTTGCCCATGTTCCACCTTATGATTTCACGATGATATCTCCAAGTACCCACTCTCTCAGAAATACTCAATTTGTCTGCCAAACGCCTACACAATGCACACACAATCTCTCAGCAATGTACGGGTGCCTGGCATCGATGCCCCTCACCAAAGCACATATATTTCACTGTGCCTGCGCTCACTACTGGTTTGTCAGACTCCGAAGGAACGGATCCTGCCCAAGCGCTAATATAAAGCCTATAAGTCCTGGTACGGCATGCTGTCCGATCAACAACAATATATAAGCCAATAAGGCCTACTGCAGCGTGCAGCCCGATCCACGATAACACTCACAAACCGGCTCTCAGGCACACCTCAGTCATCAATCTCTCAAGTCTCCAGGACTCACAAATCTCGTACCACTCATCCCAAACAATGATAACATGTGATGTAACAGTGAATGATAATAGGGACTGAAATATGATATGCAAATGAATAATCATGACTGAGTAGATAATTGCAGTTAAAGCAGATAACTCATAACGGCAGAAATAGCCTCAGTAAGTCTCAATCAAATAAGCATAGAGTCTAAAAATAATTTTTCTAACATGAATCACAACTCAATTACTATAACACATAGGAACATTACATGAATAAAACAAGACTTGATATTAACACAGTATAAGAATCCACCCAGATCATGATTACCACGGCGCACGCCCATCACCTAGAATGCGTTTCACCCCCACCACAAACCACATAAAACATCTTCCATGGATTTATATCCTCAGATCCAAGTTTAGAAGTGTTACTTACCTTAAAACGTGCCACTCAATGCTCCAACAAAGCCTTACCATGCATATCAGCCTCCAAACGACTCGAATTAGTCACAAACAACTTAATATCAACAAATAACGCCATAGGCAACAACTTCAAACATATAAAGTTTTGATCTTTATCAAAATAAAACAGTTAACCCTGGGCCCGCAACTCAGAACCTGACAAAATTCATGAAATCCGAACATCCATTCAATTACGAGTCCAACCATACCAAAATAATCTAATTCGGACTTCAAATCGACCTTCAACCCTCCATTTTTCATTTTTGAAACATATCTATAAAATCCCCCATTTCTTCACTTTAATTCACTAATTAGATGCTAAGAAGGAACATGGAATCGTGAAATATTAACAAATCCAAGTCAAAAATACTTACCCGATCCAAGACATGAAAATTCCCTCCAAAATGCCCAAACACCAAGCTCTACAACTCAAAATACGAAAATAATAGTCTAATCCTCGATTTGGGTTTTTAATATTTTGCTTCCCAGTTATTGTGAATCGCTATCGCATAAACGACCTCGCGATCGTGAAGAATAAAATTATCACTGCCCTCAAAATACACTACGCAAACACGAAGTCCCAGTCGCGAATACGGTGGTTACTATACCTAACTCTTCATGAATGCACACCCAATACCGCGATCGCGTAGGCTTGAAGCCCGACGTCCCAGCTAACCACTTCTCTTACGCGAATGCGTGATCCTTCTTGCATCCGTGATGAACTGAGACCTCAAAGCTTCGCGAACGTGTGCCCAACATCGCGGACGCAATGAATGAATTACCTCCTGCCACCAACAACTCTTCTTCATCGTAATCCTTTCTTTGCGATCACGAAAGAGGAAACCAGATATCAAAAAAATCAGCAGTCCAACAAGTCCAAAATAAAGTCGGATTAGATCCGAATCACACCCGAGGCCCCCCGGACCCCATTCAAACATACCAAAAGGTCATAAAACATGACATGAACTTAGTCAAAGCCTCAAATCAAATCAAAAAAATTTTGAAATCACGAATCACAACCCAATTAAAGCCTAATGAACTAATGAACTTCCAACTTCTAAAACTAATGTCGAATCATACCAAACTAACTTCGATTGACATCAAATTTTGCACACAAGTTATAAATGATACAACGAACCTACTTCAACTCTCGGAATTAAAATCTACACTCCACATGAACAAAGTCAACTCTCTGTCAAACCTCTCAACCTTCCAAATTTTAACTTTCCAACTTTCACCAATTCAAGTCAAAATGACCTACGAACCTCTAAATCAATATCCGGACATACTCCTAAGTCCAAAATCACCATAAAAAGCTATCGGAATCATCAACACTCCATTCCAGAGTCGTCTACACATAAGTCAAACTCCGGTCAACTCTTTAAAATTAAGCTTCCAACATTGGGACTAAGTGTACCAATGCACTATGAAACATCCCCAAAACCAAACCAACCACCCGGGCGATTCACATAACTACGAATGAACACAGAATAAGAGATAAATGGGTGAAAAGGGCTACAATACTCAAAACGGTCAGCCGGGTCATTACATTATCCCCTTCTTAAACAAATGTTCTTCCTTCAACGGGTCTACAATCATACCTGGAGTCTCAAATAGATGTGGATCTGCTCCGCATCTCCCGTTCGGTCTCCCAAGTAGCCTCCTTGACTGGCTGGACTCTCCACTAAACTTTTACTGAAGCTATTTTTCTAATGTCAACTTTCAAACTTGCCGATCTAAAATGGCCACCAGCTACACATCATAAGTTAAATCACCTTCTAACTGAACCGTGCTGAAATCCAAAAGATGAGACGGATCACCATAATAATTCCGGAGCATAGAGGCCCAAAATGCTAGGTGAACAACCGATAGGCTAGGTGGAAATGCAAGCTTGTAGGTCACCTTTCCATTTCTCTTAAGCACCTCAAAAGGGCCAATATGCCGAGGGCTAGGTGAAACTCTGAGCAATACCTTCTCTCCCACCATATAGGAAATATCACGAATTTTCCGATCAACGTAACTTCTCTGTCTAGATTGTGCTGTACGAAGCCGGTTCTAATTCAACTTGACCTTCTCCAAGGCATCCCGAACCAGATCAGTGCCCAACAACCTAGCCTCCACCGGCTAAAACTAACCAACTGGAGATCAACACCACCTCCCCTATATAGCCTCATAAGGAGCCATTCGAATACTCGATTGGTAGTTGTTATTGTAGGCAAACTCTGCAAGTGGTAGAAACTGATCCCAAGAACCCTCGAAATCCATAACACAAGCGAGTAGCATATTCTCTAAAATCTGAATGGTGTGCTCGGATTGTCCGTCCGTCTGGGGGTGGAAGGTTGCACTCAACTTAACCCGTATGCCCAACTCTCGCTGCGCTGCTCTCCAAAAGCGAGATGTGAATTGCATGCCCCGACCAGAAATAATGGACGCCAGCACACCATGAAGACGAACAATCTCGCGGATATAGATCTCAATTTAACATTCTGAAGAATAGGTAGTCACAACCACAATGAAATGTACAAACTTATTCAACCGTCTACAATCACCCAAATAGTATCGAATATTTTCAAAATTCGTGGGGTCCCAACAACGAAGTCCATGGTAACATACTCCTATTTCCACTCGAGAATCTCAAGTCTCAGAAGCAAACCGTCCGGCATCTGAAGGCTCGTACTTCACTTATTGACAGTTCAAGCACCAAGCCACATTCTCACGTATATCTTTCTTCATTATCTACCACCAATAATGCTGCCTCAAGTCCTGATATATCTTCGCGGCACCCGGATGAATGAAATACCGCAAATTGTGGGCCTCCTCAAGAATCAACTCACGTAACCCATTCACATTGGCACACAAATTTGACCCTGCATCCGCAACACCCCATCATCTCCAATAGAATCCTCCATGGCATCATCGTGTTGTACCGTGTCCTTAAGGACAAGTAAATGGGGGTCGTCATACTGACGTTCTCTGATGCTCTCATACAAAGAAGACCGAGAATCCACACAAGCAAAAACCCGACTAGGATCCGAAACATCTAACCTCAGGAACTGATTGGCCAAAGACTGAACATTTGATGCTAGCAGTCTCTCACCAACTGGAAGAATAGGTAGTCACATCGCAATAAAATGTACAGACTTATTCAACGGTCCACAATCACCCAAATAGCATCAAATTTCTTCAAAGTTCGTGGGGGCCCAACAACGAAGTCCATGGTAACATACTCCTATTTCCACTCAAGAATCTCAAGGCTATCCATACTCACAACCTTTCTATTCAAGGCATTGGCCACCACATTAGCCTTCCCAGGATGATACAAAATGGTAATATCATAGTCATTTAACAGCTCCAACTACCTCTGCTGCCTCAATTTTATATCCTTTTGCTTAAACAAGTGTTGCAGACTTTGATGATCCGTGAATACCTCGCAAGACACGCCATGGATATAGTGCCTCCAAATTATCAATGTGTGAACAATAGGTGCCAACTCAAGATCATGAACGGGGTAGTTCTTCTCATAGGGCTTCAACTGGCAAAGCATAAGTGATCACCCTACCCTCCTGCATCAAGACACACCCAATACCAATCCGAGAAGCATCACAATAAGTCGTATATGAACCCGATGCTGAGGGAAAAACTAGAACTGGAGTTGTGGTCAAGTCTGTGACGACCCA
The DNA here is from genome assembly GCF_001879085.1 of Nicotiana attenuata. Lineage (NCBI taxonomy): Eukaryota > Viridiplantae > Streptophyta > Magnoliopsida > Solanales > Solanaceae > Nicotiana > Nicotiana attenuata. Next base: position 53,259,444 of record NC_031993.1, read on the forward strand.
AAGGGTCATCACCGTAATTCCCACTCACCTTGTACTTTCGAGGCCGTGAAAACCTCACTTGGGGGTTGCCTCGACTTGTGTGCGCAGTCCAGGCGCGTAACCGGAAAGTTTAAATGTGAATTTGTGAGAAAAATAATAAATTTGATGTTTTAAATTGATTAAGTTTGACTTTGGTCAACGTTTTGGGCAAACGGACCCGGACTCGTGATTCGACAGTTCCGGAGGGTCCGTAGGAAATTTTGGGACTTGGGTGTGTGCCCGGAATCAAATTCCGAGGTCCCAAGTCCGAGAAATGAATTGTTGTGTGAAATTATTTTCTGAAAATAATTAAAGAATTTGAAAGTATTATTTTTTTAGAAGACTGTGCTATTGGGCTCGTATTTTGGTTACGACGCCCGGCACAAGTCTTAAATATGATTTAAGCAATTGCTGTAAAGTTTGGTTAGATTTGGACGTCGTTTGACGTGTTTTGGACTAAAAACTCTAAACTTGATGTTTTATGAAAAATTCGAAGGAAATCCTGGGTCTTGAGGCCTAATTTGATGATTATGATGTTGTTTGGGCGATTTCATCGCACGGATGAGTCCGTAGGTGTTTTTGAGGTTATATGTATGTTCGGTTTGGAGCTCCGAGGGCTCGGGTGAGTTTTGAGTAGGTCCCGGGAGGTCTTAGGCTAGAAATATCAGATGGTTGCAGGTCCAGGTGTTGCAGGCCCCCAGCACAGCCGCGGTCATTTCCGCGCGGTCCGCGCTGGAAGCCGCGCGGCCGCGGTGCATTTCTGCGTGGTCCGCGTGGTTAGGATCAGAGAGCCAGTGGTCCAAGTCGACCAGCGCGGCCGCGTGACTAATCAGCGCGGTCCGCGCTGGGTGATTCAGAGAGTGGGATTTGGGTTCATTCCTCCAGCGCGGTCGCGCTCCAAAACAGTGCGGGCCGCGCTGGGTGGGTTCAAAGAGGGTCATTTTTCTAGCTTCTCAGCGCGGCCGCGGTGCACTTTTGCGCGGTCCGTGCTGAGTCTTCAGTACAGTATATAAAGTTGGGATTTTCAGTCATTTTTCCCTTTTTGAAAACCCAACACATAAGAGGCGATTTTCCAAACGATTCTACTTCTTCAAAACGATTGGTAAGTGATTTCTAACTGATTTTCTATACTCCTTAACATCCTTAAATATAATTTCAACTTCAAAACAAGAATTTTAATGGGGGAATTTGGGAATTTAGGGTAGAACTAGGGTTCCTAAATTTGGGGGTTCTGGACCTCAATTTGAGGTCCGATTCCAAAATAACTTATATATTCAAATTCATGGGGGAATGGGTAATCGGGTTTTGGTTCGAACTCTGGGTTTTGACCACGTGGGCCCGGGGGCATTTTGGGAATTTTTGAACAAACTTTGGGAAATTCATTTTCATGCATTCAAATTGATTCAAGTAGCATTTGTTAATACATTCAAGTAATTTGTGATTAGATTCGAGCGGTTTGGTGGTGAATTCGAGGGGTAAAGCTATACTAGAGGATTGAGTTGAGTTTGGAGCATTCGAGGTAAGTGTTTGGTTTAACCCTAACTTGAGGGAATAGGAGTCGGGTCTTGTTTGCTAATTGCTAAATGACCGAGTACGATGTATAGGCATGGTGACGAGTTCCTATACATTGGTGTCTAGCATGACCGTGAGTCCTTATATGTGGATTGTTTGGATATTGTTATGCCTTCCATGCTTAATTGATGGCTTCTATGCGTTGTAAACACCTTGTGAAGGATATTGTGATTGTGGAACTTCGTGGAGCATTAGCTCGGCCTGAAACACAAATGGTGAGAGTATATGAGATGAGAAATGCCTTGTAGCTTTCCACGAGTGCTAATGAGAACTAGGATATGAAAATGAAAGAAAAAGAGAGATAACGATTTGCTCTTGCATGGCTATGATTGGTTGTTGTGTACCCTTGTTGGGATTTCCTTCCAAACACTTGTTCACTCCCTTGCCCTTTATTTGTGACTGTTGTTTGGTCAAGGTTGAGGGGTAGACATTATGGATCGGGTTGCACGCCGCAACAATGATAAATGCGGATCGGGTTGCACGCCGCAACAGTGATAAATGCGGATCGGGTTGCACGCCGCAACAGTGATAATTGTGGATCGGGTTGCACGCCGCAACAGTGTTGAAATATATTAGGGTCGGGTTGCGCGCCGCAACAGTTAGTGTTACAAATGTGTTTAGTGCTGGTATTAGTTTTCTTGATCGTCAAAAATTATAAATTGCACCTGGATTGATTACTTTGGATTTACTGTTAATATTGTTACCTCCCCACAGCATGTTCCCCTCCCATACTGTTAGTTGCCTTGTACTTCGATTTCTGTTGTATATTTATAGTTGCACAGGTTTATGTGGAGTCCAGTCTAGCCTCGTCACTACTTCGCCGGGGTTAGGCTATGCACTTACCAGCACATGGGGTCGGTTGTGCTGATGCTACACTCTGTGCATTTTTGCACAGGTCCAGGTATTGAGCAGCAGCAGCAGCATTAGCTCGGGGGCGAACCTTCAGTCCAGAGAGACCCGAGGTAGCTTGCAGGCGTCCGCAGGCCCGACGTCTCCCTTCTATCCTTATATTTGGCTGTCATCTCATTGTACCCGAGATAAACAGATTATGTTCTTTCAGACTTTGTATGTAGTACTCCTTAGATGTTCGTGAGTATGTGACTCCAGTCCTGGGGTAGAGACGTATGATGGAATTTCTGTATTTTATTCAGTTATATAAATTTAAGTCTTCCGCTAATGATTTTAATTCTGTCGCCTTTATTTAATGCCGTTAATTGTTAAAAAGGAACAGGTGTTTAATGAAATTGCTAATTAAGTTGGCTTGCCTAGCTCCTATTAGTAGGTGCCATCACGACCCTCGAGGGTTGGAAATCCGGGTCGTGACAAAAAATGACTTTTAAGTAATGTACACAAAATTAAATGATTTTTACGTAACAAAAAAAAGAAATAACTTTTGAGTAACAAACACAAAAGTTAAATGAACATCAATAAAATTTACTCCCTAAATTGTGGGCAAGTTGGACTTGGGAGTTTAGCAATATTAAGCAAATTCATGGGGTAATCAATGCATTTTTCATTCAACCAATTTCAAAGTAGGTAGCAGCTGATATATACATTAATGCAAATCTAGTTCGTAATATTTCATTCGGCAGAACCCAATTTGGCTATACCCTATAGTTGTGTCAAATTTTTTATTTGAAATTTAAACTCTTGAGAGAACACGGTTTTGATATCTCTCAAGGTACGTACGTACTGTTCATATGTGCATGTTTTGGGGTCCTTTTTTAAGCTGTTATATCTTTTGGTTATATTATGTCTTTTAACATAGACCAGTAAGGTAATAGTCTCAAATTTTGTGTGATTTTATAAAAAAGATGAAAAATTTGGAGGTAAGCC
>NC_031993.1:53262888-53340105 GCF_001879085.1 Nicotiana attenuata
TCTCAGCAGCCGAGGGCTTGTTACACGTGTGGCGACACGAGGCACATTGCTAGGTTTTGCCCTCGAGCTTCGGACAGCTCTCAGCAGCAGGGTCCGCAGGCCGCCCAACCAGCTAGAGGCGGGGGTAGAGGCCATAGAGGTGGAGGTAGGGACCATAGAGGTGGAGCTCGGACCGCCAGAGGTAGAGGCCAGCCAGCAGCCGATCGTCCCAGAGATATGGTTCAGGGAGGTGGGGCCCAGCCCCAGTGTTATGCTCTTCCAGCCAGGCCAGAGGCTGAGTCTTCAGATGCAGTCATTATAGGTATTATTCTGAGTTGTATTAGAGATGCTTCAGTGCTATTTGACCCTGGGTCTACGTATTCATATGTGTCGTCCTATTTTGCACCCTACCTGGTTATGCCTAGTGATGCTTTGGGTATTCCTGTTTATGTATCTACACCGGTGGGTGATTCTATAGTGGTCGACCGAGTTTATCGTTTCTGTGTTGTAGCGTTTGGGGTCTTGAGACCCGTGTTGATTTACTGCTCTTAGACATGGTGGATTTCGATGTTATATTAGGGATGGATTGGTTGTCCCCGTATCGTGCTATCTTGGATTGTCACGCCAAGACCGTGACCTTGGCATTACCAGATTTGCCCCGTTTGGAGTGGCGAGGGACCCCAGGTCATGCCACTCGCAGTGTTACCTCATATGTGAAGGCTCGACGCATGGTCGAGAAGGGGTGTTTAGCTTATCTAGCGTATGTTCGCGATTCCAGCGCAGAGGTTCCTTCTATCGATTCTGTTCCTATTGTTCGGGAGTTCCCCGAGGATTTCCCTTCAAACCTGGCGGGTACGCCGCCCGACAGGGATATTGATTTTTGTATTGACCTAGCTCCGGGTACTCAGCCCATTTCCATTCTACCGTATCGCATGGCCCCGCCAGAGTTGAAAGTGTTAAAGGATCAATTGCAGGATTTGCTTGAGAAGGGTTTCATCAGACCCAGCGTTTCGCCTTGGGGTGCGCCGGTGTTATTTGTGAAGAAAAAGGATGGTTCGATGAGGATGTGCATTATTACTAGCAATTGAACAATGTGACGATAAAGAACAAGTATCCACTACCGAGGATTGATGATTTGTTTGACCAGCTTCAGGGTGCAAAGGTGTTTTCAAAGATAGACTTGAGATCTGGCTACCACCAGCTGAGGATTAGGGCATCCGATGTCCCTAAGACAGCATTCCGCACTCGGTACGGGCATTATGAGTTCTTGGTCATGTCGTTTGGGTTGACCAATGCCCCAGCAGCAATCATGGAGTTGATGAACCGAGTGTTCAGGCCATATTTGGACATGTTCGTGATAGTCTATATTGATGATATTTTGGTGTACTCCCGCAGCTAGGAGGAGCTCGAGCAGCACCTCAGAGTGGTTCTTCAAACTCTGAGGGATAGTCAGTTATATGCCAAGTTCTCCAAGTGTGAGTTCTGGTTGAGTTCGGTTGCATTTCTGAGTCACGTTGTATCAGTAGAGGGTATTCAGGTGGACCCGAAGAAGATTGAGGCAGTCAAGAACTGGCCTCGACCAGCATCAGCTACTGAGATTCGGAGTTTCTTGGGGTTAGCAAGTTATTACCGTCGGTTCATGGAGGGATTTTCATCTATAGCAGCCCCGATGACAAGATTGACCCAACAGGGTTCCCAGTTCAGATGGTCAGATGAGTGTGAGGCGAGCTTTCAGAAGCTCAAGACAGCTCTGACTACGGCACCGACATTGGTTTTGCCCACAGGCTCAGGGCCTTATACAATTTATTGTGATGCTTCCCGTATTGGGCTTGGTGCCGTATTGATGCAGGATGGCAGAGTCATTGCTTATGCTTCGAGGCAATTGAAGATCCACGAGAAGAATTATCCGATTCATGATCTAGAGTTGGCAGCCATTGTTCATGCTCTGAAGATTTGGAGGCATTACCTATATGGTGTGACGTGTGAGGTGTACACTGATCACAAGAGTCTGCAGTACTTGTTCAAGCAGAAGGAGTTGAACTTGAGGCAGAGGAGGTGGTTGGAGCTGTTGAAGGATTATGATGTTACTATTTTGTATCACCCAGGGAGAGCCAATGTGGTGGCCGATGCATTGAGTAGGAAGTCCGCCAGCATGGGTAGTCTTGCTTATATTTCGGTCAGCCAGAGACCACTTACTTTGGATATTCAGGCCTTGGCCAATCGGTTTGTGAGGTTGGAGATTTTTGAGCCTAGCAGAGTGTTTGCTTGCACGGTCGCTCGTTCTTCATTATTGGAGCGTATCCGTGATCGGCAGTTTGATGATCCCCATTTATGTGTCCTGAGAGACACGGTTCAGCGTGGAGGTGCCACGAAGGTGACCTTAGATGATGATGGTGTTTTGAGATTGCAGGGGCGAGTTTGTGTGCCCAATGTCGATGGGATTCGGGAGTTAATCTTAGCGGAGGCCCATAGTTCTCGGTATTCTATTCACCCGGGTGCTGCGAAGATGTATCAGGACTTGCGGCAGCATTATTGGTGGCGTAGGGTGAAAAAAGATATTGTTGCATATGTGGCTCGATGTTTGAACTGTCAGCAGGTTAAGTATGCGCATCAGAGGCATGGTGGTTTGTTTCAGAGGATTGAGCTTCCCGAGTGGAAGTGGGAGAGGATTACCATGGATTTCGTTACTGGACTTCCGTTGACTCGGAAGAAGTTCGACCCGATATGGGTTATTGTTGATAGGCTAACCAAGTCAGCGCATTTCATTCCTGTAGCAGTCTCCTATTCATCCAAGAGGCTAGCTGAGATTTATATCCGGGAGATTGTTCGCCTTCATGGTGTGCCGGCATCTATCATTTCGGATCGGGGTACGTAGTTACCTCGCATTTCTGGGGTGCAGTTCAGCGAAAGTTGGGCACACGGGTTGAGTTGAGCACAGCTTTCCATCCTCAGACGGGCGGCCAGTCCGAGAGGACTATTCAGATATTGGAGGATATGCTCCGAGCCTGTGTCATTGATTTTGGAGGCTCGTGGGACCAGTTTTTGCCTTTAGCAGAGTTCGCATACAACAACAGCTACGAGTCCAGCATTCAGATGGCTCCATATGAGGTGTTGTATGGTAGGCGATGTCGGTCTCCGGTTGGGTGGTTTGAGCCGGGAGAGGCTCGGTTATTGGGTACAGATTTAGTTCAGGAGGCCTTAGATAAGGTCAAGATCATTTAGGAGCGGCTTCGTACAGCTCAGTCTAGGCAGAAGAGTTATGCAGACCGTAAGGTTCGAGATGTAGCTTTCATGGTTGGTGAGCAGGTATTGCTCTGAGTGTCGCCTATGAAGGGCGTGATGAGATTTGGGAAGAAAGGCATGCTTAGCCCTAGGTACATTGGCCCGTTTGAGATTCTTGATTGAGTGGGAGAGGTGGCTTATAGACTTGCGTTGCCGCCCAGCTTATCAGCCGTGCATCTAGTTTTCCATGTATCTATGCTTCATAGGTATCACGGCGATCCTACCCATGCATTAGACTTTAGTACTGTCCAATTGGACAAGGATCTGTCATATGAGGAGGAGCCGGTAGCTATTCTAGACCGGCAGGTTCGACAGCTGAGGTCGAAGAGTTTTCCTTTTGTTCGTGTTCAGTGGAGAGGTCAGCCTCCTGAGGCATCGACCTGGGAGTCCGAGCCTGATATGCGGAGACGTTATCCCCATCTTTTCCCCGACTCAAGTACTTCTTTCTTTTGTCCGTTCGAGGACGAACGGTTGTTTTAGAGGTGGAGGATGTGTCGATCCAAAGGGTCATCACCGTAATTCCCACTCACCTTGTACTTCCGGGGCCGTGAAAACCTCACTTAGGGGTTGCCCCGACTTGTGTGCGCAGTCCGGGCGCGTAACCGGAAAGTTTAAATGTGAATTTGTGAGAAAAATAATAAATTTGATGTTTTAAATTGATTAAGTTTGACTTTGGTCAACGTTTTGGGCAAACGGACCCGGACTCGTGATTCGACAGTTCCGGAGGGTCCGTAGGAAATTTTGGGACTTGGGTGTGTGCCCGGAATCAAATTCCGAGGTCCCAAGTCCGAGAAATGAATTGTTGTGTGAAATTGTTTTCTGAAAATAATTAAAGAATTTAAAAGTGTTATTTGTTTAGAAGACTATGCTGTTGGGCTCGTATTTTGGTTCCGACGCCCGGCACAAGTCTTAAATATGATTTAAGCAATTGTTGTAAAGTTTGGTTAGATTTGGACATCATTTGACGTGTTTTGAGCTAGAAAAGCTTAACTTAATGTTTTATGGGAATTGGAAAGAAATTCATGGGTATTGAGACCCAAATTGATGATTCATGATGTTAATTGGGCGATTTGATCGCACGAATGAGTCCGGAGTATGTTTTTGAGATTATATGTATGTTCGGTTTGGAGCCCCAAGGGCTCGGGTGAGTTTTGAGTAGGTCCCGGGAGGTCTTAGACTTAAAAGTATCAGGTGTTGCAGGTCCAGGTGTTGCAGGCCCCCAGCACGGCCGCGGTCATTTCCGCGCATTTCCGCGCTGGCAGCCGCGCGGCCGCGGTGCACTTTTGCGCGGTCCGCATGGCTGGGTTCAGAGGGCCAATGACTCCCAATTCAACCAGCGCGGTCCGCGCTGGAAGGTTTAGAGAGGGGTTTCCCCACCCTTCCTCGGCGCGGCCGCGGGGCATTTTTGTGCGGTCCGCGCCGGGTCTTCAGTACAGTATATAAAGTCGGGATTTTCGGTCATTTTTTCACTTTTTCAAAAACCCAAAACATAAGAGGCGATTTTCCAAACGATTTTACTTCTTCAAAACGATTGGTAAGTGATTTCTAACTGATTTTCTATACTCCTTAACATCCTTAAACATAATTTCAACTTCAAAACAAGGATTTTAATGGGGGAATTTGGGAATTTAGGGTAGAACTAGGGTTCCTAAATTTGGGGGTTTTGGACCTCAATTTGAGGTCCGATTCCAAAATAACTTATATCTGAATTCATGGGGGAATGGGTAATCGGGTTTTGGTTTGAACCTCGGGTTTTGACCACGTGGGCCCGGGGGCATTTTGGGAATTTTTGAACAAACTTTGGGAAATTCATTTTCATGCATTCAAATTGATTCACGTAGCATTTGTTAATACATTCAAGTAACTTGTGATTAGATTCGAGCGGTTTGGTCGTGAATTCGAGGGGTAAAGCTATACTAGAGGATTGAGTTGAGTTTGGAGCATTCGAGGTAAGTGTTCGGTCTAACTTTGGCTTGAGGGAATAGGAGTAGAGTCTTATTTGCTACTTGCTAATTGTCGAGTACGATGTATAGGCATGGTGACGAGTATCTATACATTGATGTCTAGCATGACCGTGGGTCCTATATTGTGATTCCAATGACTTCCTTGTATTATTCATGCCTTGGTGATTATTTCTATTTGTTGTGCAATGATGTGGAAAGAATCGTGACTTATGGATATTGAGGAGCGTTGGCTCCAATTGTATAGCGAATTGCGAAAGTATAAGTGATAATTGAACCTCTAGAGCATTGGCTCGAGTGGTGAAGTGAATTGTGAAGTAAAAGTGAGGAGAGAAAAGATCATTATGTTGTCCCTTGGCGGGCCATTGTCGAATTTTGGTTCCCTTGTACTGTGTTCTTAATTGATATTACGGACGCATAGGTTAATGCTTCCTTGTGTTGAGTGATGACTATAGTTATAGCTGAGGTAGTTAAGTGTTGTCATAGGTTGGTTATAGCAGAGGTAGTCAAGTGTTGTAATAGGTTGGTTATAGCTGAGGTAGTTAGGTGTAGCAACAAGTTTGATTATAGTTGTGGTAGTTAGATGTTGTAATAGGACTGATCATAGTTGTGGTAGATAGGTGTCGTAACTGGATTGATTATAGTTGTGGAAGTTAGATGTTGCAACAGGATCGGTTGTAGCTGCGGTAGTTATATGTTGGGACCAGTGCAGTCATAGATATTTCTCCCTTGCCGGGACATTTGATTTGACATTTTGTTCCCTTGCCGGGAAGTTATTATGTTGTTGTTCCCTTGCCGGGAAGTCATACATTGTTGTCCCCCAACCGGGATTATTTTGTTATATTGTGATTGATGAAATGGGATCGTGTGGTACGCCTACCACATGATATTTGAGGATCGGGTTGCACGCCGCAACGATGATATTTGAGGATCGGGTTGCACGCCGCAATAATGATATTTGAGGATCGGGTTGCACGCCGCAACAATGATATTTGAGGATCGGGTTGCACGCCGCAACGATGATATTTGAGGATCGGGTTGCACGCCGCAACAATGATATCTACGGGTCGGGTTGCACGCCGCAACAATGATATTTATGGATCGGGTTGTACGCCGCAACAGTTGTTGAGTCAAGTGTGTTTATTTTGGATATTCGTTTCTTGGTTCGCTGTAAATTCTTGGGCTGCTTCTATCTTTATATTGAGGTTTCCTATTTGTAACTGTTGCCTCCCCGCAGCATGTCCCTCCCTTCCTTATTGACTGTTTATTTTCTGTATTTCTTTCCGTTGTATATATATATAGTTGAACTGCACAGGTTTATCTGGTAGTCTGGTCCTAGCCTCGTCACTACTTCGCCGAGGTTAGGCTAGGCACTTACCAGCACATGGGGTCGGTTGTGCTGATACTACACCCTGTGCTCTTTTGCATAGATCCAGGTATTGGACAACATCAGTAGTTGGAGGGCTTCCTTCAGTCCACCCGGAGACCCAAGGTAGACCTGCAGGCGTTCGCGGGCCCTGGCGTCTCCCTCTATCTTCATTCACTGTTTCATTATCTTTTGTTTAGAGACAGTTTATTGTATTTTTCTTCAGACCTTGTATGTAGTAGATCTTAGATAGTCTGTGACACTGTGACACCAGTTCTTGGGTAGAGGCTTATGTTGTACTTCCGCATTTTGGGTTTTCAGTTATTATGTTCTTTTTTTTAAAGACTTCCGCATTTATTTAAAGACTCGTTGGTTTATTATTGTTGTGTGTTTAAAATGTTTGGCTTGCCTTGCTCCGTTAGTAGGCGCCATCACGACTCCCGATGGTGGGAAATCCGGGTCGTGACAAAGTAAGTCTTGAGCTTTTGAAAGCTCTCCTCACACTCATCAGACCACCTGAATGGGGTACCCTTCTAGGTCAATCTAGTCAAGGGTGCAGCAATGGACGAGAAACCCTCCACATAATATCCGGCTAACCCAAGAGAACTCTGATCTAAGTAGCTGAAGACAGTCTAGGCCAACTCTGAACTACATCAATCTTCTTCAGATCCACCTCGATCCCCTCACTAGACACCACGTGCCCCAAGAACTCACAGAATCAACCAAAACTCACACTTGGAGAATTTAGCATAAAGCTTATTCTCCCTCAAAGTCTGCAGTACAATCCTCAGATGTTGCTCATGCTCCTCTTGGTTGCGTGAGTACATCACTACATCATCAATGAATACTATAAAAAATCAAGATATGACTGGAATATACTATTCATCAGATGCATAAATGCTACTGGGGCATCGGTCAGCCTAAATGACATCACAAGTAACTTGTAGTGACCATAGCTGGTCCTGAATGCCATCTTCAGAATATCAGAATCCTGAATCTTCAATTGTTGATACCTAGACCTCAAATCAATCCTAGAGAAACTTCTCTAAGAAGAGAACTGAGAACTTATGCCATGTAAGTGGCATTGTACCGGTTGGTCTGCCCAACTCATAAGCTTACCACCATCGGTAAGCTGCCCCGTCAGTTGAAACGTAGTAAATGAAACTCCACTAGTCTCCAAAAGACATGTTGTGCGTATGATCCGCTGATACCTGTCTATAAAATCTTGAGTATCCTCTGACTCTGCCCCAATAAACTCTGGAGGTTTGAGCCACCCGAACCTCTCTCGTCTCTTATGCTCCTTATCACTCATAGGTGCGCCAACCTGGGCCCGAGCAGCAGCAGCAACCAGTTGGGCTGGTAGTACCCTTAGTGTTTGGAATCCCTGAGCTACCTGCTCTGGAGTACTGGCGGCAGGAGTATGAGCACCTCCCCGGCCTGAGAAGTGGCTGGTGCAACCGAAACCGAAACTGCATGAGCAAGGGTCATGCGTACAGTCAAAATCTAGGCCACAACCTCCTAAAGGCCTGGAATCACAATGGGTTCAGCCGGTGCCTGAGCTGGTCCCACATGTAAGTCGGTTACTTACAACAATAAAACTAGTTAAACATGATAATATGAAGCAGAAATTTATATAAACGAGAAGATTAAAGGTGATACATGCCAACACGACGATAATCACTACAGATAGCACAAAGTCGTAAGCTTTTCTGAAATACATTGGAATCTCTAAATACAATACTGTTTTGAAATGAAGATAAACAGTAGTAAAGGTAATAACTGGAGGTGACTCAGAGGCCCGCGAACGTCAAGCAGGTATATCTTGAAGTCTCCAGCCATGCAGACGCAACTCTCAAACCAACACGCTCTGAAGTACCTGGACCTGTACAAAATAATATGCAGAAGTATAGTATGAGTACACTACAGTGGTACCCAGTAAGTATCAAGACTAACCTCAGTGGGGTAGTGACGAGGTAAGTCAAGACACCCACTAGATAATAGCTTGTGTAAGCATATAAATCTAAATCCAATAGTATAAAGAACATCAATATAAGGTTAACAACGGAAGGGATATTAATATGGGACTAACAACAGAATAATGGAAACAACAAATGGCAACGAGAAATAAACAGGTGATATAAGGGAAAGCAATCAGAACACAATTAAAATATGAATGAAATCAATTAGGGAAAATAAATGAAAATTCAAATAATCAAGTCGTTCCAACACACGATTTACAACAAGAATCACTCCGAGGCATCACGCCTCAAAATCACAATTGATAGGCCACAATCACGAATCTTACACACATAGCACCTCGTGCCCACATTATCAATCACCTTCGCATGGCAAGGTTTTTGTGCCACTACGTATGTTGTATCTGTATCAATTGCCAATAGAATATTCAAGAGTTTTATTTAAATAAGATAAGGCACAATAGAAATTTTGAATAAAATAAAACATCAAACAAGATAATGAGTTTATTTTATGAATCAAATAAAATAAAATAAAGTGTAATTTATACAAGGTAGAGTATCAAATGGGAAAAATGAGTTTAGTTTAGAAAATCGTATAAGATAGAATAAAATAATATTTTTAAGTAAAGTAAAACATCGGATAAGTTAACGAATTAAACATAGAATCATCTAAAGTAAAGTGTGGTAACAATTTATGTAAAGTAAAGCATCAAATAGGGTAAAGAGTATTATTTGAGAGTCACTTAAAGTAAGTACGATAACAATTTAAATATGGTAAAGCATCGAGTGAGATGACGAGTTTTATCTTACGAGTCACATAAAGTAAAAAAATTTAAAACTTGTTTCTTTAAAATTATTATGTTACCAACAACTCAACAAAATATGAGATGATGACTCCACACAAGTAAATTCATCTTGACAATCAATTTATCAAGTAACACGGAGGCACAGATTGGCATATTAAAGCAACACAGTAAATCACGTAGAATGCATGACTCACACAAGAAGTCACAATCGTTCCAACACAAAGATTATAACGAATAACCAAATACAATCAAAATACAAACGAATGATTTAAGGAAGAACAATAACTGCCAATTAACAAATCATTCCAACATAGAACGTACAACGTGAATCACACCGAGGTACCACACCTCATGTTCACATTTTACAAATCACAATCACATTCTTCCTTATATCATCGCGTGAGCATTGCATTTATTTTAAAAACAGTTTTTTCGAAATAGCTACACGTGTTTTAGCCCCCTTATCTCACCGCGTGGCTTCAAGTAATTGCCTTACTAGCAACACACATATAAATCCTACCTTATCTCACTGCATGTGTTTCAATACCCATCTTTATATCACTGCATGTGTATCAATATCATAACACAATAATCAACTCGCACCATATATTCCCATATGCAACAACATTGCCAAGATCAACAATACCAATGTCAAAACAACACATAGCCCACGACTCAACGATAATGCACACAAGAATCTCAATAACAACAAAATGAATGAGGAAATAACTCAACAAGGAAAGATATTCCAATAATCACTAATTTCAACCACAAACGTGTTAATAGCTCTATATAACTACAACTTCAATAACTTAATATAAGTACAACTTCAATAACTTAAAAATGAAGATATTTCCATGAAATGACCACTTCAAATTTTAATGCATAGCATAAGCTTAACAATGAAAGAGATAGCATGAAATAGCAATTACAACTAAATGAGAATAACTTGACAATGGCAAGAATAACATGTAACGACAACTACTAATAACTGCATAGAAGAGTAACCTCGACAGTGGAACTAGAACCCGTAATGACAACTTCAATTTAGGTATGTAAGAATAAACTTGATAACGTAAGATAGAACAAATAATAATAACTTCAATTAAATGCTTGCAATAAACCTAAGAGTCTAAACCGGTCAAAATATCAAGTATAAGCCTGTGTACATACTCGTCACCTCATGCACACGTCTTCTACAGAATTAAAATAGTACAACCAACTCCCGGAACCATGATCCGAACCCGAAAGTCAACTCTCGGTCAAATCTATCAACCTTCCAAACCTTCAACTTTCTAACTTTCGCCAAAAAGCAACAAACCAACATACGGACCTCCAATTCCAAATTCGGACACATGCCTAAGTCTAAAATCACTATATAAAACTATTGAAACCATCAAATCACCGTTCCGGAGTCGTCTACACAAAAATCAAACTCCGATCAATCCTCCCAACTTAAAGCTTCTAAAATGAGAATCATTCTTCCAAATCAATCCCGAATATCCTGAAAATCGAAACCGACCATGCACGCAAGTCGTAATACCTCATATGAAGCTATTCAAGACCTCACCACCGAATGAAGTGCATGTGCTCAAAACGACTCGTCGGATCGTTACACAAAAAATAATAACTTAATGGTTAATTCGTCAATTAAACTTGTAAAAGTAGATAATATGTACTGAACAATAGCAATTAACAATATTACCTTGATACATCATAAAAAGGTGAGATTTATACTGGACTAATCAGTAATTATAAAATAGACAACTGAAATCTTTAAGGTGGTGCTACTTTTTATATTGAGAAACCAGCACTTCTTTTATACGTGTATGACTTTAATATTCTCCCATGAATGAATAATGTATCTCTGATGTTTGCACTACAAAGGAGAATACCGGATTGTAATAGTTGCAATATAATTTCGGTTATTACTTAACTTGTGTAGAAGCATCATTTTAACCAAATAACAAAGTAGAGGAGGAAATAGATTCTTCCGTAAATTAAAATAGTATGTGAATAATTTCTTTCTTTCTTGAAAAACCGGTGGATACAATTTCGTTGGACCAGTGAGAAATCCGATATTGGCTATTCTCTGTTAAATCATTTACTCATTTTATCTAATTAAACTATATGTGTACTAGCTACTGACCGATTTCTAGTTTAATTTTATTAATTTACATATTATATATAATAACTACAGTTTTAGGTGATTTATATGTTCTAAAGTGGGTGTATCGACATTAGTGTATGAAAGAAAAAATGAGAGAGGAGAGAGTGTCCATCCGTCTCATCAAATCTCAAACGATTTGGGGAGTTGAATTTTTTTTTTCTCGGGAGTTGGATTAAATAGAGTTAAGAAAAAGAGTAATTTTTTAAATAACATTTCATCAAAATTTCTGTTTTTTTTTTCTTTTTTCCTTTGTGTGTTTTCCCTTTTTTCTTTCTCTATTGGAATGGTTAAGATATCAACAACTACAAAATAATTAGGGGTGGGGGTTGGGGATGGGATTGAAGCTTTCTCTTGAGGCCATTGGATGACTCATTGCACATGTCAATGCTAAGACATATTAGAAGTTTAACTAAGTTTTTCCATCAACTTGGTCGGCTCACTATTTATGTGGATGAGAAAAATATTAAAGTGCATTTTTCATAACCTTATTTAATAAACATTTGATCTATAATTTTGAATAAATAATCAATTTATATTATTAGTATAGAAAATGTTCTTACACCATCAACATTTATATATTGGATCCAATATATTGCCTAGTGCAAAGAGTACTGTTTGGTTCTGTTTGCTTCATTATTGATAAGCGTTATATATATTCTCAAGTATTAGATAAGGACAGCTCAACAGTGCATTGCTAACTCAGTCCGAGTCGAATCGTAGGACAATATTCCTTCTTAAATGTAGGAGGAGGACTGAAATAACAAACCTTTTATTTGAATTGAGAATACCCTAGTGTATGACATAGATTTGTGAGTTTTACGTCATATCTACACCTTACATTTTATTCCAGTTAAGCATCTAATCCACAGTTGCATAGCATGTTTCCTAATTACATGTCCCGCCGCAGTGAACTCACACCACTCATTTGCACGTATTCGGATATATATGTTAGGGTCTGTTTGGTTCCTTGGAAAATATTTTCCTATAAAATATTGTCTTGAAAATATGTGATTTTATCACTTATTTTCTCATATTTGGTTGGTGAATGAAATACGTTTTTCGAACAAAATAATTTGAATATTTGGTTAGTGAGTACAAAATAATTTTTTTGAAAAATATTTAATTTAGACGGATATTATTGGAGACGAAATGAATAGGAAATAGGGGCTGGGGTGGAGGGTTGGGATGGAGGTGGATGGGGGATGAGGGTGGGTTGGGTGGAGGGTAGGGTGGGGTAAGGGTAGGGGTGGGAATGGGTTTGTGGGGGTTGATAAGAGTGGTGAATTTAAATATTTTTCAAAACTATTTTTCTTTGTACCAAACACACCCTTAGTTTTTAGCCTTAGTTGATCCATTGAAATAGTGATTCTAGGTGAGCTCCACATTATTTGTGAGAGTTTCTAGAGTTTTGCTCCATATATTCACATTAACTGGCATCAATCACAATGTTGGAGTGCTGTAACAGATTGCTGGATAAGAAAATGTGTAGTAAATAAATTTATGGTAGGTCAAGGGATATTGGTGACAAACTAGCAAAAATAGCACGGGCTAGCCAGTTTTCGGACTGGTCATTCAAAAATAATCAGCGTTTGCAAAATTCTATATGGTCAAAATCAGGGAAGGCCGATTTTAAGCTTTCTATGGAATTTCAAGCACGGTCTAAGGCTCGTCCCCGAAGCACTCGCCTCGAGAGGGTATATCGAAGACTCATCATAGCATACCTCGAGGCAGCATGAAAATCGACGACCGTCATGGAAAGGTGGGAAATTCCCGAGGGCACGTGATTAGAACTGACAGGTCTGCAAGGATAGTACAAATCCGTACTAAGCCATTAGACCGATGTACCAATAGCATTTCCCTGTCATTATTAGACATATATTATGTTAGGAGCCCTCCCCCCCCCCCCCTTCTATATAAAGGGGATCCTTGTTATTTTGTAAAACACATACAATATTGAATACAATAGAACATTTCTCTGCTTCTCTTACCTAAATGTGCTCTACAATTACTCTACATATTTATTGCTTGTTCATTCATTGTTCATTTATTGTTCTTCATTTATCGCCAATTATTAACAGCAAAAGGTTGTCTTTGAGGCCTTCATTACCATTGTTTCTTCACCAATCGTTCATCGCTAGCTGCCCTAGCTAGACCTCGGAGCCCAGCCTTATAACAATATTGGTTTGCATATCTTATTCTCTTTACTTATACTTAGCATCTATTGCCTAACAACTAGTATTAAAATAAATCACATATTTTTAGAACCACAAAATCAAATATAATTATAAATACCATTTTTAAGGTAAACAGTTTGGCGCCCACCGGGGGGCTAAAAATAATAGTGATTGTTTTGGTGCTAATTCTCTGAAAACACAAGTTATTCTTCACACTTTTTCTTATCCAAGAATCTCTGGTTTCAGGTCAAAAAATGTCTAACTCAGCAAATGCACACGAAAACAATGGTATTGGGCTTCATGGAGAGAACAGTGTAAATGTCAGTGTACCGCCGCAAAACCCAGGGATAGAATCAGCACAAATCCCCGTCGATGTGAGCTCTCATACTAACGGAAGTATGCGCGGGAAAAACCAACATGAAGCACAAGGGACTCCAGCTCGGGAGGAAGGAGAAGTTAGCCTTCAAGTCATTTTTGAGATGTTGCAAGCACAGCAAGTGGCTATTGCTCGGCTACAAAGTCAACAAAAAACTACAAGCACAGTAGCTTCGGAAACGGCACCTCGAGTCGAGCAGGCACTAGAGAGATCGAGTAACAACGGTCCAGCAACAGACCCTCCTTTTATGAAGATGCTCGAGAACCTCATTAAAAGGATTGAATCAGGGGAAAAGAAGATAGAGGTTAACGACAAAAAAGGTGGAGACTTATAATTCGAGGGTCGATCAGATCCCCGGCGCACCCCCCAATTCTGAAGGGCAAAGATTCAAAGAAGTTCATACAGAAACCATTCCCACCAAGTGCGGCTCCGAAGCCCATCCTGAAGAAATTCAGAATGCCCGACGTCCCGAAATATAACGGGGCCACGGACCCCAATGAGCACATTACCGCTTATATTTGTGCTGTTAAAGGGAACGACTTAAAGGATGACGAAATTGAGTCCGTCTTATTGAAGAAATTTGGAGAAAATCTGTCAAAGGGGGCTATGATGTGGTATCATAACCTACCCCCAAATTCAATAGATTCATTTGCCATGTCGGCGGACTCTTTTGTGAGGGCACATGCTGGTGGCATCAAGGTCGCCACCACGAAGTCCGATGTCTTCAAAATCAAACAGAAAAAAACGAGATGCTAAAGGAATTGGTATCTCGCTTTCAGATGGAACGGATGGAAATACCACCAGTCTCAGATGATTGGGCAGTGTAGGCCTTCACTCAGGGCTTAAACAAACGAAGCTCGATAGCTTCGAAGCAACTAAAGCAGAACTTGGTTGAGCATCCCGCCGTGACTTGGGCAGATGTACACAATAGATACCAATAGAAGATCAGGGTCGAGGAAGACCAATTGGGAGCCCCCACTGGCTCAGTATATCCAAGAAGGCTCCTAACAAAGGAATCAAAGTCTACAAAAAGGGAGTCGAGATCAGGCAAAGAAAGGTATCAGCCGTACTTCAAAGATCGAAGAGACACTTCGAGGCGTGATATGCCTCAAAATGATCGAGGAGTAGATCGAGGCCAAAATTCCATGGGACTTATGAGCAAGATCGGGTTTGATAGGCATTCAAGGCCAATGGAGGCACCCTGATTATCGGAATACAACTTCAACATCGATGTCTCGGACATCGTATCAGCCATGGGTAAAATCAGGGATACCAGATGGCCAACGCCCGCACAGTCAGATCTTTCCCGAAGGAACCGTTACTTGATGTGCGAATACCATGGCATTCACGGTCATAGGATAGAGGATTGTAGGCAGCTCCGAGAGGAGGCGGCCCGGCTGATCAACGAAGGGCACCTTCGAGAATTACTCAGTAATCGAGCTTAGAACCACTTTTGAGAAAGAGAGGCAAACGGAAAGAATGGAATTGAAGGACCTCATCACATCATTAACTTGATCGTTGGAGGAACCGGCGTCCCATAGGGACCCATGTTCAAACGGGCCAAAGTGTCTGTCACAACGGAAAGGCAAACTCAGAGCTATATACCTGAGGACACCCTTATATTTAGAGAAGAAGACATCGAGGCCTTGTCCCAACCACATAATGATGCACTGGTAATTTCTTTTCTTTTGAATAACGTTCAAATTAAACGTGTGGTCATGGATCCAGGTAGCTCGGCCAACATAATCGGGTCGAAGGTGGTGGAGAAGCTCGGGCTGCTCGATCAGATCATACCCACCTCTCGAATCCTGAATGGATTCAACATGGCAAGCAAGACAACGAAGGGAGAAATCATCCTCCTAGCCAACGTGTCCGGTACAGTTCAAGACACCAAGTTTCATGTCATCGAAGGTGACATGAGGTACAATGCCTTACTTGGGAGACCATGTATACACAAAATGAGGGCGATACCATCAACTCTTCACTAGATGATGAAATTCCCAACAAAAGATGGTATAAAAACGATGTATGGAGAACAACGTGCAGCAAAGGAGATGTTTGCGGTAAACGACATGGCACCAACATTGACTCTGCCTGTCCAGGATGAGTCAAGAAACATGTTGACCCCCGAGAAAAAGGTAGTCTGTGAGCATTCGAATGAAGATGACGAAGAAGACTTCCTCACTCCTCGAACCTTCGTTGCCCCCAAGGAGTCGGATGCAATGAAATCAACGGTCGAAGAACTTGAACAGGCTGTCGTGGTCAAGCATCTTCCAGATCGAAAGGTATACTAGGGAACGGGATTACCCCCGAACTTAGGAAAAAACTCATCCAATTTCTTATTAACAACATTGATTGCTTTGCTTGGTCCCATTTTAGACATGACAGGGATCCCGCCGGAAATAACCACCCATCGACTAAGTGACGATCCAGGTTCAAACTAGTGAAGCAAAAAAGGAGGCTTCAATCCGAGGTAAAACATGGGTTCATCAAAGACGAGGTAACAAAACTCCTCAAAATAGGATCAATTAGGGAGGTAAAGTACCCCAAATGGTTAGCTAATGTAGTAGTGGTCCCCAAAAAGGAAATAAATTGAGAATGTGCGTAGATTATAAAGACTTGAATAAAGCATGCCTCAAAGACTCATTCCCACTACCCAACATTGATCGCTTGATCGATGCCACGGCCGGCCACGAGATCCTCACTTTTCTCGACGCTTACTCCGGGTATAATCAAATTCAAATGAACCTAGAGGACAGAGAAAAACTTCGTTCATCACGAAGTATGGTACATAATGTTATAATGTAATGCCCTACGGGCTAAAAAATGCAGGAGCTACGTACCAACGCCTAGTTAATAAGATGTTCGAACATCAGATAGGCGAGTCTATGGAAGTTTACATTGATGACATGCTAGTTAAGTCCCTACGCACAGAGGACCATCTGACTATTTGCAGGAAAAATTTAATATCCTTAGAAGTTACAACATGAAGCTCAACCCCAAGAAATGTGCCTTCGGAGTAGGATCGGGTAAATTTTTAGGCTTCATGGTGTCGAATAGGGGGATCGAGATTAACCCCGACAAAATCAAGGCCATTGAAGAAATCACAGTGGTGAACAATGTGAAGGTCGTACAACAGCTGACCGGGCGGATAGCGGCCTTAGGCCGATTCATCTCGAGATCATCAGATTGGAGTCATCATTTCTTCTCCTTTCTCAAGAGAAAAACAACTTTTAATGGACTCCAGAATGCCAACATACTTTAGAGGAATTAAAGCGGTATTTCTCGAGCCCGCCTTTGCTCCACACCCCGAAGGAAGATGAAACATTGTACTTGTATCTGGCCGTATCTGAAGTAGCGGTAAGTGGTGTGTTGGTTCGTTAAGAACAAGGTACGCAATTCCCTGTTTATTACATAAGTCGAACTCTAGGAGATGCTGAAGCCAGGTATCTACACTTAGAAAAATTAGCTCTTGCATTAATAAGTGCATCTCGAAAATTAAAACCTTATTTTCAATGCCATCGTATATGTGTTTTAACAACATACCCTCTTCAAAACATCTTGAACAAACCTGAATTATCGGGCAGATTGGCCAAATGGGCCATCGAGCTCGGAGGGTATGATATCGAGTACCAACCCCGGACGGCTATCAAGTCCCAAATTTTGGCGGACTTCGTGGCCGATTTTATGCATGCCCTCGTTCCCAAGGTAGAGAAAGAACTCTTGCTGGATGCGGGCACATCATCGGGGGTATGGACCCTATTCACCGATGGTGCTTCGAACGTGAAAGGGTTTGGGCTCGGCATCATTCTGAAACCGCCTACGGGCGGCATGATTAGGCAATCTATAAAAACGTCGAAATTTACTAACAATGAGGCCGAGTATGAGGCTATGATTGCACGTCTTGGGCTGGCCAAGATCCTAGGAGCAGAAGTCATCGAAGCAAAATACGACTCCCTTCTGGTAGTCAACCAAGTAAATGGGAGCTTCGAGGTTCGAGAAGACAAGATGCAAAGATACTTAGACAAACTTCTGGTCATATTGTATCGTTTCAAAGAATGGACTCTGGTCCACATTCCTCGAGATCAGAACAGTGAGGCGATGCACTCGCAAACCTGGGGTCTTCCGTCGAAGAAGATGACATACTCCCAGGGGCTGTTGTACAGTTATCCAAGTCGGTGATTGAAGAAGGCCACGTCGAGATCAACTCAACAAGTCTAACATGGGATTAGAGGAATAAATACATCGACTATTTAAGAAACGGGAAGCTGCCCACAGACCCAAAAGAATCAAGGGCCCTTCGAGCCAAAGCAGCTCGATTTTCACTCGACAAAAAATGGAACACTGTATAGAAGGACCTTTGACGGACCTCTAGCAGTATGCTTGGGACCGAGGGACACCGATTATATACTTCGAGAAATCCACGAGGGCACTTGTGGAAATCATTCCAGCGCCGATTCTTTGGTTCGAAAGGTGATCAGAGCAGGCTACTATTGGGACAGCATGGAGAAGGACACCAAAGAATCCGTTCGCAGGTGTGACAAATGCCAAAGGTTTGCACCGATGATTCACCAACCTGGTGAACAGCTGTATTTAGTCTTATCGCCATGGTCGTTTATGAAATGTGGGATGGACATCGTCGGCCCCCTGCCAACAGCGCTTGGTAAAGCTAGATTTATTCTTTTGATGACTAAGTATTTCTCAAAATGGGTGGAAGCATAGGCCTTTGAGAAGATAAGAGAAAAAGAAGTCATTGACTTCATTTGGTATCACATCGTATGTCGATTTGAGATCCCCTCCAGGATTACATGTGATAATGGGAAGCAATTCATAGGCAGCAAGGTGACAAAATTCCTCGAAGATCATAAAAACAAGAGGATCCTATCAACGCCTTATCGCCCATGTGCAAATGGGCAGGCTGAATCCACAAACAAGACCATCATCCAAAACTTGAAAAAGAGGTTAGAAAATGCAGAGGGAAAATGGAGAGAGGTATTGCCCGAAGTACTATGGGCATACCGAACAACTTCAAAGTCAAGCACAGGAGAGACACCGTTCTCTTTGGTATACGGGTCCGAGGCTTTGATACCAGTCGAGGTCGGAAAGCCAAGCGCCAGATTTTGACATGCCACCGAGGACTCAAACAGCGAAGCCATGACTACAGCCCTCGAGCTACTAGATGAAAATCGAGAGGCTACACTGGTCCGAATGGCCGCCCAAAAACAGAGGATCAAAAGATATTATAACAGGAGAACAAACCTTCGATTCTTTGGAGTCGGGGACTTAGTCCTAAGAAAAGTCACCCTCAACACTAGAAACCCAAATGAAGGGAAGCTAGGCCCAAGCTGGGAAGGATCATACCGGGTCCTCAGAGTAATAGGCAAAGGGTCCTACAAACTTGGCACCATGGAAGGTGAGCAACTTCCAAGCGATTGGAACATATCGATGCTCAAACGCTATTATTACTAAGGTATAACCTTCTCACTTTTCGCTTTACGTCTCATACTAATTTCTTACAGGTGTTCAATGGGAGACGCTGAAGCACCCTTCAACTCGAAGACCTTGGGTTTTAAATCATGTGTTGCACTCTTTTTCTCTTAGATCGGGTTTTATCCCGAACGGGTTTTACCGGCGAGGTTTTTAACGAGGCAACATCCATATGCTACCTAAGGAAAACTCATCAAGTATTCAAGGCTTCTCTTCGATCAACCTCAATTACTGAGGGGCATCACCCCAGGAGGTCACCCCTTAGAAGAAACCGAACTATTCCTAGGAGGACCTCGATAGGAGAATGTTGTATTGGGCCAAACGGTCAAATGAACCGTGTCCATGTAGAATAATCGAGCCTCCAAAGGCAAAAAACATGCATGCATATATCAAGTAATTGAGGAAGCCCTTTTGATTATCAAAACACTTTGTGCCACAAATAAGTTCACTACTTTCTCATGAGACGGCTCAAGAGCCAGAAACTCTCGAACACTCGGGGATAGTCATCGACAGTCAACTCATTGAGCCATCGAAAACTCGAATTCCTAAGACCTTGATCAGGCAACTTCGAGCTCGTAAGCCCTCAATGAGGCAACATCAAATATGTAAGACCTTAACAAGGCGTGCTCAAATTAATAAGACCTTAAAAAGACATAACCCCGATATTAAGGCCAAGGCTATATATTCGAACTTGTAAGACCCCTAAAAAGGCATACCCTCGATATAGACGCTAAGGTCACCGCACACGGGGACTAAAGACTACGGTCGAACTAAAAGGCTACGGCCGAATTAACGCGGCTCAGAGACATCCAACTGCTGCCATATAACAAAAGGCCTCCAAATACTGCGAAAAAACTTCGAAAAGAACCGGTTAATCGGGCTACCCTCGGCATAAGCAAAGGAGCTTCGATAATATCAACTCCGAACAATAAAAAGGCTTCAAAAACAATTAGCCTTCGATGAAAAGGTTTCACAAACTCAGCCTTCGAGCGAACCTCCCGAGGTACTCAGCTATCGTCACATATCAACTCATAATCGAGGTTCTCATTTTGAGCCATCAAAGTGTCGGACGAATATAAAACATGCCAAGACATAATCAAAACTTCAAAAGTATTTAGCCAAAATGAGGGAAAACTATAGCCATATTACAGGTCGCATCAACCCAATCTAAAAAGAGCCTAAGGGCCAATGCATAAGAGCCTAAGGGCCAGCCTAAAGAACCTAAGGGCCAATGCGTAAGAGCTTAAGGGCCAGCCTAAAGAGCCTAAGGGCCAATGCGTAAGAGCCTAAGGGCCAGCCTAAAGAGCCTAAGGGCCAATGCGTAAGAGCCTAAGGGCCACCTTAAAGAGCCTAAGGGCCGATCTAAAGAACCTAAGGGCCAACGTGTTAAAAACTCTAGGGTCGATAGCCCCGGGTTGAAATTTGGCTCGAAGATCGAAACCCAAATGGTCAACTCTTATCGATCATTCATCGAGCATGAAAACCTAAGAGGTTTATATTATAGTCTGATGGTCGGACTTGTTATCGACAAACATCAAGAAATTTATTCCAAAAAGGCAAAGGGAAGACAAGAAATGACGAGAAGCAAAGATCCTTATATATATAATAGAGGTTCACAAAGATATATTTACAAGGCTCACGCCTGGAGCCCTCACACAAGAAAGGAACAAATAAAAATATAATCTACCGTCGGGGTCACTTAACCAGACGGAGCTCCCTCGGGAGTTGTGCCTTCAACGGTTTAGCCCTCGACCCCCGGAACATCAACGGCCTCCTCCCCCTCGGGGACTTCACCTTCATCTTCATCATCCTTTGAGCCACTGGCCGAACAATCATCAGAAGAAAGAAGAGCTACCGATTCTTCCTCTAGGTCCTTCAACCTCTCGATCTCAGCAGACAAATCGATGCCCCCTGCATGTACATCCTCGAGAGCCTGTCTCCAAGATCTGAATCGGGCATGCTCCAGGGCTCGGGTTAGCTAAAGCTTGGCCTCCTTGGATATCTTCCTACCTCGAGCATTTGCAGCAGCAGCATCTTCTCGGTACGAGGATATGAGCGCATCGGCTTCGGACTTGGCTGCAGATAGCGCGGCGACCGATTCAGCATGGAGATCCTTATACTTACTACTATCCGCCCTTGCATCCTGAAGATGGTGCTCAACCGAGGTCAACTTCCCCTGGAAGGTATCTCTCTCGGAGGCTATCTCGTCCACATGCTGCTTGAATCCGAGGATCTCAATGTCCCTGGCTCTAAACCCCTCCTTCATCAGGACATCTTTCTTCTCGAGTTGCAAAAATCAACCTAAAGGTGTTAAACACTAAAGTCAGACAAGCACAAAAATAAAAACATACGAAGACTGTATTACCTGCTCAGCTAGATGGTCCGCTCTCGAGACACCGTCTCCAAACGAGCCCGAAGGTCATGAAGTTCTTCCTCCCTTTTGGTAAAAAGGGCTCTGACCTCGCCAGCCTCTGATGAGAGCCTCCTACACTCTTCCTCAAAGCGGGTCAACTCAGCTTGGGACTTAGCAAAGGCCCGATTGTAAAGCACTATAGCCTGAAAGCATGAAAAAATCAGCAAGATGAGGATCGAAGCTCAGAACATAGTCGACGAAAGATTACCTGTTTGCGTATCCTCTCGGCTTCCTCGAAAATGAGCGAGGCGTTAAGCTCGGGGTTTTCTTCAACCCCAGTGAAGAATCCTTCAAACACGTCATTCCCTCGAGGAACACCCCCACATCAGAAGTCTCTCTATTACGGGCATCCCGTATCTCCTCGGAGAGAATGCCGGACCCAGCAGAGAATCACCCACATCAATAACTCCGGCTAGAGCAATCGGGGCCTACTCTTGCCTCTGAGGATCCTCAGAGCTGGGCCCCCTTAATTTACCTACCAAATGCCCCCGGCTCGGGAAATGTTTTTGCTGTCTAATGGCTCGGGGACATCATCCGACCCACCCTCAAGAGCCTCTTCAGCCTGAGGTGGGACAACATCAGCAATTTCTAGTTTATAAGCCTTCTGCTCAATAGCCATTGGTTCAGCAAGATCTGAAGCAGACGTGCTTCCTTTTACCTTGGGTGCTAGTGGGGAGTCATCTTTCTCTTCGCCCCCAGCTCGGGGACTCTCTACTGCTTCCAAAGTTAAGGCCGTTGAATCGACCTTAGACTTTTGAGCTTTATCCTTCTTCGGTTTCGGGGACTCAGTCGGAGATTTCTCTTTCTCTTCTTCTCCTTGGTAAGTTTTGGGGCATCTGCCTCCCCGGAGGGGGTTTACCTCATCAAAGGGGCCTCTCCCAGGCCTGCACAAAAACAAAAGATAGATATAAAAAATGAGAATACAGTCAAGGGGTATCTCCTGTAAAGAGCTCAAATACGATAGAGGAAAAATCTCGCCATGATTTTTATCTTCCCATCGGGCCTTGGCCAAATCATGCCACACACACTTAGCATACGGGCAAGTCGAATCAAGTTGGTGAACCCAGCCCGAGAGATCCTTAACCGCGCTAGGGTACCACTCAACAGCTGCACCATCGAAGGGAGTCAGTTCAAGGGGAAGATGGTCCAAAGGAAAGAGAAAATATTTAATTAACATATTCGCTTACGATTCATATTCCATTCCTCAGGGAATGGCATCCTTTCAGCGGGAATTAGATTCGAGGTCCTAACTCTGACCAAGAGGCTCCTCCACCCTCTGTCTTTGCCCTCATCGGTGCAAGCAAAGA
Organism: Nicotiana attenuata; assembly: GCF_001879085.1. Classification (NCBI taxonomy): domain Eukaryota; kingdom Viridiplantae; phylum Streptophyta; class Magnoliopsida; order Solanales; family Solanaceae; genus Nicotiana; species Nicotiana attenuata. Next base: position 53,286,186 of record NC_031993.1, read on the forward strand.
GAACCTTCGGGGCTCGACGTTAAAGCTTAATCAGACCACCTCGATAAAATCGGGGGCTGTACATCCTAATTAGATGGTCAAGGGTAAAAGGCATCCCCTTGACCATATTTGCAAAATGCCTAATCATGTAAACAATGTGCCAGAATGATGGATGGATTTGGCCGAGTGTCACCCGATATTGTCCACAGAAATCGAGGATTACGGGGTCTATCGATGGCGAGGATAGTTCTACCGGACCTAGGGTAAAAGGATATGTGTATACGCTAAGGAAACCGAGTTTGTGTTTCATTACATCTTCCTCCCGAGAAGGAGTCTCCACTTGCACCACCTCTTCCCCGCGGGAATCAGCTTTCACCTTCCCATTGTCGGTTATCAGGCTAATATATCGGGACATGGGTTTGGACCGCCCCGGTTTCGAAGAAGGCATATCAACCGTGAAATTGGAGGATGTTTCATAGGGTCCGGGGATGCACTCCTCAAGGCGAGGAGGTACTATGGTCTTGTCCTTAAACGAGCGTGAAGATGAAGAAGCTTTGTCTGGGGAACGATTCTAGAGGTCTTCGCCATTTTTACTGAAAGATTTCAGAGGAAAAGGGAAAAATTAGATGAGAGACAAACACAAGAAAGAAGTAAGAGGAGCTGTTGAAGGTTTGGAGATATGATAAAGAGTAAGGTGTGAAGGATTGGAATATTTATAGGGGTCAGTAGTGCGTGTTGGTAAAAGCCAAAGGACGGCCAACCGTCGTAATCAATTCGAGGCTTTTCAAGAGCCGTGCGAACGTGGCTCTTGAACATCCCTTTTTTTCACATCAATCGCTCACATGACTGACGTAATGATCGAGGCATTGAAAAGTTGAAGAATTCGAATCGTTCCTTGTTATTTCATTCCAAGAAACGCGGGGACTATCTGTATACGGTCAAAATCAAGGAAGGCCGATTTTAAGGTTTCTATGATATTTCAAGCCTGACCTCGATGGGATCAAAGCACGGTCTAAGGCTCGTCCCCGAAGCACTCGCCTCTAGAGGGTATATCGAAGACTCATCATAGCATACCTCGAGGCAGCATGAAAATCGACGACCGTCATGGAAAGGTGGGAAATTCCCGAGGGCACGTGATTAGAACTAACAGGTTTGCAAGGATAGTACAAATCCGTACTAAGCCATTAGACCGCTGTACCAATAGCATTTCCCCGTCATTGTTAGACATGTACTATGTTGGGACCCCCCTTCTATATAAAGGGGATCATTTTTATTTTGTAAAACACACACAATATTGAATAGAATAGAACATTTCTCTGCTTCTCTTACCTAAACGTGCTCTACAATTACTCTACATATTTATTGCTTGTTCATTCATTGTTCATTTATTATTCTTCATTTATTGCCATTATTAACCGCAAAAGGTTGTCTTTGAGGCCTTCATTACCATTGTTTCTTCACCAATCGTTCATCGCTAGCTGCCCTAGCTAGACCTCGGGGCCCAGCCTTGTAACAATATTGGTTTGCATATATTATTCTCTTTACTTACACTTAGCATCTATTTCCTAACAACTAGTATTAAAATAAATCACATATTTTTAGAACCACAAAATTAAATATCATTGTAAATACCATTTTCAAGGTAAACAAAAGTCATTGAAAAATAGCTGTTATTTTGCTGCAACACGGAAAGTTCCAACATAATATACTGGAGACCGGTGCACCTGTGTATGAACTTCTAGCATATTATACTGGAACTCCAACACACGGAAAGTTCCAGCATAATATACTTGAGATTGGAGCACTTGTGTATGAACTTCCAACATATTATGCTGGACCGGTATATTATACTGGAACTCCAGTATATTATACTGGAAGTCCAGTATATTATGCTGGAACTCCAGTTTAATATGCTGGAGTTCCAGTATACTTATGCTGGAGCTCCAGTATAATTCTTCCATTATAATATACTGGAGTTCTAGTATATTTTATTAGAACTCTAGTATATTATACTGGAGTATTTTCTGGATTTTGAACAGTATTTTCGTTCAGATTTATCTTTACATGAAAAGTGGCTAAATTTCAATTACTTTTCAAACTGCGGATATTTTTGAATGATCACTTGTAAACCTGGCTATTTTTAAATTTCTCCCGACAAACTATTGAGAATTAATGGTGTAATCGAGCTCGAATTGAGCTCTAATGGAGGAAAAGGAAAAAGACCCACACTGAGAAGCTGAGTGAAGCAGAAATTAAATTTGCTTAGTTGCCAAAATATCTGTACAAAGTATTTATACACATGTACATCTATTACCATCTCTAACCTCCACTAACTAACGCCCTAACTGCCTTATTACGCAATTAACCTAACTGATTACAAAAATAGCCTACATATAAGAATACAAGATGACTAACTATTAAATATTCTTAGCACGCCCCTCAAGTTGAAGGTGGGGAACTCACAGCCAACTTGCTAAGTAAAAGAGTACGTTTGTTCCTTGGTAAGAACTTAGTAAAGATATCTGCGTGTTGTACATGAGTAGGGATGTAATGTAGTTAAATCATTTAATCTTGAAGCTTATCTCTCACAAAATGACAATCCACTTCTATATGCAAGGTCCGCTCATGAAAAACCGGATTCTTTACAATGTGAAGTGTTGTTTGGTTGTCACAAAAGTCAGGTATGGGTAGGGAAAGAGGTACTGTGAGCTCCTCAAGCAGTCGTGCAAGTCATACTAGTTCTCTAACTACTTTTCTGCCTATTCTATACTCAACTTCTGCTGAAGACAAGGATATAGTGGATTGTTTCTTTGATTTCCATCTGATTGGACTATCACCAGGTAGCACTATGTAACACTAACAGATTTTCTAGTTTCAGGGCAAGCAGCCCAATCAGAGTCACAAAAAACTTTACTCTGTAATCTCTATTGTTGGATAGGAAGATGCCTAGAGATAAGTTCTCCTTCAGATATCTCAGCACATGTATAGCTGCCTTTAAGTGACTGTCTCTAGAACTGTGCATGTATTGGCTCAAGTGTTAAACACTATAAGCTATAATAACTAGGATGTGGAAGTAGTGTGCCTTCTCATGCTTTCAATTTTACTGATGAATCAAGAGGCGAGGTCATAGCAGAACACCCTACACAGTCAAACTCCTTCAGAAGGTCCTGGGTGAACTTCCTCAGTGTGATCGGGATTCCATCCCCTTTGTAAGGTATCTCCAACCCTAGGAACTAGTGAAGTCTGCCCAGGTCTTTTATTCTAAAAGTTTCATGCAGGAACCTCTTCAAGCTATTGATTTCCTCCAAGTGAGCTCCTGTGATGATAGCATCATCTACATACACAGCTACAAAAGTCACTAAGTCTCCTTTACCTTTGTAGAACAGGGAGTAATCAAACATAGAGTGCATAACCTCTGCAACAAAGAGCTTCTGTCAACTTGCCATACAATTGTCTACTACTATGCTTTAATCCATACAAGGATTTGTTTACCTTGCACACTAGGAATGGTAAATGGGCGGGGCAGGGCGGGTATGGTACGGATCAAAACCGGATAATGAAAAAATAGATAAATTATCTGACCCGATCCATATTTAAAACGGATAAAAAATGGGTTAACCGGCGGATAGTATTAGGGGTGTGCATTTGAATCGGTTTATCGATAAATCGAATCAATTATTTGTTATCGAAATCGAAATCGAAAAAATCGAAACCTTATTGAAACGATAACGATAAGCATATGTACAAATCGATAATCGATAAGTAATTATCGATAAGGGTCAAAATCGAATCGATAAATCGAATGCACACCCCTAGACTGTAGACACTTGTTAAATGAGTAATTACCTATTTGTGTAGATTAATATAACATACAGAATGTATATATATTCTGCTACTATTTTGAAAGCGGCTATACAATATTATTTTCCCTAATCTATACCCTTTCCTTTACCCTAAGTCCCTTACCCTATTATTTCCTCTACCACATTTAAGGAATGATCATATTTAAAGATCAAGGGAATGAAGTTCAAATTAATGGAAAACAGAATTAGCCATGATGATGTGTTTTGTTTTGTTTTGTTTTTTTATACCGTTGGAGTGTTGGTGGCATACATTTGATCCCTTACTTTAGTTTTGTTGCATGTGCTTGTTGACACAATCTTTATATTATAAATGGTGTTCGTCTTATTTTAGCTTCTTTTTGTCCATATTAGTTAGGCGCGTTTATAGCAATATACTTTCCGTGGAATTCCGCAAATTTTCTTATTGGTGTAATCGATAACCGAATCGATAAGCCCCCAAAATCGATAAATCAAAATCGAAAAAATCAAAACCTTATTGAAACGATAACGATAAGCATATGTACAAATCGATAATCGATAAGTAATTAACGATAAGGGTCAAAATCGAATCGATAAATCGAATGCACACCCCTAGATAGTATGGGTAATTATATTATCCATTACTTCTTGTATATGATTACTTTTTGGACAATTCCTAATCTCCCAAACTTGGGGAGCCCCCAATTTGAGGCTTTACAAATGTAAAAGCTAAACTCATTGGTTATCCATTTTCTAAATGGATAATATGATTCTTATCCATATTTGACCCGTTTTTAAAAAGCATATTATCCCACCCATTTTTTAGTGGATAATATGGGTGGTTAACTATTTTTTTAAACCATTTTGCCCCACTACTGCACACTATCCCAGATTACTCATAAATAAGCCTGGTGGTACTTCCATATATACCTTTTCATGTAAGTCTCCAGGAGGAATGCATTGTTCACATCTAACTGGAACATTTCCCATCCTTTCTTAATTGCTACCCCAATCAAAGTTCTCCTTGTTGTCATCTTTACAACAAGTGAAAAGGTCTCAGTGTAGTCCACTCTAGCTTGTTGAGTGTAACCTTTAACAACCAACCTAGCTTTAAATTTTTCTACACTGCCATTTGCCTTGTGTTTTTATTTTGTGTACCCACCTACACCCTATAGCCTTTTTTCCAATTGGAAGTGGAACCAAATCCCAAGTACTATTGGCATATAGTGCATCAAATTCTTGAGTCATTATTGCTTGTTAGGCAAGCATTGCACCTGCCTCCTCATATGAGGTTCACAGTCTAGTGACACATTCTTTATCAAATGTTGACTATCAGTGCCTAAGGCTCTAAGGTCAATGGGTTGCATATCTGGGATAAAAGCATTGAAAGAAAGAGAAGAGGTGCTTTGTCCATCATGAAGTAAAGTATTGTCAGGTTGGTTTGGGAGCGTGTATACATAGTCTCTCAAGTAAGTGGGGAGTTTATGAACTCTAGGTGGTCTGTTGTTTTCTGGAGTTAGGGTTGGAGTACTTTGATTAGAACTAGATGAGTTGCTAGTACTATGTGGACTATATGAGCTGCTAGGACTTTGTGGATTGTTCTGATCCTAGAGATGAGGGAATGGGATACTATCACACCCCATCCTCGGGAGGCGCGACCGGCGCTCAATCGAGTGAACCCAACTGAGCAAGCCTTTTGGACACTTTCTACCCAACTCACTATGATTAAGGAAACCATGCTTTCGTTTATTTAGACAATAGGAAAGATCATACATGCAACATTATTAGTTCATTTTATATTACAACCCTTAAACCATCTTTAAGTTTCCAAGATTTCATACAGATACAGTTTAGAGGAACTAGAGTTTAGAATTACAACACAGTTCATTGACCCATCCAACACCCGCACATAACCCACACAAACGTCTACGGAGCCTCTAAAGCTACAAAAGATAGTTATGAAATTGCTGGCAACAAGGCCCCGACTATACCTCAAAAGTGGAAATCCATAACAAAATACATACTACATCACCCCTGGAAGAAAGGGGCTTACCAAGATTGTTGAGTGGAGGATGTTCCGCTATCTACGATCGGCACTGTCTGCTATGGAGCCACCTACATCCATTCAAAGATGTAGCGCCCCCGGCAAAAGGAACGTTAGTACCATGGAATAGTACTAGTATGTATAACTAAACACTATCTCATTAGAAAGAACTATCATACAAGAACAAGGAAATCACAAGGATCAATCAAAAGCTTTAAACGATCACCACATCATCAAATAAAAGGATCATATAACTTTCACATAATTTCCATAGCTTTAGGTTGGGGCACTTATTACTGTTCATCATCATTCACAATACCACCGCTTTCTTGTGCGGAGTCCGATCACGACCCGATCTGCTAGGTTGCCTCATTTGAGACATGTATCTCAATCACAATCTCATTCTTACTTTCCAGATTCAATATCAGCACAATACCACCATGTGTGCGGCATGGCGTCCGATCACCTCCCGATCGGCTAGGCCGTCTTACCAAGACGTTGTTCCTTTTTCATTAATCATCTCATTTCAATATTTACTCCACATATATCAATTCATAGGCACTTGGGGCCACAATTATCACGTCATACTTGGCACTAGGCCACATTTCACATCATTTCCACTTTCAACGTTAACCTTGCAATTTAGGATAATAGGCACATACAAGAGCAATTAAAGTTGTATGCATAGATAAGATTTCACATAGTTAGCATAATACTTTCAGTTTTAATCTTGACTTGAAGTCTAGGCATTTCAACACATGGTTCACATTCTTTGCACATCTTTAAATTATCAAGAATAGTATATTGAACACATTGAGACACACCTTTCACGTATATATAATTGAAAAACCAATTCATGTAAAATAACAATCAATACATCAATCAAATTTCGGTCTTACAACATTTGCATGGACACCAACGGAGCTCAATTTCTAAGAAGAGCGTTTTTAGCCGTACATACCTCAATAGAGCTTTCCTTAAATTCTTACAAAATTCCGGAACTCTTAGCAACTTCGATCTATTTTATGAGAATTACAAGTTGAACCAAAAATTAAAGAGATGATTAAGATTGTAGCTCATTTGAGTATATTATCAAGCACTAAGTGTGCATTGTGATTTTAGGACTTCTTTGTGAGAGATTTTTATCATCCTACACCCCATTTGTTATATTTTTAGCTCACAATCTCCCCATACCCTATTATCAAACATGCATGCAAGATAATCAATCCTTATACCCATGAACCCACTTGTTAGTCACTTATTTTAATAGGAATTTCAAAATCAAGGTTAGGGCACAAGTTCTTACCTCTTAGGATGAAAGCCTAGCAATTTTTACTTGAAAATCTTCAAAGATTTGGGCAAGGATTGTAGTGGCTTGGTGAGAATTAGTTTCTCCCTCTAGAACTCTTTCTCTCACTCTAAATGGAGTAGAAAATAGCATAAAAGGGTCTAATGGGTGTTTTTAATGAGATGGGGTCGGGTTTTAAAAGTTAGAAAATAGGAGCTCCGACTAAATTTGCGGTCGCATATGCGACCGCATAACTGATATGCGTCCCGCAAAATGGACCTCAAAACTTGAACATTCTGTCTGGGTATGCGACAAGAATGCGGTCCGCATACCTGTTCTGCAGTCGCATAATGCACCGCAGAACTGCCCCTCGCAAAATTCCAAGGAGGTTATGCGATGACTTTGTGGCCCGCATATTGATTATGCGATCGCATAATTGGCCGCATAGTTGACCTCAAAACTAACCAACATTCTGCCTCACTCTGCGGCAACTATGCGGTCCGCATAGCTATTATGCGACCGCATAATGGACCGCAGAAACGCGTTTTTCTGAAAAACATTTTTCCTTAACTTTTTAATGCACAGATCAATCCAAAAGGTCCGACCCGCATCGAGCTTTATAAATTTCTAACACATATTCCTAACTTGGCACTACGAGATTTTAGGTTCTTGAGTGAGAATTTCATGGGGCCTTACATCCTCCCCCACTTAAGATCATTCCTCCTTGAATGAGGATCAACGTTCACTCATTAGCAATCCTTATGCAACTTCAGCTTTTTCACATCATGAAACATATCAACAGCCCCAAATTTGGCTAACTCCCTAAATTTCTAAAAAATTTACCAGAGTTTCCTTTGTAACTAGGCCTATCCACCTCTTAGAGAGCCCCAGAAACATATCCTAACAGAGGAAATTTCTTTATTCCTCAACTTCCACCATAGCACTTTCACAGAGGAAATTTCTTTATTCCTCAACTTCCGGACTTGCCTGTCAAGAATGGCAACTGGAATTTCTTCATATGACAGTTCTTCATTGACCTCAATAGTTTCAACCGGAACAATAGTGGACGGATCTCCCACCACTTTCTTTAACATAGACACATGGAAGACTGGGTGTACCAATGACATCTCGGGTGGCCGCTCGAGCTTGTATGCCACCTGACTGATCCTCTGAATGATTCTGTACGGTCTGACATACCTTGGAATCAATTTTCCTTTCTTTCCAAACCGCATGATGCCCTTTATGGGGGAAACCTTCAAAAATACCCAATCATATTCTTTGAACTCCAAATCTCTGCGACGAATGTCCGAATAAGACTTTGGGCGACTCTGAGTAGTTTTCAACCTTTCCTTAGTAATTTTGACTTTCTCCATGGTCTGATGCACAAGGTCCGGCCCTATCAATTCAGCTTCTCCTACCTCGAACAACCCAATGGGAGACCTACATCTCCTACCATACAACGCCTCGAATGGTGCCATCTTGATACTAGCATGGAAGCTGTTGTTATAAGCAAACTCTATAAGTGGCAAATGATCATCCCAACTACCTCTAAAATCAAGAAACAAGCAGGCAACATGCCCTCAAGCGTCTGAATAGTCCACTCCGCTTGCCCATCGGTCTGAAGGTGAAAAGTCGTACTAAGATTTACCTGCATACCCGAGCCTTGCTGAAATTTCTTCCAAAAAATTGTCCGTGAACTGAGCCCCTCGATCCAAAATGGTTGAGACTGGAGTGCCATGCAACCTGACTATTTCTTTGATATACAACTGAGCATACTGTTCCACTGTGTCGGTAGATTTGACTGGCAAGAAGTGTGCTGATTTCGTGAGTCGATCCACGATTACCCAAATTGAGTCGAACTTGCGTGGAGTGCGCGGTAACCCTACCACAAAATCCATGTTGATCATTTCCCATTTCCACATTGGAATTTCTATGTTCTGAGCCAATCCACCGGGCCTTTGATGTTCGACTTTCACTTGCTAACAGTTCGAACATTTTGCCACAAAGTCCGCCACATCCCTTTTAATGTTGTTCCACCAATAAACTGCCTTGAGATCATGATACATTTTTGTAGAACCTGGGTGCACGAAATACCTGGAAGTGTGAGCTTCTGCCATGATCCTTTCCCGAAGACCATCAATATCCGGAACACATAGGCGGCCTTGGTACCGTTGGGTACCATCATCCATGCCAAAGGAAAAAGTTGTGGTCTTGTGTTTATGAATCCCCTCTTTCAGTTGTGCTAACAATGGATCGTTGAATTGATTCTCTTTCACTTCCGCCACAAGCGATGATTCAACCCTATTCTGCACGATCACTCCCCCTTCACTAGAGTCCGCAAGACGAACTCCGAAACTAGCCAACTGGTGAACCTCCCTGGCCAACGGCCTCTGATACGCCTTCAAGTGAGCCAAACTTCCCATAGACTTCCGACTAAGAGCATCCGCCACAACATTGGCCTTCCCCGGGTGATAGAGAATATCAATGTCATAGTCCTTGAGCAACTCAAGCCATCTCCCCTGTCTCAGATTCAACTCCTTTTGTTTGACAATATATTGAAGGCTTTTGTGGTCCCTAAATATATCCACATGGACCCCATACAAATAATGTCGCCAAATTTTTAGTGCAAACACCATTGACGCAAGCTCTAAGTCATGGGTTGGATAGTTCTTTTCATAATTCTTGAGTTGCCTAGAAGCGTAGGCTTAACCTTGCCGTGTTGCATTAGCACACACCTAAGCCTGATCCTTGAAGCATCGCAATACACCACAAATCCCTCTGTACCCTCTGGCAGGGTTAATACCGGTGTTGTAGTGAATCTTGATTTCAATTCCTAGAAGCTCCTTTCACAAGCATCGGACCACTGGAACTTAACTACTTTTTGCATCAATTTAGGCAATGGAGAGGCAAGAGTAGAGAATCCCTCCACAAATCTTCTGTAGTACCCGGCCAAACCCAAGAAACTGTGAATCTCTGTTGGAGTGGTAGGCCTAGGCCAATTCCTTACTGCTGCAATCTTTTGAGGATCAACCATAATTCCTTCCCTGGAGAAGACATGACCCAAGAACGTGACAGATTCAAGCCAAAATTCACATTTTAAAAATTTTGCATACAATTGGTGTTGTTGAAGAGTCTGCAGAACTGCCCTGAGGTGGTCAGCATGGTCCTCCCGACTTTGGGAATACAAAGGAGTCTTTAAGCCTTCGTCAATGAACACTATTACAAAGGAGTCTAGAAAAGGCTTAAAGACTCGATTCATAAGATCCATTAAGGCTGTCGGGGCATTTGTTAGCCCAAAAGACATCACCAGAAATTCAAAGTGCCCATACCAAGTCCTGAAAGCTGTTTTTGGAATATCCTGCTTCCTAATCTTCAATTGATGATACCCAGACCGCAAGTCAATTTTTGAGAAACACTTAGCACCTTGCAACGGATCAAACAAATCATTTATCCTTGGTAGAGGGTATTTATTTTTGATTGTGACTTTGTTAAGTTGCCGGTAGTACCCATTTTTCTTCCTTACAAAAAAAACCGGTGCACCCCATGGTGACACACTCGGCCGGATGAAACCCTTCTCTAGCAAATCCTTCAATTGTTCCTTTAGCTCTTTCAATTCTGTCGGTACCATTCTGTAAGGTGGAATTGATATAGGCTGCCGTGCCTGGCATCACATCGATCTACAAAATCAATCTCCCTGTCTGGTGGGATCCCAGGGAGCTCATCTGGAAAGACATCCGGAAATTCATTCATAAATGGCACGGACTCAAGGTTATGTGCCTCGGCATCGGTGTCCGTAACTCGGACTAAATGGTAGATACACCCCTTATTGATCATCCTTGCGGCCTTAAGGTAAGAAATAAACCAACCTTTTGGCATTACATTATCTCCCTTCCATTCCACAACGGGCTCATTAGGAAATTCAAGCCTCATAGTTCTAGTCCGACAATCAAGTTTGGAAAAATATGAATAAAGCCAATCCATTCCCATTATTACATCAAAATCGACCATCCCCAATTTAATAAGATCGGCCATGGTATCCCTACCACGTACGGTAACAATACAACCTCTATAAACTCGTGCAGTCGTAATAGGCTCACCCACCGGAGTAGACACCGAGAATGGCTCATAAAGCTGTTCTGGTTCTGTCTCGAATTCCATAGCAACATAAGGGGTAACATAGGACAAGGTGGAATCGAGGTCAATAAGTGCATACACATCATGAGATTGGACAGTCAGAATACCTGTAACAACATCTGGAGAAGCCTCTACAGTCTGGCGACCACTCATAGCATAGAACCGGCTGGGTCCTCCCGAACTCTGCGCACCACCCCTAGTTGTACCACCTCTCGCGGGTGTTGGGGTACCTCGACCTGGAGAGGGGGATGAAGATGTAGCAGCTACTGGGATAGCTGGCTATGCTGTGCCCCTACCCGCTCCCTGCTGGGATACACGACAATGCCTCTGAATATGGCCCCCCATCCCACATCCATAGCATACGGGTAACTCCATAAAGCAAATCCCTGAGTGCATCTTCCCGCACCTGGGGCACCGGGACCTTTGCTGCTGCTGAGATCTCTCTCCTGACCGACCCCGCTGGTGGGATCCCCTATTGCCCTGACTGGGCCTGAAACGACTGCAATGCTGCTGCTGGCTAGTCCCTGATGGCGGTGCACTAGCTAAAGACTGTGCAACAGACTCGGACGGCCCTGATGATCCTCCCCCTGAAAGCTGATCTTCCCCCACCTAGTGACTCTCCCAAGTTGCCCGCAGACCGGGCCTTGCTGTTACCCTCTCTTTCCATCCTACTCTTCAGTTTATGGTTCTTTGTGGCCTGAGAAAATGCCACCATCTTCCCATGATTCATGTCAGAATTCAAGGCAGCTGTAGAAGCCTCATTAATAGTCAAAGGATTAAGGCCTTGAACAAACTGGCGCACCCTGGCCTCCATTGTAGGCAACATGTGGATAGCATACTTGGATAGGCGGGCAAACTCCATGTGGTACTCCCACACACTCTTGCTACCTTGCTTTAGATTCTCAAATTTTGCTGCACGGGCTGCCCTTGTCTCAACGGGCAGGAATTTATCTATAAAGGCGTCGCCAAACTCGCTCCACCTTGCCAGAGAGCTCCCCTACTCACGGGAATCTTCCCACAACTCAAACCATGAATAGGCCACCCCTTTCAGACGGTAGGCAGCCAACTCCACTCCCTTTGTCTCAGTTGCACGCATAACCCTGAGGGTCTTGTGCATCTCATCAATAAAATCCTGGGGTCTTCCTCGGGATTGGCGCCCGTAAACACTGGAGGGTCTAGCTGAAGAAATTTGTTTACCTTAGAACTGGTGGAATCCCCTTGCTGGCTAGATGAACTGGGTGCAACATTTGACCTCTGGGCCTGAGAGGCCACTAGCTGAGTCAACATCTGAATAACTCCCCTAAGATCGTCATCAGAATTACCAGAACCGGAAGTTAGGGCTGGAAGCAATATAGGAATATCAACGGGAGGGATAGTAGCTGCCTCAAAAGATGTAGGAACTGGTGTAGTGGTCGGGGGAATATCCTCACCCCTCGGGTTCTCACCCGTATCATCAATTACGGAATTGACTGCCGCTTCTAGGGCAGCATTGGCTCATTGGCTAGTTCTTGCTTTCTTCTTGGGTGCCATGTACTAAAAGTTGAAGGAATGCACTAGTTAGAGGAGGAATAGTTTCACAAGTGCCGTACGATCCAGAATATCAAAGAAGGGTGTTATTCATAAATGCCCAAGTAGCCTCCAACTTATATATGTGGCCAAGTACACACCGATAAGAAGGACTCTACTAGACAAGGCTCTGAGACATCCTAGGACACTTTAAAACCTTAGGCTCTTATACCAAGTTTGTCACGCCCCAGCCTCGGGAGGCGCGACCGGTGCTCAATCGAGTGAACCCAACTAGCCTTTTGGACACTTTCTACCCAACTCACTATGATTAAGGAAACCATGCTTTCGTTTATTTAGACAATAGGAAAGATCGTACATGCAACATGTTAGTTCATTTTATATTACAACCCTTAAACCATTGTTAAGTTTCCAAGATTTCATACAGATACGGTTTAGAGGAACTAAAGTTTAGAATTACAACACAGTTCATTGACCCATCCAACACCCGTACATAACCCACACAAACGTTTACGAAGCCTCTAAAGATACAAAAGACAGTTATGACAATGCCGGTAACAAGGCCCCGGCTATACCTCAAAAGTGGAAATCTATAACAAAATACATACTGCATCACCCCTGGAAGAAAAGGGGCTCACCAAGATTGCTAAGTGGAGGATGCTCTGCTATCTACGATCGGCATTGTCTGCTATGGAGCCACCTACATCCATTCAAAGATGTAGCGCCCCCGGCAAAAGGGACGTTAGTACCATGGAATAGTACTAGTATGTATAACTAAACACCATCTCATTAGAAAGAACTATCATACAAGAACAAGGAAATCACAAGGATCAATCAAAAGCTTTAAACGATCACCACATCATCAAATAAAAGGATCATATAACTTTCACATAATTTCCATAGCTTTAGGTTGGGGCACATATTACTGTTCATCATCATTCACAATACCACCGCTTTCTTGTGCGGAGTCCGATCACGACCCGATCGGCTATGTTGCCTCATTTGAGACATGTATCTCAATCACAATCTCATTCTCACTTTCCGAACTCAATATCAGCACAATACCACCATGTGTGCGGCATGGCGTCCGATCACGGCCCGATCGGCTAGGCCGTCTTACCAAGACATTGTTCCTTTTTCATTAATCATCTCATTTCAATTTTTACTCCACATCTATCAATTCATAGGCACTTGGGGCCACAATTATCACGTCATACTTGGCACTAGGCCACATTTCACATCATTTCCACTTTCAACGTTAACCTTGCAATTTTGGATAATAGGCACATACAAGAGCAATTCAAGTTGTAAGCATAGATAAGATTTCACATAGTTAGCATAACAATTTCAGTTTTAATCTTGACTTGAAGTCTAGGCATTTCAACACATGGTTCACATTCTTCGCACATCTTTAAATTACCAAGAATAGTATATTGAACACATTGAGGCACACCTTTCACGTATATATAATAGCAAAACCAATTCATGTGAAATAACAATCAATACATCAATCAAATTTTGGTCTTACAACATTTGCATGGACACCAACGGAGCTCAATTTCTAAGTAGAGGGGGTTTTAGCCATACATATCTCAATAGAGCTTTCCTTAAATTCTTACAAAATTCTGGAACTCTTAGCAACTTCGATCTATTTTATGAGAATTACAAGTTGAACCAAAAATTAGAGAGATGATTAAGATTGTAGCTCATTTGAGTATATTATCAAGCACTAAGTGTGCATTGTGATTTTAGGACATCTTTGTGAGAGATTTTTATCATCCTACACCCCATTTGTTATATTTTTAGCTCACAATCTCCCCATACCCTATTATCAAACATGCATGCAAGATAATCAATCCTTATACCCAAGAACCCACTTGTTAGTCACTTATTTTAATAGGAATTTCGAAATCAAGGTTAGGGCACAAGTTCTTACCTCTTTGGATGAAAGCCTAGTAATTTTTACTTGAAAATCTTCAAAGATTTGGGCAAGGATTGTAGTGGCTTGGTGAGAATTAGTTTCTCCCTCTAGAACTTCTTCTCTCACTCTAAATGCGGTGGAAAATAGCATAAAAGGGTCTAATGGGGTGTTTTTAATGAGATGGGGTCGGGTTTTAAAAGTTAGAAAATAGGAGCTCCGACTAAATCTGCGGTTGCATATGCGACCGCACAACTGATATGCGGCCCGCAAAAGGGACCGCAAAATGGCCCTCAAAACTTGAACATTCAACCCGGGTATGTGATAAGAATGCGGTCCGCATACCTGTTCTGCGGTCGCATAATGCACCGCAGAACTGCCCCTCGCAAAATTCGAAGGAGGTTATGCGATGGCTATGCAGCCCGCATATTGATTTTGTGATCGCATAATTGGCCGCATAGTTGACCTCAAAGCTCACCAACATTCTGCCTCACTCAGCGGCAACTATGCGGTCTGCATATATATTATGCGGCCGCATAATGGAGCGCAGAAACGCGCTTTTCTGAAAAATATTTTTCCTTAAATTTTTAATGCACAGATCAATCCAAAAGGTCCGACCCGCGACGAGTTTCTAACACATATTCCTAACTTGGCACTACGAGATTTCGGATTTTTGAGTAAGAATTTCACGGGGCCTTACAGATACCAGGTTCAGTCATATCATGATCACCCCTAGAATCATAATGCCCTGACATAGGTGTTGGTAACACTGTATTGTGACTGTGAGGTGATGCAGTGAAAGATATAACATAATCATTTGAGCTAAGATCTGTTTGTGCATCATTTTCTACATTAAGATGCATTTGAGGTAAAGGGAATGAGGAAACATCAAAACTAGAAGACAGATTATTTGAATTTGATTTCAAGCCAAATGGAAAGATATTTTCGTGAAACAATACATCTCTTGAAACATGTATCCTTTTTGTGGCAAGATTTAATTCCTTGTAACCTTTTGTCCCAAAAAGGTATCCCATAAAAACATATTGTGTTGATCTAGGTTCAAACTTGTCTTTGTGAGTCTTGAGTGTAACTGAGAAGCAAAGACAACCAAAGATTCTAAGGTGTGAATAAAGTGGCCTTTTTTTGTAGAGTAGTTGATATGGGCACTTATTTTTTATAGAGGATGACGGTAGTCTGTTTATTAAGTGAGTTGAGGTGAGGATAGGTGCATTCACCCCAATATAGTAAAGGCAATTTGAATTGATACAATAATGCTCTAGCTGTTTCAAGGAGATACTTGTGTTTTCTCTCAACTATGCCATTTTGTTGAGGTGTATAAGGGCAAGTCTTTTGGTGTATGATTCCTTTACTTTGGAAAAATATGGTGCTGGCAGCATTAACAAACTCCAGTCCATTGTCTGTCCTAACTTTTTTGATGGTAGTCTTAAACTAATTTTCTACCATGGCAACAAAGGCTTTGATGACGTGCAAGGCATTGCTCTTGCAAGTCAGAACGTGAGTCCATGTAGACCTACTGTAATCATCAACAAGGGTAATGAAATACTTCTATCCATCCTGATTTGGAATGTGGTTAGGACCCCAAAGGTCTACATGCAACACCTCAAAGATTCTAAGTGTGTTTGTGGTACTTTGTGGAAAAGGGCATCTGCTTTGCCTGGCCATTGGGCAGAAAAATGGTTTCTGTGCAAAGTAGATGGAATGGCTGAGATGTCCCTTATTTTGGCAAAAAGCACATGGCCCAATCTATTATGCCACAAAATTTCTATGTTATGTTTCCCAGAAGAGGATGCACTTGAAACAGAACTACAATCTTTATGGTTTTTAGAAGAAGAAGAAGAACAGCATTTGAAACAAAACATTTATTTTTATTATTTGAAGCAGTAGTCTCTATAATGGACTACAAATTATTTATGTTATGTGTGTAAGTGGTAGTGGATGCACAAGGAGCAGAATTAGAACTATGAGATGAAGCAGTAGTGTCAAGTGTAGAAGAAAAAACTGAATTACTATTGCATGAATTTGAGCACTAGAAGTAAAGGCTGCCTTTGGCTTCACCAATCTCCAGTGTCCTCTTCAGTGAAGGGCCATGTAGAAGAAGACATGAGAACTTTGTGAATAAAACTATGCGATCAAGTTGTACAGTTAGGGTATGGACAAAAATAAATTGAAATTGAAACTAGGCACATAAAGAACCTTTCTCAGAATAAACTTGGGACTAAGAATCACGTCACCAATAAGTGTCACCTTCACTTTGTATCCATTGGGTAATGAAACTAGGTAAGGGTATACTAAAGTTCTGGTGTTAGACATCAATGTTTTGTTGTAGGTCATATGGTTTGTGGCTATGGAATCAAGAATCCACGAGTCAACATTTGATTTAGAGTGTTCGCACAACTGATTACTATGATCAACAAAGGAGGAACAAGCAATAATGCTTGCAAAGTTTACAGGTCCTCCAGTCATGCTCATGTCTCATGGATTCTCCTTTGTATTTCTTGTTTGAAGTTTCTCCAGAATGCTGAGAAGTTGTCCATACTGCTCTTGAGTTAAGTGATGCATAATTCTTCCTTGCTCATGAGGATTTCCTTCGATTTCTGGAACATTAGGTCCTTCATTTGGTGCTCCAAATACATTTGATGCAATTCTCTTTTCTTTATTATTATTGTTGTAACTGGGATACTATGAGTTCTGAGGATACTCATGGATCTTGAAACATTTGTCTTTAGTATGTCTTTCCTTCTTTCAATACTCACAAAATAGACGAGGCTTGTTTGAAGGATATCCTCCCCTGTTTGCATTTCCCGCCATTGTATTCATTTTTATTATAGTTGGTCTTGAAGTTATTGTTTCCAAACATTGGCATTAACAGATGCAGATTTCATTACAAATTGGTTGTGTGGCTTGAGTTCCCTCTATTTTTTCTCTTGAATGAGTATAGAAAAGGCTTGTGCAATACTAGGTAACGGGTTCATCATCAAAATGCTACCTCTCACTACACTATATACCTCATTCAGCCCCATTAAGAACTGAATCAGTCTTCTATCCTGCTCTGCCTTGTGCATGTTTGACTTAGCTCCACAAGTGCAAGTGCAATTACATTGAGCATGTGTATTTAGGGTATTGAATTCTTCCCAAAGCTTCTTTATTTTGGTATAATGGCCAGTGATGTCAAGAGTTCCCTAGCTTAAATCACTAATTTCCTTTTGAAGTTGATATAGCTTGGCACCGTTAGTTTGGTCATACCTATCTTCTAGTTCTTGCCACAATTTCTTTGCATCTCTAACATATTGCAAACTATCAGCCAAATCGTTCAATAGTGATTTGAGAATCCACGAAGTAACCATACCATCGCATCATTCCCATTGATCGAAATTAGCATGAACTGCATATGGTTTCTTAATCTTTTCGGTGATAAATTCGACCTTGTTCTTCGCTAAAAATGCCCTAAGTATTCCTCTCCTTTAGGATCTATATCACGTCCCGTCGAATTCCACCGATACTAGCATCATTTTGGCGTTCTTTGAAGTATGCATATACAGAGGGTTAGTCGAATCCAAAGTTTTTTTGTCTCCTGCCATGAATCGAGATGTAGAAAACAAGTCGCAATAAAACAGCAATCAAATTCAGCGGAAGTAATTTTTCTCCTGCGATCTTTGCCTTACTTGAGTTGTATCGGCGATTTCAGAAGAATTGAATAAAACATTGAGAGATAGTGAACACATTGAGTATCTAGACTGAGAATCAGAGCCTATGCTCTGATGCCATGACAAAATGTTGATAATTTACGGTGTAATCGAGCTCGGATTGAGCTCCAATGGATTAAAAGGGAAAACACCCACACTGAAAAGCTTCGAGAAGCTGAGTGAAGCGGAAATGAAATTTTCTTAGTTGCCAAAATATCTATACAGAGTATTTATACACGTGTACAGATGTTACCAGCTCAAACCTTCACTAAATAATACTATAACTACCTCATTACACAACTAACCTAACTGATTATAAAAATAGCCTATATAGAAGAATACAAGATGACTAACTATTAAATAATCTCAAAAATTGGGATAGAGTTATGTCCACTCATAGAAAAAACTTCGTCGAAACGTTTTCTTACTCGAGCATGTCCCCTTAGTGGGGTAATCCCATTATATATCAATTACAAACCCCAAAATTACGCCGAATGTACTTTTTTAGAATATCTTTTTATATTTTGATAAAATGTTGATAAAATAGCTCAATTGCTAGAAGTTTAAATTCACTGCCAAAATTTTGAAGTATATCTTGTGGCATGATGATTGCCATATTTTGTGGAAAATCTTGGTGACCACCATATGAAAACTTTTTGTAATTGCCATATTTTTGTGGGAAATCCTATGTAACAACACGGCTAAACGCTTTTAGTACTGTAGCCCCGTTTCCTCATTTACTGCTTATTTTGTACTCAATTGTTGTTATATGACTTTCCGTAGTGTTTGGTTTGGTTCCGAAGATGTTTTGAAATGAATTGAAACACTTAGTCCCAAGATTGAAAGCCTAAGTTATAAGGGTTGACCGGATGTTGACTTATTGATAAATGGCTCTAGAATGGAGATTCGATGGTTCCGATAGCTCTGTTGGTTTATTTCGGACTTAGGAGTGTGTTCGGCTAATTCTTTGGAGGTCCGTAGATGATTTTGGCTTGAATCGGCGAAAGTTGGAAAATAGAAGTTTGGAGAGTTGAGGAGTTTTACCGAGAGTTAACTTTGTGATTACCGGGCTCGGATTTTTTTCGAAAATTGAAAGAGGTTTGTTGTATCATTGATGATTTCTACACAAAATTTAAGGTCAATCGTAGTTGATTTATTAGGTTTCGGCGTCGATTGCAGAAGTTGGAATTTATTAGTTTTCATTAGGCTTGAATTGGGGTACGATTTGTGTTTTTGATGTTGTTTGATGTGATTTGAGGCCTCGACTAAGTTAATATTATGTTTTGGAATGTGTTGGTATGTTTAGATGGGGTCCTGGGGGCCTCGAGAGTGATTCGAATTGGAATCGTATTGGATTTTAGAATTTTGGAAAAGCCGGTGTGATCAGGTCTAGTGAAACCGCACTTGCACAGGATAGGCCACAGGTGCGAAGCCGCAAAAGCGGCTAAGGGGTCGCAGGTGCAGTCCAGCGTGTGTTGGGAAAAGGTCACATGTGTAATGGCTTTTCCACATCTGCGAGCCCGCAGATACGATAGGGTCTCCGCAGATGCAGATCTTGGTAGGAAAGGCTGGGGTCGCAGAAGCGAAGCTGGAATCGCAGAAGCGGTCCAACAGGTGCGAAGTTTTGGCCGCAGGAGCGGCTGGTCGGTGCTTATGTGAATTCTGCATAAGCGGAGCCGTAGGTGCGGCAGGTGAATCCGCATGAGCGAAAAGTGCTGGGCAGAGAATTAAAATCGAGGGTTTGTGTCTTTTTCTCATTTTGAGAGTTTTGGGGTGCGGACTTAGGCAATTTTTGGTGAGGTCTTCACCTAGATTTAAAGGTAAGTGAATTTTTATAACTTTTATCCATGTATTTTAATTACCCATTGATTATTTCACCTATTTATCATGAATCTAAGTTGAAATTTGGGGATTTGGCACATGTATTAGAGAGTAAGATTTAAGGATTTGAGTGACAAATTAGTGTCGGAATTTGGTAAATTTTGTATAGTTAGACTCGTGATTGAATGGGTGTTCGTATTTTGTAACGTTTGATGGATTCCGAGACGTGGGCACGGCATTGACTTTTTGAGTTGACTTTTGTTAAAGAACATAGCTTTGTTATATGGAATTAATTCCTATAGCTTATGTTGATTGTATCAAGTTGTTTGTGGCTAGATTCGAGGCGTTCGGAGGCTGATTCGCAAGGCACGGGCTTATTGGAGTAGAGACTTGCAAGGTTTGAGGTAAGAAATACTTCTAAACTTGGTTCTGAGGGTATGAATCCCTGAATTACGTGTTATGTGAATGGTGTTGAGGTGACATACATGCTAGTTGACGGGCGTGTGTGCGTGCCCCACAGTAATTATGATCTGGTCAATTCCGTGGTACCGTGTAATCATCAACCTTGTTGCCATTCATGTGATCTCTATGCGTCAGAGTAATTGAGCTGTAATCCATATTAGAAATCATGTTTATGCTGTATGTTTATCATGTTGAGACCCACTAGGGTCATTTCTTCTTTTGAATCATTTGCTTAGATGGCAATTTTGTACTCAGTCACATCCATCGTCTGCATGTCATATCTCAGTCTCTACTACCACTTATTATTGTATTATATATCATTGTTTGGGCTAAATAGTATGAGATTCGTGAGTCCGAGAGACTAGAGAGATTGATGTCTGAGTTTTGGCCTGAGAGCCATGTTGTGAGTGAGATTAGTGGATTGGGTTGCACGTCGTAGCATGCCTTATGGATTTATATATATTATTATTATATGGATCCGGCTGTACGCCGTAGCAGGCCTTTTAGGCTTTATTTATATGGGATCGGGCTACGCACCGCAGCAGGCCAGATTGACTTATTATTAGCATTTGGGCAGGATCCGCCCCTCCGGAGTCTGAGATAACAGTAGTGAGCGCAGGTACCGTACAGTGCTGAGTGACTGAGTGTGATGAGCGAGAATTGAGACAGTCAGATGGGGTACTCTAAGAGTGTGAGTACGTGAGGTTTTCATTATGTTGCATCACATTTGACATGCACATTGACATGTAGATATAGAGGCATAACATTCCTCATATCAGTCTTACTTGGCATATTTTATCTATACTGGGCTCAACTGTTAAACCTGAAAGCATGTCTACATTTCTATACTGTGTACCAATAGATTCTGAGTTTTCCTGAGACATTGTTGTCATATCTTCCTGTCATTTCTATACTGTTAAACTCTTTATTTGGACTGTATTGGTTGAGCTCGACACTGCATTCATCCCAAAGGTTAGTTTTGTTACTTATTAGGTACATTATTCGGTTGTACTCATACTACACTCTGCACTTCGTGTGCAGATCCAGGTATAGCCGGGCACGGTGGTTGCTGATTAATTTAGAGTTTTACTAGTTCGGAGATTATCGAGGTAGCTGCTTTTGCATCCGTAGACCTTGACTCTCTTCCTTTATATTTTAGTTTTATTTATACTATTCTACCCTCCTAGACAATGTTTCAGATCATGTTATTGTATAGATGCTCATGTACTCAGTGACACCTCGATTTTGGAGAATTTTGTATTGAGTTACATTATTTTTCATACAGTTATTTCATGAAATTTTACTCTTAAGTTTATTTTATTATGTTTTTCAAATTTAAAGATGTCTTTTATTATGAAAGTCGGCTTGCCTAGTATTGTGATAGGCACCATCGCGACATGTGAGATTTGGGTCGTGACAAGTTGGACTCGTGGTTGAATGGGTGTTCGAATTTTGTAACTTTTGTTGGATTCCGAGACTTGGGCCCGGGGTTGACTTTTTGAGTTGACTTTTTGACTTTTATTAAAGAACCTAGCTTTGTTATATGGAATTGATTCCTATAGCTTGTGTTGATTGTATCGAGTTGTTTGTGGCTAGATTCGAGGCGTTCAGAGGTCGATTCGCGAGGCAAAGCCTTATTGGAGTAGAGACTTCCATGGTTTGAGGTAAGTAACACTTCTAAACTTGGTTCTGAGGGTATGAATCCCTTAATTACGTGTTATGTGGTTGGTGTTGAGGTGACGTACATGCTAGGTGATGGGCGTCTGTGCGTGCACCGTAGTAATTATGATCTGGTCAATTCTGTGGTACTGTGTAATCATCGACCTTTTTGCTATTCATGTGATCTCTATGCGTTAGAGTAATTGAGATGCAATCCATGTTAGAAATCATGTTTAGGCAGTATGCTTATCCTATTGAGACCCAATAGGGCCATTTATGTTGTTGAATCATTTGCTTAGATGGCAATTTTGTACTCAGTCACATCCATTATTTGCATGTCATATCTCAGTCTCTGTTACTATTTATTGTTGTATTATATATCATTGTTTGGAGTGATTAGTAGGAGATTCGAGAGCCCAAGAGACTGGATAGATTGATGACTGATCTAGGGCATGAGAGCCCTGTTGTGAGTGAGTTTAGTGGATCGGGTTGTACGCCGCAGCAAGCCTTATATATATATATATATATATATATATATATATATATATATATATATATATATATATATATATATATATATATATATATATATGGATCTGGCTGCACGCCGCAGCAGGCCTTTTAGGCTTTATTGTTATTGGATCGGGTTGCATGCTGCAACAGACCAGATTGGCTTATTATTAGACCCGGAAACCCACGAATCACAAGCTGAGACACAGAAATACTACATAGCTCTAAGTCCGAAATTTTTGTCTAATAAGAATAGAAGGTACAGAAGGGCTAAAATACTAAAAGCGGGAATGGAAAGGGACTCCTCGGTCTGCAGATGCGGCAGATGTACCTCGAAGTCTCTAAGTAGTCGCCTCCCTCAAGGATGATAAGCCTGAGAAGAAGTACCTGGATCTGCATATGAAAAACATGCGCAGAAGATGCATGAGTACACCACAGCGGTACTCAGTAAGTGCCAAGCCTAACCTCGGTCGGGTAGTGACGAGGAAGGTCAGGGCCCTACTGAGGTAAATAATAATAATAGTGACAGGTCAAGATAAACAATATAATTGAGAATCTACGGTAAGAGTCTATACATGATAATAAGAGTACAATAACGGATACAAAATAAAAAGACAAATCACCAGGTAACACCACTCAGAACAGGGATAATAATCAGGGATCTCTTGGTATCCCGAGGATCTCTTGGTATCCTCAATATATATCGCTAGGGATCTCTTAGTATACCGAGGATCTCTTGGTATCCTCAATATATGCCACTAGGGATCTCTTGGTATAATCCGAGGATCTCTTGGTATCCTCAATATATGCCAGGGATCTCTTGGTACCCCGAGGATCTCTTGGTATCCTCAATATACGTGCCAGGGATCTCTTGGTATCCCGCACCTCAGTCCAGATCATAAATACGTACAGGGGATCTCCCGGGATGTCGTCCCGTAGTCCCAAATTAAAACACACAGAAGCAACACAAGGATACTCAATTAAATGCTAAATACGTATCAGGTAAACAGTTAATTCTAGTCTAACTTGCTTCACGTAATGCAATTAAAGCAGTTTAAGCAAAAGGCAATTAAGTCAACTAAACATGCTTTTCTAGACTAACAACAGGCTAAAGTCGCAAGTAGAATAAACAGGTAGGAAAGGAACTCAGCTTAAATACAAAAATATAAAATCGGATTTTTCAACAATTAGCTCAAGTACGCGCTCGTCACCTCACGTACAAGGCATTTCAATTATCAAACATCATATCCTAAGGGGAAGGTCCCCCACACAAGGTTAGACAAGCCACTTACCTCGAAACGGCTCGAAATCAACTAGAAACCACGTTCTTGCCACGAGTATCTGACTCCAAATGGCCCAAATCTATTCAATTCCATTTCATAATGTAAATAATACTTCAAGAAGCTGATTCTATAATTAAATTCTAAGCTAATACGCGAAATTATGTAAAATGACCAAAATGCCCCTCAGGCCAACGTCTCGGAATCGGATGAAATTAATATTTTCTGAACTCTCGTACTCTCACGAGTCTGACCATATAAAAATCTCCCAAATTGGAGGTCAAACACCCGCTTAAAACTCAATAATTTGGTCTATGAAGTTTTACCCATTTTCCATTCAAAAATCCAAAATTAGAAGAGGAATTCGTGATTAGATTAGCGGGTTATAAGCAAAAAGGAGTTTAGAATCATTACCCAATCGTTGCCTCCGAAAAACCCTCGAAATCTCTCTCAAATCCGAGCTCACAAGCTTGAGTTTTGATAAAAATGGCTAACCCTCGGATTTTGACATGTTTATAACTGCCCAGGTATTTGTTCAATGCGATCGCAGGAATTGGGCTGCGATCGCGAAGAGTAAAGTTAAAAGGCTCCTGAAAATGGTCTATGCGAACGCATCCCAAGCCACGGGATCGCACAAGAGAAGGAAACAGAACTATGCGATCGCGAACTGGGCCACGCGATCGCGAAGAGGAAATAGCAATGAGGCACCAGCTCCAAAGTTCTACTATGCGAACGCGTGAGTGCAATTACAAACGCGAAGAAGGGGGAAGCTGACTTCTGCGATCGTGAACCATATAATGAGATCGCGTAGAACAAAAATATCACCCTCCGAATTTACACTATGCGATCGCGGAAGGAATGATGCGATCGCAGAGAAGGAAAATGGTCTGCAACAGTTGAAGCAAAAACCGCAACTTTGAACAACACAAAAATGCCCCGTTGAGCATCCAAAACACACCCGAGGCCCCCGGGACCTCACCCAAACCTACGAACATATCCCATAACACCATTCAAACTTGTACCAATCCTTAAACCACCTAAAACAACGCCGGAAACTCGAATTAACCAATGATTTAAGCCTAAGAACTTCAAATTCTATCAAAACACGCTTTTGATCAAAGACCTAACCAAAACTCGTCCGAATGACCTGAAATTTTACACACACATCCCAAATGACATGACGGAGCTATTGCAACTTCCGGAATTCCATTCCATTTCTCGGATCAAAATCTCACTATCGGACCGGAAACATCAAAAATTCAAAATTCGGCATTTCAAGCCTAAATCAGCTACAAACCTCCAAAACACATTCCAAACACGCTCCCAACCCCGAAATCACCTAACGGAGCTAACGGAACCATCAGATTTCCATTCCGAGGCTGTCTTCACACTGTACCGACTACAGGCAACTTTCCAACACTTAAGCTCTCATTTAGGGACTAAGTGTCCCAAAACTCTCCGAAACTCAAAACTGAACATCCCGGCAAATCAAAATAGCAGAAATAAACTTGGGGAAAACAGTTAATAGGGGATCGGGGCGTAAATTCCAAAAACGACCGGCCGGGTGTTACATCCTCTCCCACTTAAACATACGTTCACCCTCGAACGTGCAAAGAACTGTGTCGGGGTTGTCTGAAGTCACTATTTAACACCTCGAGTACCTACTCGTGCTACCACAACTTGGCTGAGTACCTTAGCGCAATCAATCTGAAGATATCCTTTTTCACTTACACAAATGAGCCTTAAAGCCCAATTCCTACATCCAGTTTCCTCTGCCAGGCCTGTTCCAACATACGCTCACCGTATCAATAACTACCCGCGATACCAAAACATGACTGCATACCTTAGCTGACTTCACACCTTGTGCCACTTTACTCACATGACCACAATAACATTCCCCGATCAGTTAGTCGAAATTCCACTAATCTGACGCTCCCATTTCACCTCATGACCTACATAGGTCTCGCTCCAACTCTTACAATACCGCCAAGATGGAAGAGGTGTGTAGAAATTCATACCCAACTGCCGAGTCAACAAATCATTAGGCCTATACTCCTGTTAAGAACCATCACCTCATTCTGAACCAAATATTGGTCTTAGTTCCTTAATATACTTCATATAATCAGAATGCACTGATCCTAAATCCAATAATCTCGTCTCGCCCAGTACGAACTGCTTAGGCAATAAGCCGCCCCGGACATGATCAAAAGTCTCATATGATGCCACAATGTGCCAATGGGCTATGAACTCGAACGTGACAAAAGGAAAACAAACTCTAGAAGGAACTACTCAACTCACGCACTAATATGAACTTTCCTGAGAGAATAGGAAGCAAAGCATACAAAAATAGCATATAGAAAACTGTACTCAATATCACACTGTTGCGGTGTGCAACCTGATCCAAATAACATACCCATGGCGGTGTGCCACCCGATCCACACATAGAATTCACATAAGGAGATATACATCGAGCTAAACTGCTCATTATAACAAAATTTCGAGTATCGGTCACAAGCACGCTAAGTGCATAATACCATCCCTAGGGAGACATATAGTGCCATAGGTTACAAGACTCAAACACAACTGAGGTGCGATATACGATCTGAATCTCGAGAGCCATCCTGCTCATATAACATCATAACTACGCGGAACCTCAACACATAAGAAATTCATCAAGCCGTCTCACAGCTCATACGACGCAATATATCATTACATGAAATAGCTGACGACGAAATAGTGCCCCGGCTACTTGTCCAAAGGAGCGCATTCTGAAATGAACACATCTGGCCCGATATAGAGCCCATATTCAAATTTAGATCCATCCACAGTCCTCAAGCCGATTCTGATCACACTGAACTAGGCTAATAACCTTTCGAAGGTCCATAATAACACACGAGAACTACCATCATAACCGGGGCAAATCCTCCACGGTCCACAACCCAATAAGCCGAGTGCCCTCCAAGCATAAATTCTCAAATTAAAGATATCACCACTGTCTTCATACTTGGTTTAAATCTTAAATCAACCAAGTGACTACATGCCACACTTATACACTCTTCCTGTGGGGCACGCTCTCACGACCTTCCGTAACAGACAACAAATATGCGTATCCATACCACCAGTCGCACTAACGCTGAGAAAGCGTTCAAGAATCCATAACCAGGATGCAAGGCCTTTCTCACAAAACACCGATCTCAGGTGACACTGAAGACGATTCCCACTTACCTTAAACATCGAAACTCCTTTACTGCTCATCCGAGCTTGCGACATCCTTGTCAACACCGAACTGCAACCTTGATCCTCATTTCAAATTCCATACCACACACTGCACCAACATGCCAATATACGATAGAACACGATTTTCATCATAACACCATAACCACTAATAGATTAACACTTCGTCATATAAAACTTTTTCACTTAACTCACTTCAGGAGAAACATAGCAACACACAGGTGAATTCTCATAACCGCAGAATAAGCAAATCTCTAAGTAGTGGTCTAGGCCACCATAGCCCTTCCGGTCCGCCTACACATAACAGGCCATAATAGTGAATTACTTCTGAATAACATCAATCACGGCGGCCGACATGCCTCGTACGTACCACCACAAATCACCTGCATAATTTGCTGAAGGAACTGATTAGTACCACCAATACACCAATTCAACTATGGCTAACCAGTCCATCTTCTTCCAATTTATCCTTGATTGCCTTAGAAATAATAACTCCATTCAACACATAACACACTCCATCCGCACTCATCCTGAGTGACCTTGAATCACGAGACCATGATGTCTCAATCCCACGAACCATTTCATACCTCCCAAATGCTACACTGCGAGTCAAAACATCATAGAACATTCTGTGTCTCTTCTCATAAGCTGCTACAAGGCTTGATTCTTAACCATACCTATAGGCTCGAAATCATTAGGCACCACGCCTTGCCCCTTTGAATCCACTAGGACCGTTGCTGAGAGCCACTCGCTCTGACTTGGCCCCGAATATAATCAACTCCATGAATCTTCTAGCACATGAATACCCTCTCGAAGAAGCACCCGGCAGAATCACTTCCCTCGAAACCCGCCTCTATACAAGGCGTAAATCCGGAATCCGAGCTCACTCTCTAGCTGTACAAGTCCATTCACCCTCGTGGACATCAATTAAATGTGCGGCAACATCCTTCCAATTCAAAGTTACGTTGTATCTTTCTTCACTTCAAGTAGCTCCTTGCCGTTATATCAGATCTCATGTCGCATGATAGCCCATACTTCAAATTAGATCTGCTGACCCCAATCATCAATCACTAAAATTCCCAAGTCACTCCAACCTCTCCTTAAGGTGCGTAGTCATCCTAGCACAAAGCCCATATGCAAATCCGCCACTCTCCCACTTTGGTGGAACTCGCCCTTCAAATCGACCACTCGACCCTTGCTTCTTATACCTGGCCTCCTAGAAATTTTAACCACCGCCTAACACTCCCCACATGCCTCTCATCCTTTGTTTCTTTATTTTTGACTTAATAAAATCTATCTTCGTAGCACTTGAACCCACAAATTGCTACTAACTTTAAACCTTTCCGGAGATCGTCCTTCTCGAGTCGTCGACATTAGAAACACCGATTCAATCCTGAACCACCACACCCCGCGATATCCAATAATCGTTTCTCCAATATTATTTCACAATATCCTACCCCAAGGGCGAATTGCAGAAGACCATAACACTAGCGAACTTAACACATACCATCGAGGACGACGACACTACATCGCAGATAAAAATTCCACCACGCTCGAATTTACCAAGTCTCGTTACTCCATCACCCCAAATCTGGACATTTATAGGCCAATTGTTTTTCCTCCGCCGAAAGTGAAATACCCTATCTCTGAATTGTGCACTGAGTAGATTTCCTTTCAACTCATTCACCGCCCCATCACATAGGCAAGTCTCTTACCATCAAGTCAATATTGTGCGATAATCAATCGCGAGCATCATAGAAACCTGTGTATAGCCTCCCAGCTCTTAGAAGCACAACTATCGAGCCGAAACGATAGAAAAATCCTTCCGCAAGGCGACGACAATAGCTCACCCAACTATACCGAGAGAAACATTCCGCACCACATCTGTAGTACCATTACAATTCTTCAATTCTCGATCTATAACAACGGTTCGTGTCGCGTAAGATTGAGCAAGAAGAAAAACAAGGGCATAAGCCTCAAGGAATCAAGTCGCACGATGAGGAAATCAAGAAGTGGAATTTTCCTAACAGTTACATAGCCTCTCGTAGATAAGTACAGACGTCTCCGTACCGATCCCCTCAAGGATGATAAGCCTGAGAAGAAGTATCCCGAGGATCTCTTGGTATCCTCAATATATATCGCTAGGGATCTCTTGGTATCCCGAGGATCTCTTGGTATCCTCAATATATGCCACTAGGGATCTCTTGGTATCCCGAGGATCTCTTGGTATCCTCAATATACGTTCCAGGGATCTCTTGGTATCCCGCACCTCAGTCCAGATCATAAATACGTACAAGGAATCTCCCGGGATGCCGTCACGTAGTCCCAAATTAAAACACACAGAAGCAACACAAGGATACTCAATTAAATGCTAAATACGTATCAGGTAAACAGTTAATTCTAGTCTAACATGCTTCACTTAATGCAATTAAAGCAGCTTAAGCAAAAGGCAATTAAGTCAACTAAACATGCTTTTCTAGACTAACAACAGGCTAAAGTCGCAAGTAGAATAAACAGGTAGGAAAGGAACTCAGCTTAAATACAAAAAAATAAAACCGTATTTTTTAACAATTATCTCAAGTATGCGCTCGTCACCTCACGTACAAGGCATTTCAATTATCAAACATCATATCCTAAGGGGAAGGTCCCCCTACACAAGGTTAGACAAGCCACTTACCTCGAACCGGCTCAAAATCAACTAGAAATCACGTTCTTGCCACGAGTATCCGACTCCAAATGGCCCAAATCTATTCAATTCCATTTCATAATGTAAATAATACTTCAAGAAGCTGATTCTATAATTAAATTTTAAGCTAATACGCGAAATTATGTAAAATGACCAAAATGCCCCTCAGGCCAACGCTCGAAATCGGATGAAATTAACATTTTCACAACCCTCGTACTCTCACGAGTCTAACCATATAAAAATCTCCCAAATCGGAGATCAAACACCCGCTCAAAACTCAATAATTTGGTCAATGAAGTTTTACCCATTTTCCATTCAAAAATCCAAAATTAGAAGAGGAATTCGTGATTAGATTAGCGGGTTATAAGCAAAAAGGAGTTTAGAATCATTACCCAATCATTGCCTCCGAAAAACCCTCGAAATCTCTCTCAAATCCGAGCTCACAAGCTTGAGTTTTGATAAAAATTGCTAACCCTCGGATTTTGACATGTTTATAACTGCCCAGGTATTTGTTCAATGCGATCGCAGGAATTGGGCTGCGATCGCGAAGAGTAAAGTTAAAAGGCTCCTGAAAATGGTCTATACGAACGCATCCCAGGCCACGCGATCACACAAGAGAAGGAAACAGAACTATGCGATCGCGAACTGGGCCACGCGATCGCGAAGAGGAAATAGCAATGAGGCACCAGCTCCTAAGTTCTACTATGCGTACGCGTGAGTGCAATTGCGAACGCGAAGAAGGGGGAAGCTGACTTCTGCAATCGCGAACCATATAATGCGATTGCGTAGAACAAAAATATCACCCTCCGAATTTACACTATGCGATCGCGGAAGGAATGATGCGATCACAGAGAAGGAAAATGGTCTGCAACAGCTGAAGCAAAAACTGCAACTTTGAACAACACAAAAATGCCCCGTTGAGCATCCGAAACACATCCGAGGCCCCCGGGACCTCAACCAAACCTACGAACACATTCCATAACACCATTCAAACTTGTAACAATCCTTAAACCACCTAAAACAACGCCGAAAACTCGAATTAACCAATGATTTAAGCCTAAGAACTTCAAATTCTATCAAAACACGCTTTCGATCAAAGACCTAACCAAACCTCGTCTGAATGACCTGAAATTTTACTCACACATCCCAAATGACATGACGGGGCTACTACAACTTTCGGAATTCCATTCCGACCCTCGGATCAAAATCTCACTATCGGACCGGAAACTTCAAAAATTCAAACTTCGGCATATCAAGCCTAAATCAGCTACGGACCTCCAAAACACATTCCAAACACGCTCCCGACCCCGAAATCACCTAACGAAGCTAACGGAACCATTGGATTTCCATTCCGAGGCCGTCTTCACACTGTTCCGACTACGGGCAACTTTCTAACACTTAAGCTCTCATTTAGGGACTAAGTGTCCCAAAACTCTCCGAAACTCAAAACCGAACATCCTGGCAAATCAAAATAGCAGAAATAAACTTGGGGAAAACAGTTAATAGGGGATCGGGACGTAAATTCCAAAAACGACCGGTCGGGTCGTTACAGTTACTTATTGGGTACATTGGTCGGTTGTACTCATACTACACTCTGCACTTTGTGTGCAGATCCAGGTATTTTCGGGCATGGTGGTTGCTGATTTTGGAGTTGTACTAGTTTAGAGATTATCGAGGTAGCTGCTTTGGCGTCCGCAGACCTTGACTCTCCTCCTTTATCTTTTAGTTTTATTTATGCAATTCTATCCTCCTAGACATTGTTTCATACCATGTTATTGTGTAAATGCTCATATACTTAGTGACACCTAGATTTTGGAAAATTTTGTATTGAGTTACGGTATTTTTCATATCAATTATTTCATGACATTTTACTCTTAAGCTTATTTTATTATGTTTTTCAAATTTAAAGATGTGTGGTTTTATTGTGAAAGCCGGCTTACCTAGTATTATGATCGGCGTCATCGCGACATGTGAGATTTGGATCGTAACATCCTGATGATCACTATATCAAAAATTATAGCGAATGCTAAAAGCGCTTCCCACAATTTTGATGATGTCTATTTTTCAACTTTTCTTATCGGGGTCAAAAAATTAACAATTACATTGGAAGTCTTATTTCTGCCTTTCACCTTGTTACTTCATGATACTCTTGGTAATTAGTGAAATATCCCACATAATAGGTCTGGATTCAATTTCCATGTTTCCCCACCATAATAAAACTTAAAGACACCACTTTCTTCCGACTTCGTTCTATCCAAAATAATTTTTTAAGTACCTAATAAGAAATCTGAAAGATGATTGCGATCTTTAAGACAAAATTTAAGACGCGTATGTCCTTAACTTTAAACCCATTGAATTTTTCTAAAATAAATGTATTGAATATCTAATTCTAAATACCGATTCATTTCAAGATATCTCAAACAGTCAAACTTTAGGTAGCCTATACCTGAATAGGACAATATTTGGGAAAAAGATATATTTTTTTAATAAGATTATCGAAAATATGTGTTCCCATGGTAGTTTTTTGTTAGCGGAAGAAGAGTTTTTGAAGAAAATAAAAGGAAAAAAGTTTAGATGGAAAGCACCAACTTAGGGTGTGTTTGGTACGAAGGAAAATATTTTCATGGAAAATGAGTGGTTTTATCATTTAATTTTCCTTATTTGGTTGGTGAGTGAAAAAATTTTCCGCAAAATATTTTCTAGTGTTTGGTTAAGGAATATAAAATATTTTTAGGAAAATAATTTTTTATGGTACTCTCATCAACTACTTTCCCCAAAATCCTCATGTTTTCTTTACTCCTTCCCGTATCACACACACACACACACACACACCCCTGATGATAGGCTATAATTGCATATTTTAGTCGCTTATTACACTCGAATTTACTGCACTTTAATTGAGTTTGCGCTTTAATCGCTAGTGTTTTGCACTAATTGTGTGTTTTATGCCTTGTAAGTGTGATTCCGAGCTATACAGATGTTATGGAATGAATTTAAGTGATTTGAAGCTTTGAAGTCTGAGTAAAAGCTCAAGGAATTAAGCCGGGATCGTGTACGGGGGACATATTTTGGACATAGATTCGACCTAAGGAGGCAAGAACACATTGGGAGCAAGGCGGAGAATTCTTCTACGAGTTTTTCCTTCCTCTTCCTATTTTTCATTGTTGGTTATGACTTTTAGTATTGTAGTTTTACATACTATTATGAATAGCTAATTTGTTATCTAGAGTTTGATAGAACCTTTTGTAGGATAAATTCTTGTTATGTTTTTATATAATTGAGCCATAGCTTTTCTCTATTTGTTCAACTACGTTTATATTCTGGTTGATTGAAGAGCTCTCAATTAGCTGTGCCTATTTAGTATGCATAACACGGGAGAGAGTGCATACTTAGGTAATTGTTGAACAACACCACTCCCAGAGTATATGAGAGATCAATAACCGAGGGTTTAAAGGTGAGATTAGGGATAACGAAGCCTTGGGTGCGATCTGAAGTGAGCTGTATTAAAAGCCAGCTAGCGTAGCTCGGGAGAGTGCGTCTAGTAAATTGTCGTAATTACTCGGGAGAGATTTACGGTAATAAGAGTGCTCATGATCGGTAGAGAATACTTAGGCGAAATTATAGAAGACATAGCGGGAAGGATTCCGACAATTGGGGAAATCATAACTCTGGACCTCCTTAATCTTTTCTCTAACCCTCAGTATCGTTAGTTGTTAATTTACTATTTTAATTTGTTAGTTAATTAGTTAAACAGAAGAATCTTAATATCTATAAGTTAGGAATTGTTCAAGCTTGTCTTCTTGGTGATAGTGAATAACTGTAACTAAACCTTAGTTCTCTGTGGGATTCGACTCCGAACTTGTAAACCGGATTATATTTGCAACGACCATTGTCCTTTTTATAAGGCATAGTTGGGCGTGATCAAATTTTGGCGCCGTTGCCGGGGAACTAACGGTGTAGTTGTAGGTGTACATATTGCTAGGTTTCAAGTTTGAACTTTTATTTTATTATTTGATTATTTTATATTTTTATTTTAGTTTTATTTGTTTATTTGAGAAACATGACATCATGGAATTATGAGAATTTTGTTGTTGGTAATTCTACTTTTGATCCTCCTTATGCATATTGTGAAGGAAACCACCCAGGGCAAAATTATCAAAATATTCCTGAGAGCGAGTTTTGTGCACCAACTCAATCTTATGTGTGGAATGTGTGTGATATGTGTGGTGGTCAAGATGGTCACTTTCACGGTTGTGCTTATATTTCTTACCTTCCCCCAACCCCTTACTTTGATGGTTCTTCTTTTTCTGGTGAAGTTAATAGGAGCAAAGAACCCAGGTATGAGGACCTGAAAGAGATCGAGGATATGCTAAAGTGCCTTACGAAACAATATGATGAGATACAACTGCGGGTACAAAGGCAAGGGGCAACTATTCACAACTTGGAGGCTCAAGCGAATAAATTAATTGAACCTGGTAAAGCGCAACAAGTTGACATTGTGGATAGTAGCCAATATGAGCAAGAAAGGGCTGTAGAAATTGCCATATTACTGGAGGATTTAAAAAAATACGAGGATGAGCTAGAGGAGGAGGCTAGAGTAGAACACCAACAATCAATCGCACTAGATTTTGAGGATGTCGATGTTGTAGAAGAGATACTAGAGTCAACCAAGGATATTGAGGATACATATTTAGTTGACTCTATTGTCATTAGTGTTGAGAATGTAGATAGTCCCAATGTTCATGTAGTTGAGCGCATTGGTCCTCACTCCAAGCATTTTTCCACATTGTGTTTAGATGATGATATGGAAATAGAGTCGTCCGAGCCATTTGAGGAGTCAAGGAATGAGGAACAAAGTGCTTACATTCTGGAATTCTTCTTGCCAGAAAGTCGGGATTACACACCTCATATAAAGGCCAAGAAGTGCAGAATACTACATTATTTTATTGGGCCAGTCAGATTCGTTCCACCACCCCAGGAGCATGATCATAGAGCAGAATCAAAACTTGGGGTCCGATTCATAAGTTCAAAGTGGAGGCAGAAAGTGATTCACGTCGTGCCGCGACGTTAAATCAAGCGCTTGTTGGGAGGCAACCCAGCTTTATTGCTTTCTTTTATTTATTTTTTTTTTTTTTTAATTGTATTATTTTTGTAGTGTCAATTTTTTTATTTTCTAGGAGCATGGAAAGCAAAGGTATTGGAAGGATGCATCAGCAAACCAAATGGTTGGAACTAAGTGTGAGGTACCCACACGAAGGACCAAGCTTGGGAGAAGTCTGAGTACCCCATGAACTGCTAGTGCTTCGGCCTTTGGCCTACCAGGGAGTTTCTTTTACCCTCTTGTATGTATGGGTGTGCATTGGGGACAATGCACAATTTTAAGTGTGGGGTGAGGAGATTGTCTGGGTGATTTTTCATGCTACTTTAGCTGTGTTTGTTTTTTTAAAAAGATTGGACTTTTCCTGATGACGGATCTTCTAGACAGTTTTCTTGAGGGAAGTAAGTCTAAAGAAAATACCAAAAAGATTTTTTGTTTTGTTAGGTAGTGTAGCAATTACCCCTTGGTTTTTCTTTAAACCACGGTTCTTTTCCAAGGGTTTTATTTGAACCGGGTGTAGTTAGTTTTTTTTTTGGGAATAGGAGCCATTGTGTTTTGTTTTGAAATGAAGCAATATCTCTTGACTTTGTTATGCCTTGAGAATAGTGAGTACTTTGGCTGTGACGCTTAGGCTCAGTTTTTGACTCTTGTATAAGTACCTTAAATTGTATGATCTTAAATTTGCTTAACTGCTCTGACTAGGGTGTCTTGATGAATCCAATCCTGAGTGAGTTATGTGCCATGTGTGTGTAAGGTTTTGTGATATTCTGTGCATTGCATTTGATGCCTAGAACTTGCCCCGTGTGT
The DNA here is from genome assembly GCF_001879085.1 of Nicotiana attenuata. Taxonomy (NCBI): domain Eukaryota; kingdom Viridiplantae; phylum Streptophyta; class Magnoliopsida; order Solanales; family Solanaceae; genus Nicotiana; species Nicotiana attenuata. The sequence goes on from NC_031993.1 coordinate 53,322,155, forward strand.
TTGCAAAGCGAAATAGTAGTTTTATTCAGTCTAGGAAGTGATATAGGCATTTCTTTGTTGAGCCAGATATGTATATTTTACCCGCCTAATTATTATGTATCGTAGTTAACCCCTTTGAGCCTGTAATCCTGTTTCTTTGGCAACCACATTACAAGCCTTACCCATTTGTTCGAATTAACCATCTATTTGAACCATTGTAACCTCTCATGAGCACTTGAATTATTTATGAACTTTGTAAAAGTTAAAGTGTGGGGTGGTTGGTTTGGCTTTTGAGTGGAACTAATGAAATAAGGAGAAAGGTGCACTGTTTTGAAAAAGTAAGAGCCACTTGAATTGAAAAAAAAAATAGTTGGATTCTTGTGAAAAAAAAATTCCTTGATAAGTGGTGGCTCTTGATGTAAGTGTGCTTAAAGAAGAATGGGGTAATATACATTGATGTGAAGGTGGAGTTTTGGTTTGACATAAGTATGGGGTTTGAATGTTAAAGTATATGTATTAAAGTGCTTAGGGAGGTGTAGTCACTCTTATATCTAAATGTATCCTACCCGTCCCGTAGCCTACATTACAACCAAATAAAGTCCTAATTGATCCAAGATTGAATGAGCTCGATTAGTGGAGTAGTACACTACGGGCAAGCTTATGGTGCATCTTTTGTGGCATATGAATGTTATTTCTGAGAGTGAGTGAATTCTTTCTATCCTGAGTTCCTAAGTGTTCTTAAATTTTATTGTGTGGACTACTCTCTTTTGTTGTGTGAGGGGCACTTGATTCATGAAGGAAGGTAATGTCAGTGACCTCTATATTAGAGTAAGTGGGTGAGTTGTGAATAACGTGTGGTACTTGTGAGTCAAATCTTAAGGTGAAGATGTTACGCTTTTGTGCTTAGTCTATTTTAAATACTCTTGGTGTGATGAGTTAGGAGAATTGTTTAAAAAGGTCATGTCTATAAAAAAAAGTGTAGTTTGATTGCTCGAGGACGAGCAATGGTTTAAGTGTCGGGGTCGTACCCCCTACCCCCCCCCCCCCCCCCCGGTGACTCTTCAAGAATTTAATTATTTTTCAAAATTCACAAAAACTCAAAGGAACTAGTCGCTACATTACTTTTTTCATACAAGAACAAAGTTGAAATTTGCGATCGATAACTAAAAAGAAAATATTTCTTTATTGAGAAAGAAAGTATCTTTTCTACAACATGAAAAGAAACTACTCGTTTTGTTGAAATTAAAGAAAATACTTTTTCTACATTTTAAAAAAATGCACTTGTTTTGTTGAAAAGAAAAAAAATACTTTTTCTAAATCATGAAAAGAAACTACTTGTTTGTTGAAAAAAATACTTAGTTTGTTGAAGTGAAAGAAAATAATTTTTCTACATCATGAAAAAAAATGTTGAAATGAAAGAAAATACTTTTTCTAAATCAGGAAAAAAATATATTCATTTTGTTGAAATAAAAAAAAAAAGTACTCTATTTACAGCATGAAAAAAAAGTAATCTTAATAATATTCAATTTAGGGTGAGTGGTGGGCGAAATTGGGGTGGGTGGGGTGGGGGTGGGATGGATGGGGTGGTTGGGGTGGGTGGGGTCGGGTGGGATGGATAGGGTGGGTGGGGGTGGATTGTGGGGATGGGAAATAGGGTGGAGAAGGTTGAAAAACAGTTTTGGAAAATGTTTTCCCTTCTTTTGATGGGAAAAATATTTTCCTTCAATTGGAGGAAAATAAGGTCATTGAGAAAAATATTTTCCAAAACATTTAAGTCAACCAAACATGAAAAAATTGAAAAATATTTTCTTTCGTACCGAACACACCCTTAATGTTAATAATTTGGCAAGAGAAAGTTACTTAAATAGTAACCACCCCTTGATTGCATGTTCTGAGTCACCAAAAAGGTAAAATGAAGAACATTTGGGGAAGAATATGAAAATAACGTAGAAAAAAAAAAAGTAATTCATGTTCTATATATTCGAGGCATATCGAAATTATCCATATATCAACCAAATTTGAGAGCCATGTATCAACCCACAATCTCATGATTAATCTGGGTGAATAAACTGTATAAACAATCCCGAGGAATTGATCCCGATAATCAGTCACAAATGTAGACATGAACATATATATATATATATATATATATATATATATATATATATATATATATATATGCGGTGGGGAGAAGTAAGAAATTTTCGTAAGAGTATTCGAATTTGAAAGAAGTAAAAAAATCCCAACAAAGGGCGTTCAATATATGTTATACACCACTAAAACCTAATATTTTACCTATATATATATATATTGTAATTTTCTGACGAAGGGTGGACACCTTACTAAAAATAATTTGAACAAAACCTTCTAATATCTTCTGCAAATTCTTGAAAATTGAGTTAGTGATGCAAAGGCAAATGAATTTTTTTTTTTTTGGGGGTCAAACAGGATAATTATATTAATAAGTTAAATCACATTACAGGAAGTGGTAGGCCTTGACGGCTCCAAGATACAAAAAAGATGTCAAGACTGGCTGGCAATATTGTGTCGAACTAGTACAAGCATGTGATGGCAAATGAATTTACTAATGGTTGCATCATAAAATTTGAATTGATCTCTTTATTCAATTCTGATGTTAGGTTCAAAGATGATGGTAAGTAGTAGTGGAGTCACAAATTATACAAAGGATATTCAAATTTAATATATATTTATAAAACTAATTTTTGACTTATATATATAACATAATTCTCTATATATATAGTATGATTTTCCGATCAGGGATGTTCAGTTGAACACCCTTCACTCTATGTGGCTACGCTAACGTATATATATGATAAAACAATTATTAGCTTTTAACGAATATTATATTGTGAACTCATAAGTTAAAATTTACAATATATTTACTGCAATAAATTTTAAAGATTAAATTCATCAAACTTAAATTTTCAATCCGCCTAGTTAAGACTTGTACTCTAATTTAGCACTTCGTGGCCTTCCTCCTCCTCCACCAACCCATTATGATGTTATTATTGCTTCAGCCGAAAAAAAAAAAACTCAAGACAATTGCCACGGCATTATCTTTTATCTTAGTCCACCTACCGTTTTGTTTGCACTGTAGGCAGTGGAAAATATAACTGAAATTGAGAGGAAAAATATAACTGAAAAATTTGAGGTTTCTTCCTATTTCTCAATCTTTTTTTACCAGCTTTTTTTTTCTTGTTCCCTTTATATAATTCTACAATTAATATTACTTATACTCTCTATCATATTTTACGTAACAAACATTTCTTTTTTATCTGTCCCAAAACGAATTCGTAATTTTTTTAAAAATATTATTTACTTAATTTTAACATTTCAATTTTATCCTTAATAACAAGATTTTTTGAGATCCACTCGATATAAAAAGAATTGTTCTTTTATTAAAAGAGAGAATATGAAAAGGTATGTGGTACTCTCACTGCCATTCAAGTATAATTCTTGTATTATGCATATAATTAGCTTATATGCCAAAAAAAAAAAAAAAAAAAAATTAAGTTCCTTAGTTAATCAAATATCTTGACTTAAAATGGGACGGCAAGAGTGATACACTTTCACACAACCTTTTCCACTTACAAGTAAAAGTGTAAATAATGACTTATCATAGTTATTGCTTTCATCCTAATGCAATATTTTTTGGACGTAAAATTGATAATATACTGTCTATTCAACTGTTCTCCAGATTTTTTTTCTTTTCTCCATACAAAAGGAAACATAGAAAAATAATAATCACTCAAAAGAATATGCTTTTTTTTTTAAATAAAAAAAAATATTTTTCTAAATGTGCGATCAAACCAAGGAATGTACATGTTTTGCACGTTCTCCTCTTTGATACTTTTAACTTTTTCCTCCACATTCTAAGACGTAAATATGACTTATACCCTGCATCTAAGATCCAATATAGTACAATATATTATCTCCTCTCGTCCCTAACAATAAGGATAGTGTGTCCTATCTTTTTATATTTTTGGAAGCTTTCCTAAACTATGCCAATCACGTGTACATTTTCAGGTTTGTCGCTTTATGAAAACCACAAACTCGATTGGCCACATAACATATGAACATAAGGCGTATTTAAAATCTTCGATTTAATGGTTCGAACTTAAAATATTATTGAAGCTATTGCATTTCTAAAATTATAATAGCCTGTTTAGCCAAGTTTTCTCCGCTCCAAAAGCACTTTTTTTTCTCAACTTAAGGTGTTTGGACAAGCTTTTTTGGGAAGAAAAAAAAGTGATTTTTTGAAAAAACAGAAGCAGTTTTAGAGAAGCAAAAAAAAAATAGTTTCTCCCCATAAGCAGCAGTTTTGACTTTTCTTCTTACCAAAAATAAACTTAGCAAGATATGGTATATATAAAAATAACCTTACGTTTTTTAAACCTAATACTTAGAATTAGAGATTATAATATTTAACTCTCCTATGTATAAATATTACTTTTTATTTTTAGGATAGCTTTCTAATATATATGGTGACTTTTGAGATGAATGCTTTTATATTTGTTAAATAATTTTTTGATATATTTGAATCATCTTGAAAGAATTAAAGTGCTTTTAAATTTAATTTTCATATTTTACTTAAATAAAATAAAAAAACTTAATTATTATCTTTAATAATGAATATTTGAGATTATTTATTCATATAATATTAACTATTAAGTAAATCTCTTTAGGTCTTTATTCGCAATTTGATACTTAAAAGCAGTTTTTGAAAAATTTTGCCAAACACAAATTATTTCTCACAACCCAAGATTCGTTAAAGGTCATGATGGCGCCGGACACTACTGTCAGGCAAGCCAACACTAAATAGTTAATTAATCCTTATTTTTAATATTTTTAAAATCATAAATTTTCTTCATTTTAACTAGTAAAAGCTAAACTTTACAGCATAAATAATAATGTTTTTTAATTTTCAATACCGAATATCCCATAATCATCCCAGAATCCGGTGTCACAATTGCATGAGCATTTACTAGGAAATAAAATAAAATACAGCAACTGTCCGGAATACAAATTGGACAGGAGAGAAAAATATAAATACTCTGAAGGAGACTCTGCTGGCTGCGGATCGTACATAAGATGCAGCTCATCTAAGTCCCCGCATCAACCTTACTGCTGCGCCCACGAGGCCACTACATGCGTATATGCCTGTACAATAAAATGTACTGCAAGTGTAGTATGAGTACGAAAACAATGCGTACCCAGTAAGTATCCAGTCTAATCTCGAAGAAGTAGTGACGAGAGGTCGACTCCGATACTTACTAAGGCCAACAATAATATACCGATAATATGATTAGTCATGTATTTTATAAAACGACTGTAAGCTCAATAACATGAGGCAGGTAAGTGATTCTTTTATTAATAGGGGATTTCCAATTTTATTTTCATCTTTTAATAATTTATATCTCCGGCCAATGAGGCCACATCAATTATCAATAATTCCAAAACAATCAATTAAGTCATGCGCAAATCATGCCGAGGTCGTATGGCCCGATCCAACATAATATTAAAATGTGCACTGCCGGAGGGCCGAATGGCGCGAACCATAGATGCATCTATTTAATCTGCCGAGGCGTTCGGCCCGTTCTACAAAAGAAAACACAATCAAACAATCAATCAAGAATTCATCAAGGAGCAATTATCCAAGGAAATATAAATCCCCTTTTACCGGTCAAGAAAACGAAGTTCAACCTTTTAGAAATTCATTTACCAAGTTCGGTATGATTTAAGCAATTAAATTGATAATAAAGTTACAAATAGTGCAAGTATAGCATGCTTTTGGGCCCTAGACTGCCCGCACTTAAGCATAATAGTAGCTACGCACGGACTCTTGTCACCTCGTGCGTACATATCCACCACAAATAGAAACACATATTGAATTATTTCACCTATGGGGTTAATTCCCTCTTACAAGGTTAGAAAGGAGACTAACCTCGCTCTGAAGTTCCATAATCGGCTCCCAAGTCCTTCCGACAACTCGAACCGATGCCCAACGCTTCAAAACTAGTTAATAAATGCGCAAATAAATGTATTCTCTAGTACTTATTATAATCCTACTCACAACAATTTCTAACTCCGTTTGAAAAGTCGATAAAATCACCCTCGGTTCCACGTGCCCGGATTCCATAAATTTTCGAAGATAAACTTTACCCATAACCTCACAAACTCAAATATATAATTTATTCTCGATTCCATGCCCAAATTCGTGGACAAAATCCAAAAATACCAATTCTAGGTTTTCTACCAAAAATCCCACAATTTCTACTAACTTCTATGTTTAAATCCTTATACAAACTATGTATTTAACTTATAATAAGTGGGGATCACTTACCTTGAGTTGCTTGATGAAAATCTCCCCTTGAAGCTCTCCAAAATCGCCCAAACCAAATGAAAATGGGAGAAAAATGGGCCAAGTCTCGTTTTTGTAAACCCTCACTGCCCAGCGACATACTGTACCTGCGGTCACTTGACCGCTTTTGCGGTTCCGCAGGTGCGTCCAAGAATACCGCTTCTGCAGTTCTCCATCAGGCCACCAAACTCCAAATCTGCGGCCCCTAACGGCGCTTCTGCGCTTTCGCTTCTGCGACCCCACGTGCGCAGGTGCGGTCCTGCTTCTGCGGAACTCGACTGCATCTTCGGTCCCAGCCTTCCCCAGCCAAAGGCGCTTCGGCGACCCTCATGGCCGCTTTTGCGGCTCCGCACATGCTGCCCAAACCTCCCAGGTTCGATTACACTAGAAGGCAGCTGCTCCAGCCTTTCTTCCAAGTCCAAACTCGATCTGTTTACCATCCGGATTCCACCCGAGGTCCTCGAGACCTCAACCAATTATACCAACACATCCCAAAACACATTACGAACTTAGTCGATCCTTCAAATCACATCAAACAACATCGAAATAACTAACCGCAACTCAATTCAAGCTTAATGAACTTTAGAAGTTCAAACTTCTATATTCAATGCCGAAACCTAGCAAATCACCTCCGATTGACCTCAAATTTTGCACACAAGTCACATTCGACATTACTGACCTACTCCAACTTCCGGAATCGGAATCTGACCCTGATATCAAAAAGTCCACTTCCGGTCAAACTGCTCAAAAACCTTCAAATATTTAACTTTCGCCAAATGACCCCAAAATGACCTATGGACTCTGAATCCACTTCCGGACGCGCTCCCTATACCAGAATCACCATACGGAGCTATTCCTAGACTCAGAATCCCAAACGGACATCGATAACATTGAAATGCACTTCAACCCAAATTTATGAATTTCTTCCAAAATTCCAACTTCCACAATAGACATTGAAACGCTCCCGGGTCATCCAAAACCCGATCCGAACATACGCCCAAGTCCGAAATCATCATATGAACCTACTGGAACCTTAAAATCCCGATTCCTATGTCGTTTACTCAAAAATCCAGCCTTAGTCAATTCTTCCAACTTAAAGCTTTCAAAATGAGAATTTTCTTTCCAATTCAACTCCGAAATTGCGAAATTCCAGTTCCGACCACGCGTACAAGTCATAATACTTAAAGTGAAGCTGCTCAAGGCCTCAAACCACCGAATGACGCGCTAGAGCTCAAAAAGACCGGTCGGGTCGTTACATTCTCTCCAACTTAAATATATGTTCGTCCTCGAACGTGCTAAGAACTGCGCTGGAGTTGTCTGAAATTACTGTTTAACACCTCGTGCACCTACCTGTGCTACCACAACTCGGTTGAGAATATTTTCTCGAACAAATATGATGATTCTCCCTTTTTACTTATCCAAATAAGCCTTAGAGCCAAATTCCAACACCCGAAATTCTCTACCAGGCCTATTTCCAACATAGGAACACCGTATCAATCACCACACGATATACCAAAACATGATTGCATGCCTTTGCTGAATTAACACCATGCACCGCATAATTCACATGACCATAATAACATCCTCTGATAATAATAGCCGACATTCCATGAATCTGATGCTTACACACACCTCATGACTCATATAAGTCCTGTTCCAACTCTTGCAATACTGCCACGACGGAAGAGATGTGTAGAAATTCATAACCAACTGCCAAGTCAACAAATCATTGAATCTCTCCTCTTGACTTGAATCATCACCCCATTAAAAACCAAATAATCATGTTTTCTCTTTAATATGCTTCATATAATCCGATCGCACTGATCCCAGATCCAATAATTTCATCTCACCCAATACAAGCTGCTCAAGCAATAAGCCACTTCAGACATGACCAAAAGTCTCATATGATGCTACAATGTGCCAACAAGATACCAACTCGAACGTGATACATAAGGAAAACGAACTCTGGAAAGGACTTCTTAACCCGCGTAACTAATTAGACAACCGAAAAGGTGTCATAAACCTTCCTCGGAAAATGGGAAACAAAACACACAAAAATAGATATAGGGGACTGTACTCAACATCACACTGTTGCGGCGTGCAAACCGATCCAAACAATATACCCGTGGCGGCGTGCCACCCAATCCACACACAAAATCTATATAAGGAGATACTTACAGAGCTAGAATGCTCATTACTATAAAATAGCCAAATATCGGCCACAAGCACACTAAGTGCATAATACCACCCCTAGGGAGACAGATAGCGCCATACCCTACAAACCTCAAGAACAACTAAGGTGCGATATAAGATCTGAATCTCGAGAGCCATCCTGCTCACATAACACCATCGCTACACGGAACCTCAACACATATGAAATTTATCAAGTTGTTTTACAACTCACGCGTCACAATATAGTATTACATGAAATAGTCAATGACGAAACAACCCCCAACGTCTGAATACTCCTCCATAAGGAGCGCTATGCTGAAATGAATGCATCCGGCCTGATATAGAGCCCACGTTCACATTTAGATCCATCCACAGACCTCAAGCCGATTTTGATCGTATCGCACTAGGCTGGTAACCTTTCAAAGATCACCCAATAACCCTTCTTCCCATGACGCACAAGAACATCCGTCGATCTGGAACAAACTTCCACAGTCCACAACCAAATGAACCAAGTGCCCTTCAGGCATAAATTCTCATATGAACGATAGTACCACAATCTCCACACCTGGTTCCAATCTTCGATCAATCAAGTGACTACATGTCACACTTATACAATCTTCCCGTGGGACATCCTCCCACGACCTTCCGCATCAGGCAATAAGTCTGCACATCCATCTTACCGGCCACACTGATGCTGTAAGGCAAATCAAGAATTCGCAATTAGTACGCAAAGCCTCTTACACAGGACACCGATCTCAAGTGACGCTAAAGATAATACCATCTTACTCTAACCATCTGAATCCTTTCTTGATCATCCGAGCTCGTGATATTCCTGCCAATACCAAATGGCAACCTTGATCCCCAACTTCCAAATCTCATGCTACTCGATGCACTTAATCATGCCAATGCGCAAGAGTACAAGAATTTCATTATAACTCCTGGATCACTAATAGGGTAAACACTTCATCATGTAGAAACCTTTTACTTAGCTCATTTTCAAGAGAACTATAGCAACACGTGACTGGATTCTCATAACCGCGGAAAGTACCAACCTCAAGTAGTGGTCTAAACCACCATAACTCCTCCGGGATCCATCTACACATAACAGGACGCAATACTCGAATGCCTACAAATAAAATCAATTACGGCGGCCATCAAGCCTCGCACGTACCGCCACAATTCACATGTATAACTTAACACACTGAAGGAACTGATCGTTTCCACCATCATGCACATTCAACCACTACTAACCGATCCGACTTCTTCTAATTTACCTTAGACTTTCCTTAGGAATAACGATAGCTTCATTCACATATAACGAACTCAATTTGCACTCATCCTGAGTGACCCCATTTCACGAGCCCACATTGTCTCCAAAACCCTCAAACCATCTCATACCCTCATTGTGCGCACATTCACATCTTCAAGTGGTACACCCATTCTGATAATTCTTCAATGAATACAAAGTTATGTCCTCTCATACTACCCCGCAGACCAAAGATAACATAGAACACTCCAAGACCCTTTTCATAATTTCCTGCGAAAGCTCGATATTCAACCATACTATGGACTCGAAATCCTTAGGCACCACACTTTAACTTTTGAATCCACTGAGACCGTTGTTGAGAGTCACCCACTCTGACTTGGTCCCGAATATAATCAACTTCAAGGCTCTGTTAGCACATGAACACCCTCTCAAAGAAACGCCCGGCTGAATCACCTTTCTTGTAAATCGCCTCTACACGAAGCATAAATCCTGAGTCTTCCCAAAGCCTGAACATAATTGATAAGGCCAATTATATCACACATTCCTCAAATTCTTTGCTCATATCACCACTGATGTTCTCTTCCCTTAGTCGTAATAACCCACCAATATGCCAATAACTAGAAACCTCACAAGTAGATAACCATACATTTCAATCGTAGGCGGATGGGCTCTACCACTTAGCATGAAGATACCCATGCATAACCTGGAACCTACCAAGATTCTTCCTCCATTGTTGACATGATCTTGCATAATTAACCCGCCAAATTCCTCGAAATTCCTTCTGTTAACATTTTCGCGAACACTCTAAATCACTAGCCACATTTACATATTCGACCTCTTACCAGATGGACAATAGAATCCTTCGTAGAAGCTTCGTCAATACCACGCGACCGTTAGCCTACTCATAGGAGATAACCCACATGTGAAAATTACATGCCGACACCTTCCAACGTCGCTGCACTGGGTACGAATACTACAAAATCAGTAACCCATCCTGAGCTCGTGCTCATTCACCAGTTGTACAAGTCCGTTCACTCCTCATGGACATCAACTAAAGGTGCGACAATACCCTCAAATCCAAAGTCATGTTGTATCCTTCTTCATATCAAGCAACTCCTTTCTGTTGTATCTAATCTCCCACCGTGTAATAGCCAATATTTCAAATTAAGGTAGACCCAGTCACTATCCACCATAAATTCCAAATCACACTAAACTTTCCTCAAGGCATGTACTCATCCTACCACAGAACCCAAGTGCTACTCTGCCACTCTCCCACTTTGGTCAAACTCACTCCTTTAAGCAACTACTCGACTTATGCTTCTTACACCTGGCCTTCAAGAAATTTAACCACCACATGACACCTCCCACATGTCCTTCCTCATCCTTCGCTACCCAGTTGTTGCTTTAAATAAAAAAATCCATCTTTGTAGTACTTGGACCAATAGATCGCTACCAACTTTAACCTTTTTGAAGACCATCTTTCTCGAGTCGTCAACACTAGGAACGCCGATTCGATCCTGAACTACTGCACATTGCGACCTCTTACAGCCGCTTCCCCGGCACCATTCACAATACTCTGCCCCAAAGGCAAATTGAAGAGAACCATAACACCGGCAAACTTAACACATTCGATCAAGGGCGACGACACAACATTACTGATGAAAGTCCTACCATGCCCGAAAATACCAAGTCCTCATTACCTTATCAACCCAAGCTTGAACATTCATAGTCCGACTGCCTTTCCTCTGCCGAAAATAAAATTTTGGATCTCTTAATCTTGTATTGAGTAAACATCCTTCCAAGTCGTTCACTGCTTCAACGCATAGACAAGCATCCAACCATTACACCAATACCGTGCGATAGCAATACACGAATCGTCATAACGATCAATCCCAAATCTCAAAACCTTAGGTAATGCTAATACTGAGATGAAGTAGTGACGAGAGGTTGATTCCGACACTTACTAAGGCCAACAATAATATACCGATAATATGATTAGTCATGGATTTTATAAAACGACTGTAAGTTCAATAACATGAGGCAAGTAAGCGATTCTTTTACTAATAGGGGATTTCCAATTTTATTTTCACCTTTTAACAATTTATATATCCGACCAATGAGGACACATCAATTATCAATAATTCCAAAACAATCAATTAAGGCATGCGCAAATCATGCCGAGGTCGTACGGACCGATCCAGCATAATATTAAACTTTAGTGCACTGTCGGAGGCTTGAATGGCGCAAACCATAGATGCATCTATTTAATCTGTCGAGGCGTTCGGCCCGTTCCACAAAAGAAAACACAATCAAAAAGTCAATCAAGAATTCATCAAGGAGCAATTATCCAAGGAAATGTAAATCCCCTTTTACCGGTCAAGAAAACGAAGTTTAACCTTTTAGAAATTCATTTACCAAGTTTGGTATGATTTAAGCAATTTAATTGACAATAAAGTTACAAATATCACAAGTATAACATGCTTTTGGTCTCTAGACTGCCCGGACTAAAGCATAATAGTAGCTACGCACGGACTCACGTCACCTCGTGCGTACGTAGCCCCCACAAATAGAAGCAAATATTGAATTATTTCACCTATGGGGTTAATTCCCTATACAAGGTTAGAAAGGAGACTTATCTCGCTCCGAAGTTCCATAGTCGGCTCCCAAGTAATTCCGACAACTCGAACCGAAGCCCAACACCCCAAAACTAGTTAATAAATGAGCAAATCGATAAATGTATTCTCTAATACTCATTATAACCCTATTTACAACAATTTCCAACTTCGTTTGAAAAGTCGATAAAATCACCGTTGGGCCCACGTGCCCGGATTCCGAAAATTTTCGAAGATAAACTTTACCCATAACCTCACAAACTCAAATATATAATTTATTCTCAATTCCATGCCCAAATTCGTGCTCAAAATTCAAAAATACCAAATTCTAGGTTTTCTACCAAAAAAACCCTACAATTTCTACTAACTTCTATGTTTAAATCCTTATACAAACCATGTATTTAACTTACAATAAGTGGGGATCACTTACCTTGAGTTGGTTGATGAAAATATCCCCTTGAAGCTCTCCAAAATCGTCCAAACCAAATGAAAATGGGAGAAAAATGGGCCAACTCTCGTTTTTATAAACCCTCACTGCCCAACGACATTCCGCACCTGCGGTCACTTGACCGCTTATGTGGTTCCGCAGGTGCGTCCAAGAATACCGCTTCTGTGGTTCTCCATCAGTCCACCAACCTCCGCATCTGCGGCCCCTAACGGCGCTTCTACGCTTTCGCTTCTGCGACCCCACGTGCGCAGGTGCAGTCCCGCTTCTGCGGAACTCGACCGCATCTGCAGTCCCAATCCTCCGCAGCCAAAGCCGCTTCTGCAACCCTCATGGCCGGTTCTGCGGCTCCGCACCTGCGGCCCAAACCTCGCAGGTGCGGTTACACCAGTAGGCAGCTACTCCAGCCTTTCTTCCAAGTACAAACTCGATCCGTTTACCATCCGGATTCCACCCGAGGCCCTCGGGACCTCAACAAATTTTACCAAAACGTTCCAAAACACATTACGAACTTAGTCGAGCCATCAAATCATATCAAACAACATCGAAATAACGAATCGCAACTCAATTCAAGCTTAATGAACTTTAGAACTTCAAACTTCTATATTCAATCCCGAAACCTATCAAATCGCGTCCGATTGAACTCAAATTTTGCACACAAGTCACATTCGACATTACATACCTACTCCAACTTCCAGAATCGGAATCCGACCTCGATATAAGAAAGTCCACTTCTGGTCAAACTGCTCAAAAACCTTCAAATTTCTAACTTCCGCCAAATGTCCCCAAAATGACCTACGGACCTTTGAATCCACTTCCGGACGCGCTCCCAATACGAGAACCACCATACATAGCTATTCCTAGACTCAGAATCCCAAACAGACATCGATAATATTGAAAATGCACTTCAACCCAAATTTATGAATTTCTTCCAAAATGCCAACTTCCACAATAGATGCCGAAATGCTCCGGGGTCATCCAAAACCCGATCCGAACATATGCCCAAGTCCGAAATCATCATACGAACCTGTTGGAACCTTCAAATCCTGATTCCAAGGTCGTTTACTCAAAAATTCAACATTAGACAATTCTTCCAACTTAAAGCTTTCGAAATGAGAATTTTCTTTCCAATTCAACTCTGAACTTTCGAAATTCCAGTTCCGACAATGCGTACAAGTCATAATACCTGAAGTGAAGCTGCTCAAGGCCTCAAACCGCTGAACAACGCGCTAGAGCTCAAAGCGACCGATCAGGTCGTTACATTATTGCTCAATAGTACTTTTTAGATTGATTAACCAAACACAAACTAAGTCTCTCCAAAAGTACTTTTTCGAAAAGCACTTCTGGAAAAAGCATTTCACAAAATAAGCAAATTTTTCCAGCTTGGTAGGCTTTTAGTTCAGCGATTAATATTTATGAATTTTTTTTAAATATATTTAAATAGATATATATTATTTGTGTCAAAAATGTTGGATCGGATTGAACCTGTAGCAGACATGCTACATCCACCTCACATATAATTTACCATTGGTTGTTGATATTAGTGTCAACAATAAATTTTGCGTCTGAAAAATAAATAATCAAGACAAGAAAAACGACGACAAATAATTGTATCAGATCCAAGTAACTGTATCCTCCAATTTTGAACATCTTTAACGATTGATCAGAAGGGCTTGAACAGGATTTGGGATAAAAAGAGTTTGGATTGAATTACAACTTTGGAACCTTTCAGACGAACCATCGCCGAACCATTATAACTTCTGCCCCAGTTTCACTTTTGGGGAAATGTGGATTTTTGTTTTGGTGTGACTGAACCCCAGAGAGAGGCTGCCTACGTATCCTTTCGAAATCAAGTCGAACGTAGTTTAGGGAACTTTGTTTTCGATTTTTTTTACAACATTTTCGGGTTCCAAAGAGGGTAGTCAAAGAAAGGCAACTGGCTCAAAGGGTTTGCAAAGGGTTGATAGTGTTTGGGTAGCGAGAATGAAAGCCTTCGTCATCCCAATCGGAGAATATTAGCACTGCAGAAGGGTTAAACGTAATACCTTTTGACCGCGTCCGCATTAACAGCTGTTTCGGGGTCATTTCCTTCAATGTCTCCCAAGTACAATGCCCTTTTGGTAACCATTTTCTTATAATGTACAGACCCTTCCAGTTTGGAGCGAATTTTCCTTTTGCTTCCTTATGATGCGGGAGAATACGTTTCAAGATGAGTTGCTCCACTTCAAAGTTTCTGGGCCGCTCTTTCTTGTTGTAGGCGCAGGCCATTCTTTGTTAATACAACTACCTGTGGCAAACAGTGGCCATCCGCTTTCCATCGATCAGGGTTAACTATTCTAGACGGGTCTTGACCCATTCATTGTCCTCAATCTCAGCTTCAACAATGATTCGAAGAGATGGAATTTCAACTTCTGCGGGTATTACTGCTTCAGTTCCATAAACCAATAGATAGGGTGTTACCCCAACTGATGTGCGCATGGTTGTGCGATATCCCAACAATGCAAAAGGCAACTTTTCATGCCATTGTCTAGAACTTTGCATCATTTTCCTAAGGATCTTCTTGATGGTTTTGTTCCCTGCTTCAACAACACCATTAGCTTTGGGCCGATAAGGGGTAGAATTCTGATGCGTGATCTTAAATTGTTCGCATACCTCTCTCATCAAATGACTGTTCAAATTTGCAGCATTGTCCGTAATGATAGTTTTAGGAATACCAAAATGACAGATAATGTTGGAATGCACGAAGTCCACCACTGCTTTCTTGGTGACGGCTTTGAGAGTGACAGCTTCAACCCACTTTGTGAAATAGTCAATGGCAACTAAGATGAATCTGTGCCCATTTGAAGCTTTCGGCTCGATTGGCCCAATGACATCCATACCCTAAGCAACAAACGGCCACGTTGCTGACATAGGATGTAATTTCTGAAGGCGGTGCATGAATCAGGTCACCATGTACCTGACACTGATGACATTTTCGGACAAAATTGAAACAATCCTTTTCCATGGTCATCTAGTAATAACCCGCCCGAAGGATTTTCTTTGCAAGGGAATATCCGTTCATATAGGGTTCGCATACTCCTGCGTGCACTTCATTCATGATTCTTCCGGCCTCTTGGGCATCCACGTATCTTAAAAGGTTCAGATCTGGAGTTCTTTTATACAAGACTTCTCCGCTCAAGAAGAAACTACTGTCGAGCCTTCTAATGGTTCTCTTTTGGTCTCCACTAGCCTGCTCGGGATATTCTTTTGTTTTCAAAAACCTTTTGATATCATGATACCATGGCTGAGGATCGGGTTCAATTTTGGCCGTATTGCAATAACCATGTCTTTCTCGGATTTGGATCTCCAACGGGTCGATATGGACATTACCCGGATACGGCAACATTGCCGCCAAGGTAGCTAACACATCAACTAACTCATTGTGGAATCGGGGGATGTACCTGAATTCAACAGACTTGAACCGTTTGCTAAGATCTTCCACATGTTGCCTGTATGGGATAAGCTTGATGTCCCGAGTTTCCCATTCACCTTGAGCTTGCCGAATAATCAAGTCAAACTCTCCCATGATTAGAAATTCATCCACGTCCATTTCAACTGCCATGTTCATACCCATGATGCAAGCTTCATACTCAGCAGTGTTGTTTGTACAGAAAAATCAAAGCCGGGCTGTGGCCGGATAGTGCTGACCAGTGGGCGAAATTAAAATTGCCCCAATCCCGACACCTTTTGCATTCACAGCTCCATCAAAGAACATTTTCCAAGCATTGGTGTCTTCTGGAATTACCTCAACCGAACTTACCTCCTCGTCCGGGAAGTAAGTACTCAAGGGTTGATACTCATCATCAACAGGATTCTCAGCTGGGTGATCCGCCAAGGCTTGAGCTTTCATTGCTGTGCGCGTGACATAGACTATGTCAAACTCGGTAAGCAGGATTTGCCATTTTGCTAACCTCCCGGTGGGCATTGGCTTTTGGAATATGTATTTCAAAGGATCCAACCTGGTAATGAGATAGGTGGTATAAGACAACAAGTAATGCCTAAGCTTCTGAGCGACCCAAGTTAGGGCGCAGCAAGTTCTTTCCAACAAAGTGTACTTGGCTTCATAACTAGTGAACTTCTTGCTCAATAGTATATGGATTGTTCTTTCTTCCCGGTCACATCATGTTGCCCGAAAACACATCCAAAAGAATTCTCCAACACTGTTAAGTACAAGAACAAAGGCCTTCCAGGCTCGGGTGGGACCAACACAGGCGGATTCGACAGATATTCTTTAATTTTGTCGAAAGCTTCTTGACATTCATGTGTCCATCTAATCGCCACATCTTTCTTCAATAGCTTAAATATGGGCTCGCATGTGGTAGTCAGCTGAGCAATGAACCTGCTGATGTAATTCAATCTTCCCAACAGACTCATAACCTCTTTCTTGGTTTTTGGAGGGGGCAAGTCCCGAATAGACTTTATCTTTGTTGGGTCTAGCTCGCTGCCCCTCCGACTGACTACAAATCCCAAAAGTTTCCCAGATGGTACTCCAAATGCACACTTAGCTGGATTCAACTTCAAGTCATACTTACGCAGTCGCTCAAAGAACTTTCTCAAATCTCGCACATAGTCATCCTGCGTCTTAGATTTAATGATCACATCATCCACATACACCTCAATTTCCTGGTGCAACATGTCGTGAAAGATGGCAGTCATAGATCTCATGTAAGTTGCCCCGACATTCTTCAAACCAAATGGCATGACCCTGTAATAGTAAGTACCCCAAGGTATGGTGAACGCCGTCTTTTTCTGCATCTTCTTCATCCATCAGAACCTAATGATACCTAGCATAACAATCCACGAAAGACTGTATCTCATGTTTGGCACAGTTGTCAACAAGGATGTGGATGCTTGGTAATGGAAAGTTGTCCTTGGGGCTTGCTTTGTTCAAATCCCGATAATCAACACACACTCGGGTTTTCCCATCTTTCTTTGGCACTAGGACCACATTAGCCAACCATGTGGTGTATCATACCACTCGGATCACACCCGCTTTCAACTGTTTGGTGACTTCCTCTTTGATCTTGTCACTGATGTTTGTTTTAAACTTTCTCT
>NC_031993.1:53340858-53383430 GCF_001879085.1 Nicotiana attenuata
CTTGGAAACCCACACCGAAGAATTTCTCACTGGCAGTTAGAGTGATGGGCTCCGTGATGCCTTGCAAAGATACCCCGAGCCCTTTCCCGGGCTTGTACCCGTGCTTGATCATTTCAGTGGCGACCATGATTGACACGTTTGACAATAAGGGTTGAGGACACGGGGTTCCCTCCTCACACTGGTCCGCGACCACCATCTTAAAAGCTTGGTAGACTATGTGCTCACTACCTTCTTTAGCCTCCAGACAGGGAACTGACGGGTCCCTGTAGATTGATTGCTCATCTTCTCCATGGACCACGATTTCTTGGTCATCGTGTTCAAACTTAACCATTTGATGGAGGGTAGAAGGTACGGCTCCTGCAGCATGGATCCAAGGCCTTCCTAGGAGAAAATTGTAGGAGGTGTCCATGTCCAAAACCTGAAATGTTACTTCAAAATCCACAGGGCCGATGGCTAGGATCAAATCAATCTCACCTATCGTGTCCCTCTTGATGCCGTAAAAAGCACGTACACAAACATTGTTGGGTCTAATCCTTTCAGTCCCAATTTCCATTCTCTATAAGGTCGAGAGAGGGCAGATATCAACCCCGGATCCGCCATCCAACATAACTCTTTTTACGTAGTATCCTTCACACTTAATGGTCAAATGAAGAGCTTTGTTGTGGGCAACCCCCTTCTGGAGGCAAATCATTTCGGCTGAATGAGATCCGGTTGACTTCAAAAAATCGTTCCGCTATTCTCTCCAATTGTTCAACCGTGGTCTCGACCGGAACATATGCCTCATTAAGCGTCTTCAACAACACTTTCTGATGCTTATTCGAACTTATTAGTAGAGACAAAAGTGAGACCTGGGAAGGAGACTTCCTGAGTTGATCAATCACAACGTAGTCCGAGGTTTTCATCTTTCGGAAGAATTCCTCTGCCTCTTCAGTACTGACTGGCTTTTTAAGTGGAAACACTTCTGTTTGGTCTTGTTCAATTCTTCCAAGTTGAGGTACTTCCCAGACGGGTTTGTTTCATTCACTTCCCTTATGATTTCTTTTCCTTTGTACGTCACCACTGTTTTGTTGTAGTTCCAGGGGACGACAGTGGGGTCTTTCATGGGATTCTGTGGTGCGCGGCAGATAACCACGGGCTCAGTCAGCCTGGGTGAAATTACCGGCCCCCGCGCCACATAAGTCCCTTTTGGTACCTTAACCGTGACCTTGTTCTCAAACCTTTTGGGAGGACTCAACACAAGCTGCTCTTTCCTGGGGGCTCTGGGAACATAGAGAACGACATCTTTAGGAGGTACTGCCGCTGTCTTGGTTTCCACAACCTTTTCTGTGTTTTGAGGAGCGGAGTTGCTCTTCTTCTCATCCTTAGCTTGCTTTGCTGCCGCTTTGGGCTTCTTTTCAACATCGGCAATAGCAATGATAGCTTTCAAAGCTGGGTCGAACTCTCTGTCCTCACAAATCATCCTAATAACTGGCTCGTTGTTGTGAGCCGGCAGTGGGTTCTTGGTTACATTGGGGGCTTCCTCATCCCTCAACACTATCCGCTTTTGTTCTATCAGGCTCTCGACCGCTCTCTTACGGGTCCAACAATCTTCAATGTCGTGCCCTTCTGCCCCTGAATGATAAGCACATCGGGCACCGGGTCGGTATGAGGGTGACTCTGGGTTTTGCCTGTTTGGAGGTATGGGCTGCAACAAACCCATTTGGACCAACTTTGGGAAGAGACTGGAATAAGATTCACCGATGGGTGTGAAGTTGGTTTTTCTGGGTGGTTCACGGGTACGGGCGTTATATGGAAAATTATTTTGTGGTAGACGGGGATTATATGGATCTTGGTAAGGAGGGTTATTTCTGGGAGGTGGAGCTCAGTTTTGATTGTAATGTTGTTGCGGCCGGGCATATGGCTGAGCGTTCATTACTGCATAAGGTTGAGGATAGGGCTGCTTATCGAGCGGATTGAGCGGTTATTTACTCTTAACGGTTTGACTTATCGATTATCAGCTTTTAAATGTATTAATCCGCTAGCCACCCGATAAGATATTGGGCAGATTGGTATCGGTTTAGCTCTTATCGGGTGGTTATCAGGCGGTTTATCGGCCTAATTCAATCTACATACGAAGCACTTTTATAGATGACTTTTTTAAGAATATATTCTGCTGTTATAGCACTTAAGCATAAGCCTTTCCATGCACTTCATATGTTGAATTTTCGTTTTATACCACTGTGTCTCAACTTAGTTCTGCTTCTTTTAGATGCATATAAATTTACAAATTAAGCAGTTACTGATATGAATATTGTAACTATATGACTTTCCATGTCGGTTTTCACTTTGTCATTTACCATAAATTTGACATTGAACTTTACGCAATGCTCTTTGGCAGAGTAGGGGGTGTCCACTTACTGGAGGCACCAGAGCTTCATCTGGTAACTACTTTGTGAGATACAAATTTACTAATTGCGTTATATATGAACTTTCTGCCTTTTGTAAAGTAATTAACAAGGATTATGTTGCATATTTTTCATAATTCTGATTATTTAGGAATTAGGCGTTAGAACTTAGAGATGGAGTACTGGAAGAGTGGAAAACTGAAGTGGAAGGGTTTTTGATATTTNTTGTTTTAAAACCAATAGGCAGATGAACATGAGGAAACATGCACAGGTCGGCATAGGAAACACTCTTCTGGCCACTCAGGCCCTGTATGTTCTTGAGACTCTGTTCGATGCTCTTCATTTTTCGAGTCATCTCTTCTTGCTCGGGGTTTTTCACATTTTTCTCCTGTTCCGTGGCAGATTCATACCGAGGGTGCTGAGGTAAGAGTTTGGGGTGACATGAGCTGTGTCCAGTTGAAATGATGGTATTTGGAAAGTAAAAGGATGACGGCTCAAAACCTGTCCTGGGCACTGTTGGTTGTGCCGTAGCAGAGGCTGGTGGTGCGGTGAATATGTTGGAAGATACTCCTGAAAATAGTGCCTGGGGACGAACCTCAGAAGGCGTTCCGGTGAAATAGGTTGACATAGTGGGATATCCGAATAGGGTGGCCGGGTAGTTTATAGGGACATTGGAGGTTCCACTTGTTCTGGGAATCAGCTCGGGAAAACCAGGTATTCCGCTGGGCGGCTCCCTACCGTTAGACCAAGCATCCCACATTTCAAACATGCGGAGGCGCAGTATCCTGTTCTCTTCAGCAGTTGCTGACTCTGACGTCGGGATAACCGACATTGGACTGTCTTCTGAGGGGTTAACGATTGGTAGGTGACTTTCCGATGTCATTTCAACACTCCCTTTAGATCTCGTGAAGTAAGGGTGCGAAGCCAGGTTACCACAAAACCAACCACCTAAAAACAGAACATGTTCTCAATAGCATACACAACAAACCGGTTAGTTTGAGACATTTAACACATAGAGAATCGCACGTTGGAGGAACGCAATGCACCTAGACAGTTAAATATTTTTCTACATGTTTTGCAACGGTTGCGTGTCTCATCCCGACTTTTGTTATCTCCCGGATCTTTGAACCTTTTCTTTACGCTTTTCATTATTTTCTCTCTTTTCTTTGCACTCTCTCTTTTGCATTGTTTTCTCTCTTTTTCTTGTGCCCTCTTTTCATAATTTTCTCTCTTATTTGAGTTATTTACAGCTATGACCAGATCCGATGGGGATTTCCTACGTATCGCGACACCGCGCGAATCAGATCATTACGTAGTTCAGGGGATAAATGCAGAATAAAAGAAAGAAACATTTTTGGGTTTTTCAAATTTTCATTAAAATAAAAACTTCTAATTTTTCTCTATTACAACGACTCCTTCATACTTAAGAACTGAAAAACTAAAACAGACTCAAAACAAACTCTAAAAGAAAACTGAAATACAGACTCGAAAAGAAAAATCAGGAGTACATAAGTGCCTCCAATACTACTCCAGGGTCCCGTGGGACATCAGTCGGTCCTGACGCGGGCCTACGTGCAAGATCTCCTTGGAGGCGATCCAGGTCGTCCATTATCTGGCGAACAAAAGTCAGCACTGCGGCGAAGAAAGTGGATCTAGTCATATCCTCACACTCATGGCATTTCATGGCGATATAATCAGCAATTCCTCTAATCCTTTCTCTAATGATGCCTTTCTCTTGGAGCAGGCGTCCAATTTGTTGAGATCTAGCTTCCAGAATTTGGGTGTCATTATGGCTTTGCTCCTACAACTGTTGCATATCCTCTTCCAGTCGAGACATCAATGCATAACAATGTTCCCTCTCTGCCTTGAAGTTCTTTGTCTGCTTAGCCATTTCATTCTCGAGGGTAGTTAGCTTTTTCTTTAGATTTGCGACCTCTCTATCATATCTTTCTTTTAATTGCTGAACAAACTCTGCCCGTCCTTCTGCGTTCTTCGCCAACTTTGCGCGGGCTCTTGCCAATCTACCTTCAGACTTTTCCAAATAAGTCTCATACTCACATACTTTCCTCCTGAGACTGTTTATGAGTTTTTCATCTGCTCTGCTTCTTACTTGGTTTTCAGCATCTATTTTCATTCTTTGAATCTGGGCTCGGAGGGCTTCGTTTTCTCGGGCTAATTTCTTCTTCTCTCCTTTATCAGCAGCAGCCTGCACACTACTATCAAATTTAAGATCTGTGATTTGCCCTTCTAACTTGCTTATGGTAGTTCTGTAGCTCTTCTCCTTAGCTAACCAGTTCCATTGCTCTTGCGCTTCATCAGTGAATTGTTGCACATGGGGCCTTTTTGCAGGCCGTTCTAGATCTTGATGGACTCGAGCTCTTTTACCATACCAGGCTATATAGCTAGGCTCTACCTCACCCCTGGACAAATCCCGTACTCGAGTCTGTGGCTCCAAAAACCTACATTGATTCCAAATCTGGCAAACCTTTTCTTCCGGGAATGCAGCTTTTGGACATAGTTCAATGACTTGTCGACTCAAATCTTCGTCGTGAGGGACAGTTTGGTACCTGCCTAGCTGGCACAGAACCCTGTGTGGAGCATACGGCTGAATACTTCGAAGACCCATTAACAAAAGAAAGCATACTCCGACCGACATATAAATGACTTCATTGACCGGGAGCCAACTGAATGTCCACTCAATTTTGCTTGCAGTTAAAGAACTCAAATGTGCAAACCATGCCTCTGTACCTTCTGGAAACTCATGACCATTCACTCGGTTTTCATGTTCTTCAATGCAGTTAAGACCAGTCAGACTGTAGTTCATGTACCCCGGACGATGGCAAAGATGTTCTTCCATCCAAATTTGTAGAAGCAAGTTGCAACCTTCAAAAAACTTTTCCCCAGCTCGACAAACAGTTAAAGCTCGATAAATTTCTGCCAGGATCATTGCTATAATAGTGCCATTAGCCTTTTAGATCATGAAGTCAGCCATTCCTACGAGCCCCAACTCTATATGTCCATCACTCCTTGGGAAGATTAGAGTGCCTAAGAATGCCACTACGAAGGCCAATCCCCGGCGTGCTTCCCATTTGCCTTTGTTCCCTTGATGACTTAAATCGGTATCCGGAGCCTCTAAACCATGGGGGTCCCCATAACGGCGGTACAGGAAGTAGAATGTGCAAAATCCTTCAGCCAAATTTCCATCTTTGACTTCCCGACTAATACTTAGAAGATCCAGAAACTTGTGAGGGGTTACCGCTCTTGGTGCCACTAGGTATCGACTCTTGAGATTCCCGTTAAGGCCGGCATAGCCTTCTATCTCCTCAAGTGTAGGGGTTAACTCAAAATCAGAGAAATGAAACACATTGTGCGTCGGGCCCCAAAACGGTATCAAAGCTTCAATTATGTCCACCCTTGGCTTAACCTTCAAGAGACCGGTGAGCCCGCCTAAAGCCTTTATCGCAGCACCTCTGCTGACCTCCCCCAGGTCATTCCACCACATATGGAGTCCTATCGGGATTTCCTCTACAACTTTGAAAGGTACATTTTCAATAGTGCTCATCCTGCACATTTATTTAAAGTGATTGGTTAAAACCCCATGATTTATTTTGACCCAAAAAGAAAGTTATTATTTTTACAAAATTGCAACTCAAACAACTTGCTCAAAACAAAACACCTTTGCAAATACGGCCCTTCAGCACTTTAGGAAAGAAGATTTTAGGGCTGTGTTTGCTAATTGGCCAAAAATTTAAAAAAAGACCATAGGTGGCTATTTTTGCAAAAACGGCATCACCTAACTTTATTTATGATAAAAATGACAACATTTTATATTTTTGGGTTATTTTTGCAAACATATGGTTGGACCCGATGAGGGTTGCCTACGTATCCCACATCCGGTGAGAATCAAACCTGCGTAGTTCGGGCAATTTTGACGCAACAGAAAAACATGAAATATTTTGAAACAATTTTCCTTTCTTTTTCTTTTTCTTTTTCTCTCTTTTTTAAAAAAAATAAATTCGGCAGAGTTTCGATATATTTTGAACACCGGGTAATTTTCTCTCTCCTTCCTCAATTTGGTTTTTTTCACTTTTCTCCCTTATTCTAGAAGCCGGTCAACATGCAATCCGAAGAAAATAAGTGTACAAGTAGCAAGTAAAATACATCAGGATGGTCTTTAATTTCGGGTGCACCTGTCCTAGACGGACCCAACCCCTGTGTTGAGTCCCCAAAGTCAAATGCACGTGATGCAAACAAGCGTTCCTACTAGAGATCCGGCATGAGGCTATGTTATTCTAGGTTTAAAACCTGGGTGTATGGTTCTAGACCTGGCTTACCCGAGCGGACAGCTCGAGGCCGGGGGGGGGGGGGTAGGAGGGGGAGGGGGGGGTAGGCGTACCGGGAATACAAAAGCTTCACCGGCTTTGCAACTTGTCTGAACCTCGTTCTAAAATTGGGATATGACTCTAACAGAAAAGAAGTCACACGAAGTCCACACTTCCCAGATGATTTAGAAGACTCAGGAAGAAGAGGGTTGCGTAACAATTTATATACAGTCCAAACAATATCAAAGTGGTAAAAAGCGGCATTTAGCACATTAGGCTCAAACATGTAAAAATCAGATAATAAATAAAGCCCAGTATACAGTTATTATAAGCTCGAATTCTTGAATCCTGAACCAGAGATTCTGGATTCTTGTCCCCAGCAGAGTCGCCAGAACTGTCACACCTGCTTTTTACACCCGAAAGGGGGATATAAGGGAGTTTTTCCAATTTAAGTAATATTATTAAAAATGGAATTATTTTATTTATTTAGAGTCGCCACTTGGGATAATTTATGGTGTCCCAAGTCACCGGTTTATTTTAAATCCCAAATCGAGAAAAATCGACTTTATTATTTAAAAGTCTGCAAAACCAGAAAACTAGGTAAGGAATTCTGTTAACCCGGGAGAAGGTGTTAGGCATTCCCGGATTTGGTTCTAGCACGGTCGCTTTAACTATTAATAATTGTCCTAATTATCTTATTTACTACATGTATTGAACCTATTGTGCATTTTTAACTTTATAACCGCTTTTAGGATTTATGGAATTATTTCTTGAACAAGTTACGATTGTCGTACACTTGCCGTTTGGAACACACCACAACCCACGCTACATGAAATGCACCCGCGATTCGCGACGTGTTTATTTAATTATTGTTCAAAGTTGTTATGATCGGGTCACATGAAATGCACACCCGAATTTAGGAATTAGGCATCGTAACTATGTCACGGGAACCGTACCCATAGTCACGATGATTTATTATAAACGCGCCTAAAGCAAACTACGGATGTTTAAGTATTTTCTACGCTAGTTTTGGTATTAATGTGAGGGCCATATATTATGGAATTCATTTGTGGATGGCACGCCTCAATTTATTTCAAAGGATTGTACTCAACTACTAGTAATTCATTAGTTAAAGCCGACATTTTTGTCGAGTTCACGCAGCAGAATTAACTGAGCCCACTAAATTTCCCTTATTCAACTTCATTTTAATAGTAATGGTGAAGCATGCAATTTAATCCAAAGTTACAAAAATGGAAAAAAATGATTTCATACTTTCACAAGTAATAGAATATAATGTTAGATTGTCAATCCATTCCTTTGAACAAAATTTAATGGGTTAACTCTTGGGCCCAATGACCTAGATTGTCCAGACTGGTTTAAACGACCTCAACTGGGTCACTTTATCAGTCTGGCCCAAAATCACTTTGGCTACTTAATAACACAGCTAAAAGATTAAACATTATGCAATAAATTTATAGCCATGAAAACTCGACAGAACATGCTAATTACACCTTTCTGCCCAAAGCTGATTTTTTAAGTAACAATCCTAAACACAAAGCTATTATCATCAAGTCATCAAATACTTCAAATTTATTATGAATCTACACAAGCTCAGTTAATTTTTCAATGGTCATGCTATATTTACAGCACCTGGATACTAAATGACAGTTATTACAGACTATCTTAACAATAATGTGAGAATTACAACTGATCAACTATACCAGAATTTAATTTTTAAAGAGAAAATATCAACTATTCTATTACAATTTCCATGTAATTGATAGCCTAGTGAACACCTGCCCTTTTGGCATGATATAACCATCAATGCTTGGTCCAACACGTGAAGCCACCAGTTTCAGCATGATATCAACATCAGAATTTCAGCTCTTAGCTTTTGAACTTGCTGATTTGGCCAACTAGTGGCCAAATCCACAGGTTATAGCTCGTGGTTAGCAAGACAAACCCCAAATGACCTCAAGTAAACACCATGTTATTCATCAACAGAAGAAGAAGGGAAGAAATGACTTCAATAACTAACACTCAGAATCAGTGTTAACATGAAGAACATTTAGCTGAAGAAACATCTTCAAATAAAGTTACTTTCAAGAGGAAAACTACAAGCATCAATGTATTAACCATGCTACTCATACCAGATTATTTCAAGCTTAAACTCACATAATAAAGATTAATCAGATCCATATCAATGTGATCAACAACTAACATGAAAAGATACTCATTTATCACATGTAATTTGCAGCTTTTGGTCTTATATTATTTAAACAAGCAGTACATGAAGAAGGCTGAAATCAGTACCATGAAAAACAGCAAAAATCAGCAACAAAAACAAACGAAATGCTGGCTGAAACTTAAAGATGGAGCAGCAACCAAAACCCAAACAGCAACAGTCAAGAATCAACCCAGAAAACCAAGAACCAGCACTCAAACTTCCCAGAAATCAAAGTATTTGAGAAATCAGCCTAAAAATCTAACTAGGAAAACTGATGCTTTTTCCAGAAAAGTTTTTAAGGATTTTTCTTTGTATTCTGAAAATTTTTAGGTGCAGATATGCTGATGAATGTCTCCAGAATGAAGGAATAGCTTTCCTTTTATAGGATATGACCAAAATAGCATCAAAATGGCATATTCTACCCTAAATTCCTTAAGGATCAAATAGTACAGCATCTTTGGACAGTTGTCTGTCCTTTTCAGCCCAATTCTAGCATTTTTCATGCTGGAAATGGGGACAGTTGTACAGATGCTAGAACCTTCTGATTTTTACCTAATGTAAAACCCAATTCATTTACTGATTATTTCAGTTCTGACCAATTCTGATCCTATTTTGATTCTAGAAATCCCTTTAGGGCCTTCTAGAACCAGCTAAGTGATTTGTTTCAATTGTATCAACTTACAGCCTTGGGGTATTACCCTTTACTTCTGAAATTAACCTAAAGTCTAAGGTATCTAAGTTTCAATTCTAACCATTTAAACCTAATTGACAAGTTTTACCTAACTATCCCTACACAAATACTGAATTTTAAACTTGTTGCTAAACAGTAACTAAACAAAAGACAGAATGCTTATGCGAAGGAACCTAGAAATCAACTTAATTATTTTGCCATTAAACAGATTAATCAACTAAGGCTAAGGTTAACTAATCAGAGACCGACCAAGTAAGTTGTTTAATTAAAATCCTAAAATGATTCTAATCAACTTCAAACCAAACATTGAATATCAAACAAACAACTATAAGAGAAAAAACAAACTCTATAGAATAGTCAATTTTATCAAAACCCTAAAAAGATTAGACCTAATTAACCTAAACTTACGCAAATTGAAACTAAATTTTAAATGATGAAATTTTAGCATGCTTCAATTAACCTAATAAACAGATGCAAACAAACAAGCTAAACAGTTATGAAAAAGAAAAGAGAAAACCTAAAGTTGCAACTACCTAAAACATGCGGCTAAACAAGAAAATTAGAACATGAAAGAAAACAAAATATAGAGTAAGCAGAAAAGGCAAGAAATTACCTAAGAACTCGACCGATGGGCAAGTTATGAACTCAACCAATTTTATGAGAAAAATAAACTTGGACAACTATTAATCGACTGTTGTTAGCAAGAACAGTCGACTAATGGAGGTCTTGGGTTCAATCGACCCAGAAACTGACCAAGAACAAAAGGGGAAAATTAGGGTTTCTGGGGTCTTAGATCTAAGATTTGAGGGGATGGGGACTTGTTCGATGGAAACTAAAGTGATATATGGAAAGAGGAGGTGAAGACGGTTATGGGGTGTTAATTTGGTGGAGTTTGGAGGTGGTCCGCCGCCGTGAGACGATTTCCGGTCGGCGGACCACGGCGGAGATGGCGGGGGTTATAAGGGCGGCTAGGGTTTTGTTTATTTGGGAGTGAGAGATGGAAATGAGGGGGTCTATTGGGGGGGGGGGAGATTTGGTTTGGACAATTTTATATAAAATGAACGACCAGTTCCCAGCCGTTGGATTCATGATGACCAACGGCTGGGATTAGGAAGGGGTTGATACGGGGTCGTTTTGGGTAAGTAAGCTTGGGACCGGATGGATCGGGTATTGGGCCTGGATTAAATGAATTAAAAGGGTAACTGGGCCACCGATTTTGGCTCCCTGGGTGGCCCAATTGATTTTTCAGCCTTTTCTTTGGTTTCCTTTCTTTTCTTTATTTTTCTTTAATTTAAAAATCCTAACTAAATTAATTAAATTCTAATTTTAATCCCCAACCGATCTAAATTATAAAATTAAACTAATTATCTAATTATAATAATTATAAAATTAGTTAAACCTAAATTAATGAAGGAAAATTACTAATCTAGCATTAAAAGCTAAAAATGCTAAATGAATGATATTTTTGTGATTTTTATTTTAATAAGGCAATTAATTGACCAATTAATCCTAAAAATATGAACACAAAATCTAATATGCAATGCATGATATTTTTGACATTTTTGGGGCATTTTTCATGATTTTAACAAAATTAAACGTGCACAAAAATGCAGACAATTAATAAAATCCTACAAAAATCCTATAAAAATTGCAAATAAATTGGAAAAAATCTATTTTCTTTAATTTTGTAGGATTATTTCTAATAGGGAAAAAATCACATGCTCACAGCTGCTCTCTTTGCTCGGAAACATGAAGAGTTTTCGGGCAAAGATAAAATGAGCAACTACGAGCAATTTTTGCCCGTTTGAAACTCCACGGGAAGTATTTTTTGGAAAAAGTCTGACCGAACCTTGCTTCGGAGGTTGCCTACGTATCCTTGGCTATAAAGGAATCAGGTCAGTGTAGTTCTGAAAGTTTTGGTAGCTGGGACTACCGGGAAACTATGATTTCACTGCTGTTGCTGCTGTTTCTGCTTGCTGAGATCCTTATTACACCAAAATAAAAACTAAACTAGCTAAGCCTATCAACTACAAGTTACAAGATTCCTATCTATAAACCTTCTAACGCTTCATCTTGAGTCTTGGCTGGTTCTTTCTGCAGACTCTGATCTGAATCTTGATGCTTGTTAGCTGCAACCGCTGGTTCATTCTTCTTCAGCTTTTCGGATCAAGGAGGGACATGCAAAGCTTGTGACTTCAATCATATCTTGAGCAGTCCGCATCTTTTCTCCGCTCCTACACTTAGAGTTCAACTTCTTTTCTTGTTTATTCTTTTCTTTCGTTTGGATTGAAACTTCTTCTTTTGGTCATCTCAAACCTCGTGCCTTATGGTAAAAACCTGTTCAGGCACCAAAACAAACAAACGAATGAAATTTTTCTGCCCCAGTTTTTACTAGGAAAATTTCGTGAGTTATTGCAACAATAATCTAAACTATTTCTTTATTGAAAGCAATAAAATCAGGATTGTGTGTCCTTGAGAAAAAGAGATTAGGGAGTGGAGACCCTATATTTGAAATGAAATCAAATGGGGATCGGAGGCCCTAAGTTGGAAAGATTACCAGGTTATGCTGGCATCAACTAGGGAATGGGACCCTACACTGGAAAAGATAGCAGGTTATGCTGGCAGAGTCATCGGGTTATGCCGGGAAAGTCCTCGGGTTATGATGGGAAAGTCATCGGGTTATGCCAGAAAGGTCCTCGAGTTATGCCGGAAAAGTCATAGGGCTATGCCGGAAAAGGTCCTCGGGTTATGCCGGGTCCTCGGGTTATGCCCGGAAAGTCATCGGGTTATGCCGGAAAGGTCCTCAAGTTATGCCGGGAAAGTCATCGGGTTATGATGGAAAGGTCGTCGGGTTATGCCGAGAAAGTCATCGGGTTATGCCGGAAAGGTCCTCAGGTTATGCCGGGAAAGTCATCGGGTTATGCCGGAAACGGTCCTCGGGTTATGCCAGGAAATCATCGGGTTATGCCAGAAAGGTCCTTGGGTTATACCGGGAAAGTCATGGGGTTATGCCGGAAAGGTCCTTGGGGTTGGGAACCTATGTTGGAAAAATTACCAGGTTATGCTGGAATCGACTAGGGAATGGGACCCTATGTTGGAAAAGACGTAGCTAGAGATTGGAGATCTTATGCTACCATGATTCTTGAATTTTTCTTCTTTTTCTTTTCTTTTCATTTTTGGCATTTTTTTTATTTAAGAAAATGAATAAAATGCAGGAAAGAATTTTGAGGAGACTTCCCTTTTGGATTGATTATTGCAGCAGAGCTGTTTCTAGCCCTTGCGCAGTTTCTTTTTGGTTGCACCTGCTTCTTGCAAGGTCACTTTGTACTGCACTTGTTTCCTATTTTCAAATCAAAGAACATTTTGTTAGTTTGAAACGATGGTTGGTTTTGTGGCCTTGATTGTTTCAATCACTTGATCTTGGCCCAGCTCGTTCAATAAAATCTCCATTGCTTGCTGGCTCTCTGGAAATTGGTTTCATTTCTAAACCTGGGGGTCTTGACTTTCCCAAATTCCACATGATGGTTAACCCGTTTGGGGCTTGGCCTTTTCATCTTATTTCCCCTTTATGGGCACTTGACTTCGATTTCTTTTCTTTTCAAGAGTTTTTGACTCTGGAGCATCGGCCATCATGGCCAGTCGAGGTCGACTTGATACACCTGCTGAGGCTGAGTGCTTTTCTTGAATTTTAGATTTTGTCAAACAAAACCTTGTAAAACCAATCTTGCCATCTCTTCTTTGTATTAGTTTCTGGGAAGAATTAGACCGAAAGGGATTCAAAGAAAAGTAAACAACGGACTGGATAATGAATTTTAACGAGAAGTATCCCTTTCGGGTAAAGGACAGAAGGACTTATCTGGTGTGCGTGCAGACTTCAATAGACATGACATGCTTCTTGGACTGGATACCCGATCTGTGCAAACCATCCAACTCTCATAAACCCATCATAACCCATACCTCAAAACCGAGAAAGCCTGCCAGGACTCTATTAGTACCGATGGTCGTAAGGGATCTATTTTCGATCAGTTGCGCCCTTTGCGGGTTTTCACCAACCGACCTTTCACATTTCACTTCTCACCGTCGCCTTATAGTGCTCTTTTCGAGTTTTCACTAACAAGACTCTCATTTTATTTCTCTCATTTAGTTGTATTAGATCCAAGTAACCATATTCTCCAATTTCGAACATCTTTACCGATTGATCGGAAGGGCTTGAACAGGATTTGGGGTAAAAGAGTTTGGATTGAAATACAACTTTGGAACCTTTCAAGCGAACCATCGCCGAACCATTATAAATTCTGCCCCAGTTTCAACTTTCGGGGAAATGTGGATTTTTATTTTGGTGTGACTGAACCCTAGAGAGAGGCTGCCTACGTATCCTTTCGAAATCAAGTCAAACGTAGTTTAGGAAACTTTGTTTTGATTTTCTTTTTGTTTTGTTTTTTTAACATTTTCGGGTTCCAAAGAGGGTAATCAAAGAAAGGTAACCGGCTCAAAGGGTTTGCAAAGGGTTAACAGTGTTTGGGTAGCGAGAATGGAAGGCTTAATCATCCTAATCGGAGAATATCTGTATCGCAGAAGGGTTAAACGTAATACCTTTTGACCGCGTCCGCATTGACAGCTGTTTTGGGGTCATTTCCTTCGATGTCTCCCAAGTACAATGCCCCTTTTGGCAACAATTTCCTTATAATGTATGGACCTTTCCATTTTGGAGAGAACTTTCCTTTTGCTTCCTTGTGATGCGGGAGAATACGCCTCAAAACGAGTTGCCCCACTTCAAAGTTCTTGGGCCGCACTTTCTTGTTGTAGGCACGGGCCATTCTTTGTTGATACAAGTACCCGTGGCAAACTGCGGCCATCCGCTTTTCATCAATCAGGATTAACTGTTCTGGACGGGTCTTGATCCATTCATTGTCCTCAATCTCTGCTTCAACGATGAATCGAAGAGATGGAATTTCAACCTCTGCGGTATTACGACTTCAGTGCCATAAACCTATAAATAGGGTGTTGCCCCAACTGATTTGCGCACAGTGGTGCGATATCCCAACAATGCAAAAGGCAACTTTTCATGCCATTGTCTAGAACTTTGAATCATTTTTCTGAGGATCTTCTTGATGTTCTTGTTCGCTACTTCAACAACGCCATTAGCTTTGGGCCGATAAGGGGTAGAATTCCGATGCGTGATCTTAAATTGTTCGCATACCTCCTCATCAAATGACTGTTCAAATTTGCAACCTTGTCCGTAATGATAGTTTTAGGGATACCAAAATGATAGATAATGTTGGAATGCACGAAGTCCACCACTGCTTTCTTAGTAACAGCTTTGAGAGTGACTGCTTCAACCCACTTTGTGAAATAGTCAATGGCAACTAATATGAATCTGTTCCCATTTGAAGCTTTTGGCTCGATCGGCCCAATGACATCCATACCCCAAGCAATGAACGGCCACGGTGCTGACATAGGATGTAACTCTGAAGGCGATGCATGAATCAGGTCACCGTGTACCTGACACTGATGACACTTTCGGACAAAACTGAAGCAATCTTTTTCCATACTCATCCAGTAATAACCTGCCCGAAGGATTTTCTTTGCAAGGATGTATCCATTCATTTGGGGTCCACACACTCCTGCGTGCACTTCATTCATGATCCTTCCGGCCTCTTGGGCATCCACGCATCTTAAAAGGTTCAAATATGGAGTTCTTTTGTACAAGACTTCTCCGCTCAAGAAGAAACTACTAGCGAGCCTTCTAATGGTTCTCTTTTGGTCTCCACTAGCTTGTTCGGGATATTCCTTTGTTTTCAAGCATCTTTTGATACCATGATGCCATGGTTGAACATCTGGTTCTATCTTAATTGTATTGCAATAACCATGTCTTTCTCGAATTTGGATTTCTAGTGGGTCAATGTGGACACTGCCTGGATACGGCAGCATCGAGGCCGAAGTAGCTAGTGCATTGGCTAACTCATTGTGAAACCGAGGAATGTACGTGAACTCGACGGATTTGAACTGCTTGCTAAGATCTTCCACATGTTCCTTGTATGGGATAAGCTTGATATCTCGAGTTTCCCATTCTCCTTGAGCTTGTCGGATAATCAAGTAAGAATCTCCCATGATTAACAATTCTTCCACATCCTAATCGATTGCCATGTTCATACCCATAATGCAGGCTTTATACTCAGCAGTGTTGTTTGTATAGAAAAACCGAAGCCAAGCTGTGGCCGGATAGTGCTGACCAGTGGGCGAAATCAAAATTGCCCCAATCCCAACACCTTTTGCATTCACAGCTCCGTCAAAGAACCTTTTCCAAGCATTGGTGTCTTCTAGAATTACCTCAACTGAATTTACTTCCTCGTCTGGAAAGTAGGTACTCAAAGGCTGATATTCATCATCAACAGGATTCTCAGCTAGGTGATCCGCCAAGGCTTGAGCTTTCATTGTCGTGCGGGTGACATAGACTATGTCAAACTCGGTGAGCAGGATTTGCCATTTTTCTAACCTCCCTATGGGCATCGGATTTTAGAATATGTACTTCAAGGGGTCCATCCTGGTTATGAGATAAGTGGTATAAGCCAACAAGTAATGCCTAAGCTTCTGAGCGACCCAGGTTAAAGCGCAGCAAGTTCTTTCCAACAAAGTGTACTTGGCTTCATAACTAGTGAACTTCATGCTCAAGTAGTATATGGCTTGTTCTTTCTTCCCGATCACATCATGTTGCTCGAGAACACATCCAAAAGAATTCTCCAACACTGTCAAATACAAGAACAAAGGCCTTCCAGGTTCGGGTGGGACCAACACTGGCAGATTCGATAGATATTCTTTGATTTTGTCGAAAGCTTCTTGACACTCATCTGTCCATCTAATCACTGTATCTTTCTTCAGCAGCTTAAATATGGGCTCACATGTAGAAGTCAACTAAGCAATGAACCTGTTGATGTAATTCAACCTTCCCAGCAGACTCATAACTTCTTTCTTGGTTCTCGGAGGAGGCAAATCCCGAATAGACTTTATATTTGTTGGATCTAACTCGATGCCTCTCCGACTGACTATAAACCCCAAAAGTTTCCCAGATGGTACTCCAAATGCACATTTAGCTGGATTCAATTTCAAGTCATACTTACACAGACGCTCAAAGAACTTTCTCAAATCCCGCACATGGTCGTCCTGCGTTCTTGATTTAACGATCACATCATCCACATATACCTCAATTTCCTGGTGCACTATGTCGTGAAAGATGTCAGTCATAGCTCTCATGTAAGTTGCCCCGGCATTCTTCAAACCAAAAGGCATGACCCTGTAACAGTGAGTACCCCAAGGTATGGTGAAGGCCGTCTT
This sequence comes from Nicotiana attenuata, assembly GCF_001879085.1. Classification (NCBI taxonomy): domain Eukaryota; kingdom Viridiplantae; phylum Streptophyta; class Magnoliopsida; order Solanales; family Solanaceae; genus Nicotiana; species Nicotiana attenuata. The sequence goes on from NC_031993.1 coordinate 53,357,815, forward strand.
TTCTGCTTCTTCTTCATCCATCAGAACCTAATGATACCCAGCATAACAATCCGCGAAAGACCGTATCTCATGTTTGGCACAATTGACAACAAGGATATGGATGTTTGGTAATAGGAAGTTGTCCTTGGGGCTTGCTTTGTTCAGATCCCGATAGTCAACACATACTCGGGTTTTCCCATCTTTCTTTGGCACTGAGACCACATTAGCCAACCATGTGGTGTATCGGATCACTCGGATCACACCCGCTTTTAACTGTTTGGTGACTTCCTCTTTGATCTTGTCACTGATGTCTGTTTTAAACTTCTCTATTTTTGTTGGACAGGGGGATAACCGGGGTAAGTTGGCAATTTGTGCACCACTAAATCAACGCTCAGTCCTGGCATATCATCATAGGACCAGGGAAACACATCTTTGAATTCGAACAAAATTTGGATCAATGCATCCCTAGTTCTTTCATCAGCGTGAATGCTTATCATGGTTTCCTGGACCTCTTCCGAACTACCCAAATTAACTGGCTCAATTTCATTTAGGTTTGGCTTAGGCTTATTCTCAAATTGTTCTAGCTCTCGGTTTATTTCCCTAAAAGCCTCATCCTCATCATATTCTGGTTCTTGATTCATTATCTCACAGTTAGACAGTGTGTTAGGATCTGGGTATGAAGTCTGCAAACATGTCATGTTATTTAAGTCCGCATTATTAGAACTGAAAAGAGAAATAAGAAAAATAACGAAAATCAGAAAAAATAAAGAAAGAGATTCATAGACGACAAAATATTGATTTCATTTTATTGAATTTTAAGATATGAGGGTTTACATTGGAATTTAAAATATAATAAACTAAAAACATTCGAGTTACACCCTGAAATAACTCAGAATGTAGAAAAGATGGCAAGACCGAACTACCGGGGTTCCCGCCTGACTGGGAATGGAGTAGCCTTCCAATTTTGCAATTTGGCATTTGGCCCCACATATTGCACCTCAGCAGTGCTTGAGCCTTCACCCGGCTGGACCATATGAGCCTCATATAACATTTGCCTCATCGCTCCACAAATGTCCTAAATTTCCTCGGCCGTGAAGGCCTCATCTTCTTCCTCTATGTATCTTGGCTTAACAAATTTTTTGGAGAGATGTGGGACCGGCTGAGGCTGGACCCACCCATTCTTCTTACGTTCATTAGCCCATGTTACGTCGGCTTTTGTGGCTTGGAAACCCACACCGAAGAATTTCTCACTGGCAGTTAGAGTGATGGGCTCCGTGATGCCTTGTAAAGATCCCCCGAGCCCTTTCCCGGGCTTGTACCCGTGCTTGATCATTTCAGTGGCGACCATGATTGACGCGTTTGACAAGAAGGGTTGGGGACACGGGGTTCCCTCCTCACACTGGTCTGCGACCACGATCTCAAAAGCTTGGTAGACTATGTGCTCACTACTTTCTTTAGCATCCAGACAGGGAACTAACGGGTCCTTGTAGATTGATTGCTCATCTTCTCCATGGACCAAGATTTCTTGGTCTTCGTGTTCAAACTTAACCATTTGGTGGAGAGTAGAAGGTACGGCTCCTGTAGCATGGATCCAAGGCCTTCCTAGGAGAAAATTGTAGGAGGTGTCCATGTCCAAAACTTGATTTGTTACTTCAAAATCCACAGGGCCGATGGTTAGGATCAAATCAATCTCCCCTATCGTGTCCCTCTTGACACAGTCGAAAGCACGTACACAAACATTATTGGATCTAATATTTTCAGTCCCAATTTCCATTCTTTGTAAGGTCGACGGGGCAAATGTCAACCCCAGATCCACCATCCAACATAACTCTTTTCACGTAGTATCCTTCACATTTAACGGTCAAATGAAGAACTTTGTTATGGGCCGCCCCTTCCGGAGGCAAATCATTTCGGCTGAATGAGATCCGGTTGACTTCAAAAAATCGTTTCGCCATTCTTTCCAATTGCTCAACCGTGGTCTCGACCAGAACATATGCTTCATTAAGCGTCTTCAACAACACTTTCTGATGCTCATTCGAACTTATCAATAGAGACAAAAGTGAGACCTGGGAGGGAGACTTCCGAAGTTGGTCAATTACATCGTAATCCAAGGTTTTCATCTTTCGGAAGAATTCCTCTGCCTCTTCAGCAATGACTGGCTTTTTAAGTGAAAAACGCTTCTGCTTGGTTTTGTTCAATTCTTCCAAGTTGAGGTACTTCCCAGACAGGTTTGTTTCATTCACTTCCCCCATGATTTCTTTTTTTGTTGTAGTTCTAGGGGACGACAGTGGGGGTCCTTCATGGGATTTTGTGGTGCGCGGCTGATAACCACGGTCTTAGCCAGCCTGGGTGAAATTACTGGCCCCTATGCCACATAAGTCCCTTTTGGTACGTACATCTTTGGTACCTTAAGCGTGACCTTGTTTTGCTCAAACCTTTTGAGAGGACTCAACACAATCTGTTCTTTCCTGGGGGCTCTGGGAACATAAAGAACGGCATCTTTAGGAGGTACTGCCCCTGTCTTAGCTTCCACAACCTTTTCTATGCTTTGAGGAGTGGAGTTGCTCTTCTTCTCATCCTTAACTTGCTTTGCTGTTGCTTTGGGCTTCTTTTTAACATCGGCAATAGCAATGATAGCTTTCAAAGCTGGGTCGAACTCTCTGTCTTCACAAATCATCCCAATAACTGGCCCGTTATTATGAGCCGACAGTGGGTCATTGATTACATTGGGGGCCTCCCCATCCCTCAACACTACCCGCTTTTGCTCTGCCAGGTTCTCGACTGCTCTCTTAAGGGTCCAGCAATCTTCAGTGTCGTGCCCTTCTACCCCTGAATGATAAGCATATCGGGTACCAGGTCGGTAGGAGGGTGACTCTGGGTTTTGCCTATTTGGAGGTACGGGTTGCAACAAACCTATTTGTACCAACTTTGGGAAGAGGCTGGAATATGATTCACCGATGGGTGTGAAGTTGGTTTTTCTGGGTGGTTCACGGGCACGGGCATTATGTGGAAAATTATTTTGTGGGGGACGGGGATTATATGGAGCTTGGTAAGGAGGGTTATTTCTGGGAGGTGGAGCTTGGTTCTGATTGTAATGTTGTTGCGGCCGAGCATATGGCTAAGCGTTCATTACTGCATAAGGCAGAGGAGTCATGGCATATGCCGCATCTTGGTGAGGGTAGTAATGCTGCGGGGTACTGGAAGAAGAACCAAAGTAACCTCGGGGTTGAAGAGGATTTTTCAGACTTGAGGCCATCATCGCTACCTCTTCTTTCTTTTTCCGATTTGCTACACCCCCTGATCTATTTTGGATGGCATGAGAGGTGGCTCTTATAGCTGACTGGCTCAGGATGCGACCCGTTTTTAAACTATTTTCTACCATTTCCCCAATCTTTATGGCTCTGCAAAAGGCTTGCCCATAGCAGACATCATGTTTTGGAAGTAATCAGCCTCTTGGGCTTGCAAGAAGACACTAACCATCTCGGTCTCATCCATTGGGGGTTTCACTCTGGCAGCTTGTTCACGCCACTTGACAACATACTCTCGGAAGCTTTCTGAAGACTTTTTTTTTGAAATTGGACAAAGAGTTTCTATCTGGAGCTATGTCCACATTGTACTGGAACTGTCTAACAAAGTCTCGGGCCTAGTCATCCCATATGTGCCAGCGGGAGATGTCTTGGTCCATATACCATTCAGATACAATTCCGACTTAACTCTCCCTGAAGTAAGCAATTAGAAGCTCTTCTTTTCCACCCTCGCCTCTCAGCTGATTGCAATACCTCTTCAGGTGAGCTATGGGGTTCCCCTGTCCATCATATTTTTCAAATTTGGGAGTTTTGAAACCGATGGGCAGATGGACATGCAGGAACATGCATATGGCAGCGTAGGAGGGCCACTCAGGCCTTGTATGTTCTTGAGACTTTTTTCTATGCTTTTCATTTTCCGAGTGATCTCCTCTTGCCCGGGATTCTTTACAGTTCTCTCTTGTCCCATGGTAAACTCATACCGAGGTTGTTGAGGGTTGGAGTTTGGGGTGACATGAGCCGTGTCCGATTGAAATGGTGGTATTTGGAAAGTAAAGGACGACGACTCAAAACCTGGCCTGGGTACAGTTGGTTGTGCCATAGCGGAGGCGGGTGGTGCGGTGAATATGTTAGAAGCCACTCCCGAATTTAGTGCCTGAGGGAAAACCTCAGAAGGCGTTCCAGCAAAATGGGCTGACATAGTAGGGTATTCGAATGGGGTGGTCGGGTAATTTATAGGGATGTTGCAGGTTCCACTTGTTCTGGGAATCAGCTCGGGAAAACCAGGTATTGCACTAGGCGGCTCTATACCGTTAGACCAAGCGTCCCACATTTCCATCATGCGGAGGCGCAGTGCCCTGTTCTCTTCAGTAGTTGCTGACTCTAACGTCGGGATTACCGACAACGGACTATCCTCTAAGGGGGGAATTGTTGGTGGATGACTCTCTGACTCCATTTTGACACTTCCTTTGGATCTTGTAAAGTAAGGGTGCAAAGCTAGGTTACCACAAAATCAACCACCTTAAAAAACAATACCTGTTCTTAATATCATACATAACAAACCGGTTAGTTTAAGACAATTAACACATAGGGAATCGCATGTTGGGGAAAGCAATGCACCTAGACAGTTAAATGTTTTTCCACATGTTTTGCAACGGTTGCGTGTCTCATCCCGGATTTTGTGACCCCCCAAATCTTTGAATCTTTTCTTTCCTTTTGCGCTTTTCATTATTTGCTCACTTTTTCTTGCTATCTCTCTTTTTATTGTTTTCTCTCTTATCTTGTGCCTCTTTTCATCATTCTCTCTTATTCGAGTTATTTATAGCTATGACCGGATCCGATGGGGATTGCCTACGTATTGTGACGCCGCGCGAATCAGATCATTGCTTAGTTCAGGGGATAAACGAGAGATAAAAGAAAGAAACATTTTTTTTGGGTTTTCAAATTTTCATTAAATAAAAACTTTTGGTTTTCCTCTATTACAACGACTCCAAGATACATACTTAAGAACTGAAAAACTAAAACAGACTCAAAACAGACTCTAAAAGGAAACTGAAATACAAACTCGAAAAGAAAAATCATGAGTACATAAGTGCCTCCAAAACTACTCCAGGGGCCTGCGGGACATCAGTCGGTCCTGCCGCGGGCCTACGTGCCATATCTTCTTGGAGGCAATACAGGTCGTCCATTATCTGACGGACAAAAATCATTACTGCAGCGAAGAACATGGATCTGGTCATGTCCTTGCATTCATTGCACTTCATCACAATATAGTCAGCAATTCTTCTAATCCTCTCCCTGATGACGCCTTTCTCTTGGAGCAGACACCCAATTTGGTGAGATCTAGCCTCCAAAACTTGGGTGGCCGTATGATTTTGCTCTTGCAATTGTTGCAGGTCCTCCTCTAGTTATGACATCAATGCATAGCAGTGCTCTCTTTCTGCTTTGATGTTCTTTGCTTGTTTGGTCATTTCACTCTCAAGGGTATTATCTTTTTCTTCAGACCCGTGATTCCTTTGTCGTATTTTTCCTTCAACTGTCGAACAAAATGTGCCTGTTCTTCCGCATTCCTGGCCAACTTTGCTCGGGCCTTTGCTAGTTCAACCTTAGTCTTTTCCAAATCATCCCCATAGTCATATACTTTCCGCCTAAGACTGTTTATAAGTTTTTCATCTGTTTCGCTCCTGACCGGGTTTTCAGCTGCTATATTCATCTTCTGGATTTGGGCTCGGAGAGCTTCATTTTCTTGGGCCAACTTTTTCTTTTAACCCTCACCTGCAGCGGCTTGCAAACCACTATCAAATTTAAGATCTCTGATTTGCCCTTCCAACTTGCTTATGGTGGCCCTGTATTCATTTTCTTTGGTTAGCCAATCCCATTGTTCTTGTGATGCTTCAACAAATTCTTGGAGGCGGGGTCTTTTAGCTGGACTTCCAAACTCAACACTCCTTTTATACCAAGCAAGGTAACCAGGTGAGACTTCACCCTTGGATAAATCACGTACTCGGGTGTTCGCCGTCAAATATTTGCACTCACTCTAGATCTGGCGAGCCACGGCTTCATGGAATTGGCCATCAGAGCGGATCTCGACTGCATGAATGCTAAGTTCTTCGTCCTTGGGGACTATTTGGCATCTTCCTAGATGTCTCAAAACCCGATGCGGGGCATAAGGTTGGATACTTCTGAGACCCATTAGGAGGAAGTGAGGACCAGTGGCAGGCATGTATACAATCTCATTAACAGGAAGCCAACCCAACGTCCATTCTATCTGATCTCAAGTTATGGAGCGAAGGCAGGATATCCAATCTACGACCCTTTCTGGCATCTCGAACGCATTGACCCTTGTACCAAACTCCTCTATGCAGCTTTTCCCTGTAGATCCGTAGTTCATGTATCGAGGACGATGACACAGATGCTCAATCATCCACATTTGCAGTAACAAATTGCACCCTTCGAAAAAATATACTCCAGCTTTGCAAGCTGTGAGAGCTGAAAATATTTCTGATACTATCATAGGTGCGAGGGTGCTCTTGGAATTGGTAATCAAAGTATTGACGACTCCGGCTACCCATAAATCAATATTCCCATCCTTCCTGGGAAACACTAGAAGACCTAAGAATGCCACCATGAAAGCGAAGCATCTATGCTCTTCCCACCTTGGTCGGTTCCCTTTACCACAGATTTTGCTTTCCGAGTTTTCAAATCCCCCTATATGTCCATACCGCTGGTATATGAAGTGTAGAGTGGAAAACCCATCCGCCAAATCTTCATAGTGGACCTGCCTACATATTTTTAGTAAGTCCAGAAATTTGTGAGGAGTGACGGCCCTTGGAGCGACCAGGTATTTGGGTCGTAGACCCTCTGTACTCCCAGCATAACCCGCTATCTCCTCCAAAGTAGGTGTAAGCTCGAAGTACGAGAAATGCAGAACGTTGTGTGCTGGGTCCCAAAATGTAACTAGTGCTTTTATTATGTCCCACCTAGTCCGGTGAGCGCCCCCAAGTATTGGTTGACAATGTCTCGTCCTTGCTTACCCAAATCTTCCCACCACATGTGTAGCTCAAACGGAATCTTGGTCATAACCTTCATTGGTAAGTTTTGACTCGTGCTCATTCTGCACATTTAGATTAAGGTGATTGGTTTAAAACAATGTAAATTTTATTAAAGCTGATAAAAAGGGGCCATTTTGCAAAATTCAAAAAAACACGGCTGCTTTTGCAAATACGGCCCTTCAACACTTCAAAAGGGAAGGTTTTAGGGTTGTGTTTGCTAGGTGGCCAAAAATTGACAAAGAAACTGTCGGTGGCTATTCTTGCAAAAACGGCCTTCCGGCGTCCCATTTGGACATTTGGCTATTTAGACAAAAATGGCATCACCTACTTTATTTACGACAAAATGATGACATTTCATGTTTTGGGTTATTTTTGCCAAAATGGGGTTGGACCCAATGAGGGTTGCCTACGTATCCCACATCCAGTGAGAATCAAACCTGCGTAGTTCGGGCAGTTTTGACGCAACAGAGAACATGAAGTACTTTGAAACAATTTTCCCTTTTCTTTCTTTTCCTTTCTCCTCTTTTTTTCAAAATTTCGGCTGAGTTTCGGTATATTTTGGACACCAGATTTTTCAAAAGCGGGTAATTATCTCTCTCATACCTCAATTTGATTTTTCCCAATTTTTCTCCCTATTCTAGAAAATGGTCAACATGCAAACCGAAACAAATGATTATACAAGTAGCACGTAAGAATGCATCAGGATGGTCTTTTGATTTTTGGGTACACCTGTCCTAGACGGACCCAACCGCTATGTTGAGTCTCCAAAGTCAAATGCACATTATGCAAACACGCGTTCCTACAAGAGATTTGGTATGAGGCTGCGTTATTCTAGGTTTAAAACCTGGGTGTATTGTTCTAGACTTGGCTTACCCGAGCGAACAACTCGAGCCGAGGGGGGCTACGTACTGGGAACCAAAAGGTCATCCGGCTTTGTAACTGATCCGATCCTTGTTCTAAATTAGGGTATGACACTAACAGAAAAGAAGTCACGCCAGCATGCACTTCCTAGAAGATTAGAAGAGAGGGGTTTCGCAGCAGTTTATATACAGTTCAAATAATATCAAAGCGGTAAAAAGCGGCATTAAGCACATTAGGCCCAAACATGTAATAAACAATCAGATAATAAATAAAAGCCAATTATAAAAGTTATTCAAAGCTTGAATTCTTGAACCCTGAACCGAAAGTTCTGGGTTTGGATCCCCAGTAGAGTCGCTAGAGCTATCACACCTCCTTTTTACACCTGAAGGGGTATATAAGGGAGTTTTTCCAATTAATGTGACATTAATCGAAATGGGATTATTTTTATTTATTTAGAGTCGCCACTTGGGATAATTTATTTTGGTGTCCCAAGTCACCAGTTTATTTTAAATCCCAAATCGAGGAAAATCGACTTTATTTAAAAGTCTTCGAAACCAGAAATTCTAAGTAAGGAATTCTGTTAACCCGGGAGAAGGTGTTAGGCATTCCCAGGTTCCGTGGTTCTAGCACGGTCGCTTAAACTATTAATAATTGGCCTAGATATCTGATTTATTACATGTTTTAAACCTATTGTGCATTTTTTAACTTTATAATCGCTTTTAACTATTTATGGAATTATTCTGTAACAAGTTACGATTGTCGTGCACTTGTTTGTTTGATACACATTGCGAATCGTGTCACGGGAACCGTACCCACGATCTACAACATATTATTTATTAACATTATTAGAAGTTGTGGCCGGGTCATATAAAGGTACCCCCGGATTTGAAAATTATGTATCACAACTACGTCACGGGAACCGTACCCGTAGCTATGATAATTTTATTATAAACGCCCCTAAAGCAAAATACGAATATTCAAATTGTTTTATATGCTGGTTATAAATGTTCCAAGTATTTTTCCACTAGTTTTGGTGTGACTACCCAAAGGGGTCATCACTTGTTTCTTTCCCATTCTATACTCCCGAGGCCTTGGAAACCCCATCTAGGGTTGTCTCGATTTTCGTGCGCAGTCCGGGTGCGTAGCCGGAAAGCTTAAATATGAATTCCGTGAGAAAAATGCTAAATTCTGATATTAAACTGAATAAATTTGACTTCGGTCAACATTTTTGGGTAAACGGGCCCGGACCCGTGATTTGACGGTCCCGGAGGGTCCGTAGGAAAATATGGGACTTGGGCGTATGCCTGGAATCGAATTCCGAAGTCCCAAGTCCGAGAAATGAATTTTTTTGTGAAATTGTTTTCTGGAAATAATTAAGGAAATTGGAAATGAAATTTGATTAGAAGACTATGGTATCGGGCCCGTATTTTGGTTCCAGCACCCGGTACAAGTGTTAAATATGGTTTAAGCGCTTTCTGTAAAGTTTGGTTGAAAACGGACATCATTTGACGTGTTTCGGACTTAAAATGAAAATTTGATGTTTTATGAAAATTTGGAAGAAATCATGAGTTTTGAGGCTTGATTCGATGTTTATAATGTTAATTTGGCGATTTGATCGCGCGAGTAAATCCGTAGGATATTTTTGAGGTTGTGTGCATGTTTGGTTTGGAGCCCCGAGGGCTCGGGTGAGTTTTGGATAGGTGTCGGAGTGGTTTTTCAACCTTGGAAAAATTACTGCTATAACTGACCTGCAGGCTTCGCAATTGCAAAGCCTGGCTCGCAAATGCGAGAATGTGCCAGGCCTGAAGTTATCGCAAATGCGATATAAAACCTCGCAAATGCGATGGGTCAGGTTTCGCAAACGTGACCTTATGGTTCGCAAATGTGAACCTCCCAGATTCCCTCATAGTTCGCAAATGCGAACAAGTATCTCGCAATTCCCAAACTTGGTCGGGGTTCGCAATTGTGAACCCCAGTTCACAAATGCGACATCAGAGACCCAGCAAATTTATACTTAGTCGATTTTCCACCATTTTTCACCATTCTTTCAAGACCCAAACCCCATAGGCGATTTTTCAAGGACAAAACTTCTTCCAAATCATTTATAAGTCGATTTTTACTTAATTCCTTCAATTATTTACATCATTTAACATGTTTTCCTCTTAAAAATCAATGAAATTCATGGGTGAAATTGGGGGTTTGGGGTAGAACCTAGGTTTTTCTAAAATTGGGGATTTGGACCTCGATTTGAGGTCCGATTTCGACACAAATCATATATTTGGGTTAGTGGGGGAATGGGTAACCGGATTTTGGTTCGAACCTCGGGTTTTGACCATGTTGGCCTGAGGGGTGTTTTGGTCATTTTACCTAAATTTGCGTCTTAGCTTTAAATTAAATAATAGAATTAGTTGCTTGAGATGTTATTTACAATGTGTGATTTAATTGAATAGATTTGGGCCATTTGGAGTCGAGTACTCGTGGCAAGAACGTGGTTGCTAGTTGATTTTAGCCGGTTCGAGGTAAGTATCTTGCCTAACCTTGTGTGGGGGACTTCCCTCTTAGGATTTGAGTATTCTTTGTTGATTGTATTCCTTGTACGCGAGGTGACGAGTGCGTGCTCGGATATATTTGTGGGAAATTGCTCCTTTTAGACTCTTGGGTCCTTGTTATCACCGAATATGAAGTTGTTCTTGATACGATGGAGTTCCCTGTTATTAGTTTCACCTCTACATGACTTACTTGGAATTTATCTACCCTTTTTGGTTATTCTTGTTGCCTAATTAATTTTTACTTGTTTAACTGTGGACATTTACCCTTCTATAGTCACATTATCATTCCTAACTGCTTGTCTTTATCTGGAAAGCATTAATTCTATCTCTTGTGTAATTAATTGGTCTTAATTGGAAAGAAGTTAGATGTCCTATGTTTAGTTGATAATTCCTTAATTGTAATTATTTGATTCATGTTAATTTCCTTGTTGTTGAACTGAGTATTTTGGAATTATTGTTTCGTATTATTTCTCCTTGTTGAGTTGTTCTTATTGCGCTTAGTATTTCTTTGTTACGGTTATTCCTTATGAGTTAGTGTGATTCTCTTGCTTTGTTCCTGTATATATTGTCATTTGTTGTGTGGTTGTTGATACTGTGATGCACGAGGTTTCTGCTGTGCGGTTGTTGATGCTGTGATGCACGAGGTTTCTGCCGTGCGGTTGTTGATACTGTGATGCACGAGGTTTCTGCCGTGCGGTTGTTGATACTGTGATGCACGAGGTCTTTGCCGTTCTATTGTTGCTATTGATGTTTTGCACATGCGGCGTAATAAGGCGGGATATGTTATATGCTTATATGTGGGTTGCGCATGTGGCAGAATAAGGTGGGAATATTGTGATGCACGTGTGGCATAATAAGGCGGTGCCTATTATATTATTGTTTGCACGCGTGGCGAAATAAGGTGGGCTATGTCAGGGGTTGATTGTAAAGAATTGTGACGGCCTGTGGAGGCATTCCTACTTGTTTTATATTGTGATTGTGGGTTGCTTACCTGTATGAGCGTCACCGCTTGGAAGTTGTGAGGAAATATTCGTACGTGCGGTCCGTTCTCCTTTTTATGTTTTCTAGTTGGTAGAATTCTTGTTAAAGACACTTGCACAAGCATTCACGAAATTGGACACCCCATCAGAGGTGAATTCCTTCCGATTTTGCTAAGGGTGGAGATACGCCCTCGTTTATCCATTATATATGTGAGAGTGGCCGTAGTTAGCCAGTTAGTTGTCATCATGACCATGAGATTGATGGGGCACAGGATGCCAAGTGTTAGGTTACAGATGCCGGGTCTTCGTGAGTTGTGGTTTGTCCGAGACTTGGTAAAATTGTGGAAAGAGTTAAACAAGACCTTATGTGAACATCGTTGTAGGATAGGAGTTATTGACTTGTTTTTCCCCTTGCTGTGTTGTGACCTTAGGATTTGGATTGTGGTTTTGCCGTCATTTCGTATCATCAATTATTATATTCTCGTCGTTACTTGTTGCCCTTTTCCCTTAATGTGGATTGTAACATTCTTGGTCATTTTGCAGTCTTTACACATTTATATATTATTTCCATTATTCCTATGATTATACTGTTTATTTGACCGGTAGGTGTCCTGACTGTTCCTCGTCACTACTCCACCGAGGTTATTCTTGATACTTACTGGGCACCGCCGTGTGTGCTCATGCTACTCTTCTGCATATTTTTGTTGTGCAGATACAAGTACCCCCACTCAGTTCTGTCAGCCTGGGAAGGAGGCGTTTCTATAGAGACTTCAAGGTATACCTGCTATGTCCGCAGACCGAGGAGTCCCTTTCCAGTTTTCTGTAATAAGTATAGCTCCTTCAGTATTTTTTCCTTTGTATAGACATTCTTGAGTCAGAGCCTCCTATGTATCCCTTAGCTTGTGATTTGTGAGTTTCCGGGTTTTGGGAGTTTTGTTAGCTTTGAGAATTGTTGTGGTATGTGCCGAGCGGCACCTTAAACACCGTTTTATTTCACCAGTTCAGTTTTATTTACTTTCTTCCGCAATTATGGTTTATCTTCCGTATTATTAGGCTTACCTAGTCATAGGGACTAGGTGCCGTCACGACATGTTCACGGAGGGCGAACTGGGGTCATGATAAGTTGCTTGTCACGACCCAAACCCCGCACTGATCGTGATGGCGCCTCTCGTGAAGACGAGGCCAGCCAACTAATCCAACTTATCTTGTTAGAAAAGTTAATATTAATAAGCAGCTTTAATATGATTAAATAACCACAGTCTATCAAAATATCTCTTTAATAAGTGTAGAATGAAACCCAAACACAACCCAAACCGGGGTGTCACAAGTCACGAGCATCTATCAGAGTATAAATACAACTACAAGACCTAAAATATACAAAGCCGGAATAATGAACCAAAAGAGAGAGAAATGGTGCTGTGAACGCAGGCAGTCACCTCGCTACTCCTATAGCTCTGCCTCTGATCAGCCAAAACCCGCTACCGGGTGAACAAATACCTGCATCTGCACGCGAGGTGCAGGGAGTAAAGTGAGTACTCCAACACAGTGAGTAATAAGGGTAAATAATAACTGAGCAGTAAGAAATCACGTAAAGCAAACCATCATGCTATATAGGAGTAGTGTAAAACCTTTTGAGAAAAACAATGAAGCAGTGAAATCTTTAGAAATATCTTAGCTCAGTTTAAAACTTCTTTGAAAATGACTTTTTCAACATTTTGCAAACGAATGCAATTCGAATAGTGCAGATAAGAACAGAAGTCCGCCCCTCGGGCACCACACTCAATTAACAGATAGTGTCAGGCAATCTAGTAGATATCACATGAAGTAACCCAAACAACAGGTAAGGCAAGAAAATAAGATAAAGTAAATACACAGAACAGTACTAGTACCGCTGCGGCGTGCAACCCGCTCCACATACCGCTGCGGCGTGCAGCCCGATTCGTTTATCGTCGACGGTGCTCACTGGGGGTGTGCAGACTCCGGGAGGGGCCCCTTACGGCCCAAGCGCAATATCAAGCCATCTCGTGGCATCAAATCTAGGCCCTTGGCCTCATACCAGTATCAGTATAACACTGCTGCGGCGTGCAGCCCGATCCTATACTCAGTCCAAAAATCACATAAGCCCCTCGGGCACAATCATATAGAAATATTCAGCCAAAAAATTCATTAAAAATATTAATTAGGTGTCAAGTTTAAGAAAAGGTGGCTGAGTTAGCAAAACAGTATTAAATACTAGGACTAAGTTCAATGATATGCACAAATGGTAAGAAACCAGTAATAACAATCCCTGAAGGATTCAATCAATTGGCACGAAGCCCAAATATAGCAATCAACACAATTAAAATGATAATAAGTGAATTTCAGTCAAATACGCAGTATATTCATCTACCGGGACGGACTATGTCACAATCCCCAATGGTGCTCTACCCCTTGCTCGCTATCCGGCGTGCAAGTCACCTCAATATAGCACTATGGTGTGCAGATACGGGGTTTCAAACCCTCAAAATATCATTTACAATCATTACTCACCTCGAACCGGCGAAATCTCTAGCTCACGATGCCTTTGCCCCTCGAATCGGCCTCCACGCGCGTCGAATCTATCAAAAACCACAACGAATACGTCACAATATGCCAATGGAACAATACCCAATCGAAGACAATTGAAAAATAGCGAAAACCTCGAAATTAGCAAAACCCGAGCCCCGGGCCCACTTCTCGAAAATCAGAAAATTTAACATCAACGGACTCCTTATCTCGCCACGAGTCTATACATATAAAGATTACCAAATGGCCCCTCAAATCTCAATTTGAAATATTAAAACTCAAGACCTAGTTCTTCCCCTTTTTGTTAAGTTTCCATGGATTTCAAGGCTAATTTCACAATAAAATCGTGTTTTTAGTTCATAGAGCTTACCTCCAATAAATCCCAGTCGAAATCCTCTTCAATTCCCGTCCAAAAGCTCTCAAGGATGGTTAAAAATGGTGAAAATAGGGCTTAGCTCGCGGATGAAATATTTATTAAAACCCTTCTGCCCAGTGATAATTTCCTCTATGCGAACGCGAGGCCTTTCTCGCGTTCGCGATGCACAAAATTGCTTCTGACAAAAAATACCCTTCGCGAACGCGGTTACCCTCACGCGAACGCGAAGCTCTGGACCCCTAATCTATTCGAACGCGACTACCTTCATGCGAATGCGAAGGGCAACTTCCCTTGGACCTAATTCCTAATACGCGAACGCGGACCTTCTCCCGCGAACGCGAAACACAGACCTCTTTACCCTTCGCGAACGCGTGACGCCTTATGCGAACGCGAAGGTCAAATTCCTGGCCTCCCACATTCCTTCTACGCGTTCGCGACTCACCAACGCGAACGCAAAGACCAATTCTTCTACAACAGCTGATCTGAGGTTTCTGCAATATTTTTCAAGTTTAAATCTTCCCGTTAGCCATCCGAAATCACCCCGAGGCCCCCGGGACCTCAACCAATAGCACCAACACATCCTAAAACATCATTCAAACTTGTTCCAATCATCAAAACACCTCAAACAACACCAAAACCATCAAATTACATCGGATTCAAGCCTATGTTCTTCTAAAACTTCCGAAATACACTTTCAATCAAAAACCCGACCAAACGATATCCGAATAACCTGAAATTTTGCACACACATCTCGAATCACATAACAAAGCTACAACAACTCTCAGAATTCCATTCCGGCCCTCGGATCAAAATCTCACCTATCAACCGGAATTCGCCAAAATACTAACTTCGCCAATTCAAGCCTAATTCTACACCGGACCTCCAAAACCAATTCCGATCGCGCTCCTAAGTCACAAATCACCTAACGAAGCTAACCAAATCATAAAAACTCCGATCCGAGCTCATATACAAATAAGTCAACTCTTGGTCAAACCTTTCAAATTCAAGGCTTTCAACTGAAACTGTTCTTTCAAATTCCTTCCAAACTTTCCTGAAAACCAAAATCAACGATCTACATTAGTCACAATACATAACACGGGGCAAGTCATGCCCGAGAACTGGCGATCAAAGTGCAAAAGCTCGAAACGACCGGTCGGGTCATTACATCCTCCCCCACTTAAACACACATTCGTCCTCGAACGTACCCAGAGTTGTTCTAAAAGCCAACCACTCGCTGAATAACCTTACCATGCACATACCCGGGGGTGATCCCACGTCACCCTATCTCATATAGGCCCGATAACACATTGTAACTGATATTTCACCATCCAATCTAGCCCATAAGCCATAGAACCACATTTCACTTTCCAAAATCATACACAAGATCAGAACTTCACATCTCTATTCAGAATAAGCCCGAACCAGCTGTAATAACCCCTGCCTGTAACCTCAAATGTAATTATCTGATATACCACGTAACTCAAACACATGTAGTGATAACTTCCATTCACAGCAGCTGCACACAACACCCGAATACCGGTACAAAACCTCCTATCAACTAAAGTCTCATTCCAACACTTCCATATACTGCCAATGATAAATGAAACATGCAATAAACCGTAACCATCTCTCAGGTCAACCATTCATGAAGTCACTTCCCTTTTGGCTAATACCACAGCAAATTTCCGAGCCGAACCTCGATATTTTCCTTCCAACAAGCTGAAATCAAATCCGTTCGTATTCATTAGTGACCCCAACGATCACCTCGAATCCAACACACCACTCTGGTGATATGACACCTCAATACAGGCCTAAGCCACAACTTGCATAATACGCGCTCCAATAAGAAACGGTCTGAACATACTCAAATCATGAAAAATAACTCAAACAAAAGAGTTGTACCTTAAGCTCATCAGTATCATCACAACACAAGGCTGAGACCCCGTCTCACATCATAGAAATAGAACACCTGTATCTACCCCGAAAGGTCATATCTCCACGTGGCCTCGCTACAATGCGCGATCCTATCCAAGCACTGTTACACATGAAACACCTCAAGTCACTATGCTCAAAATCGACAGCCACGCACAATTTGATGTCCGGAACCAAAGCAATTCATTACACCCACGGTGACACAAATAACATACGCCACGCAACCCGATAGGTCATAACCAATTCTCCATTTACCGAGCAACACCCAATTACTCTTCCCGCTCGACTTTCACTATGAATCCCCAATAGAACCGCACCACATGTGCCCATAACCAACAAATCATAACGTCTCACAACACCGAAAAACAACTCATAGCTCTCCTTAGATGACTAACAAGCTCAATAACGATCGAATCAACCTATCCCTCAACAATACAATTCGGGGCCAACCAAGCCAACTCAAGCTAAACACGTATCCACATCGGCCTACCAACGAAATCATTACCAAGAAAGCCTGAAGTTGCTCCTTCCACTACTATAACTCCTGTCGGAGCCGTACGATACGATGCCCGGAACCAAATCAATATCGAAATCCACAACCTCACCCGGTGACATGCCCGGCCACAAGAAACGCATCCGAAAAGTCCCTTAACATCGGAACGGAACCAATGGTAGGAACCTATACACTGACATCCATCACGAAGGCCCAATTAAGAAAAACAATCCTTCCCATCCGTTCGTTGGGTCTTTGAAATATAAACCACTCTGCAAGAACATAATCCAATGCACCTCGCCACTCAACCCGTGGCATTTCCGACATAGCCCGTAGCGCAATATATCAGAATCACCTAACACTAAGACAACCAGTCTGAATTTCAACATCACATCAAAAATCTAACATACCAGCAAATAAAGATCCACTCGAGCCTCCAAATCCCAATTGCCGCTAAACGGTGCTGAATACACACGATCCACAACCACGACATAGCCTGTACATGAGAACTCCCAGTCTCCAACTCCATAAAGCACACGAATCATCATACCTGATCCCAATTTTGCCGTCCGAACGCATACCACACCTTAAATACCCCATCACTCCACGATAGATACTTTAAAATTTCCTGCGCCACCAAGCAAACCCGAATACCACCAGTTGATCCAACAATAAAATGCCGCAATACTACCAAAGTATCATCAGTTTAATCACATTACCCTTTTTCTGAGACATATACTCTCGTCAAGTCGCTTCCAATTAGCAGCACCATTTCCTTGATTATCTGAGGCTACCCGTTGCCTAAGAGTTTTATAAACTTCTTTTCAGAACTGAACTGAAACCTCGTACACGCAAATCTCGATCCTCCATAACATACCGCATATAATACCATCCAAGGATAGCAGGAAAACTTTTATCTCCCTTCCGAGCCACAGACATCTACGCACTCAACTAGTCAAGAACTTCCATTGATCCCATCTAGAAGAAAAATCATTACACATTCCATGTCTCTCATATTCGTAGAAAATGCACCTCTTCAACCACGGTAGAAATCGACAAGAACTCTCTCAATTCCGTTTGCATAAATTAAACTGCCAGGACGGAATCCTTCTAACTCGACCAAGCTAAGCAAGCCATCAAAACCCAAGAGCATTGCTGCAAAATACTTGTAAGGGCTCATTACATCGAACATACGAAGAATTAATCATATCATTACCATACCGATTCGGTCTACTATCAAGCTATTCCATCTATCTAATTTTCCTTCTGATTCATCATCAACTTGATATTCCCCCTTGCTGTAGCACCACAGTTCCTCAACCCAGGCTCACTACATGAGACCCAAGCACAAGACCACACTGTCTAAGACCCATAAGCCACTGAATCCTCTCTCAAATATTCCCAGAAACACCACATTCCAAAATACTTTACTCTGAAGAACTTCCTGCGAATCTAAATCCATTACCTTTACTTTCCAGATACTGATACATAGAATCCCATAATTAACATAAAAATACCACAAGTCTTGACCCTTTTTCCAATGAAAACACAGTCTCTAACCACATACACAACCTTAAGACACCTGGTTGTTACATGTAGAATCTTGAACACATTAGAACCATTCTTGAAAGTCATTCACTCTTATTTAAACTACAAATTACCTGACCTAACGAACAGGACCGCCCGTGCCTCATTGGCACTCCGATACTGCAAAAATGAAATCCTCATCCCAGTACAACCAAGCAACTTCCTGCTCTATGCGCCGAGCATTCTTTACCAACAACACTCTAGACATTCCGTGATTCTCATACCTTATGAAGCATAATATAACCTTTATCAAAATATTCCTTTTCTCTAGCCATAGCTAATTCACTCGCATGCCCCAAACTGGAACCAACATAGCACCTAACCGTGCAATCAACTGCTCACAGCAGACTCCCCCACTTGGCTCGAAGCCATAGATCAAGATACGCTCAATAACTCATAACACTTTTACTTTATTGATGCCACCACACCATAGCGAGATTAAACTCAAATCATTTATAAGTTTGTGAAAACACAGATCATCTAGTATTGTAAATCTTCTACAAACCTCGCATTCATCCCCGCAACAATTAAGCCCACTCTCTTAAGCGACCCGAAATTTCAGATTTCAACACGTACTTTTCAATTGCACATGAGATCTTCTAACATACACATAAGGATCACACCACTTCAGAACACTCCGCAGGAGATAACCCACCTGCTTCGCCTCACTATAACGTTTCCGTATACCTTCCACCGTCATACACATTACACAGCCACTTAGTCTTCCTGAGTCTAAACTCATACCGCAACATGAAATTTACTTCACTCTCAACTAGGAGACACGAAAAGATTCTTCACGCGCCCATGACTCGGAGCTACACATCCAATCACAATGGAAATCATACACTTAATAGTTCATCTATCATCCAGCAGACTTTCCTCGTCACTTTCAAGTCACATAGATACATCTCGCAGTACTAATACACTCTTCACATAGCTACCCAACCGTCACTTCCACTAATAGGGACAATACCGAACATATAAGTTCTAATCACTTATTCACACAATCAGCACCTCGGTGCTCAAGCCATAGGCAAAGATCCGGCCTCAAGTCCTTCAGACTGGCCCCAATATCAACTCACAGAAATCACATCTCGCCCCTCGATCGGGGAATCACAAGCCATCAAGGCACATCTGATACTGAGCGTTCATGCGCGCATACGAACGCGTGGAAGGAATTTCAAGAGTTACTTTTCAAGGTGAATCAAGGACGCACGATAATATTACAAGAAGGTGAAGTTTTCCTAAAGATTCTGCAGCCTCTCGAGGATAAATACAGACATCTCCGTACCGATCCGCGAGACTCTACTAAACCTGCTCATGACTCGTGAGACCTAGTAACCTAGGCTCTGATACCAACTTGTCACGACCCAAACCCCGCACTGGTCGTGATGGCGCCTCTCGTGAAGACGAGGCCAGCCAACTAATCCAACTTATCTTTTTAGAATAGTTAACATTAATAAGCAGCTTTAATATGATTAAATAACCACAGTCTATCAAAAGATCTCTTTAATAAGTGCAAAATGAAACCCAAACACAGCCCAAACCGGGGTGTCACAAGTCACGAGCATCTATCAGAGTATAAATACAACTACAAGACCTAAAATATACAAAGCCGGAATAATGAACCAAAAGAGAGAGAAATGGTGCTGCGAACGCAGACAGTCACCTCGCTACTCCTATAGCTCTGCCTCTGATCAGCCAAAACCCGCTACCGGGTGAACAAATACCTGCATCTGCACGCGAGGTGCAGGGAGTAAAGTGAGTACTCCAACTCAGTGAGTAATAAGGGTAAATAATAACTGAACAGTAAGAAATCACGTAAAGCAAACCATCATGCTATATAGGAGTAGTGTAAAACCTTTTGAGAAAAACAGTGAAGCAGTAAAATCTTTTGAAATATCTTAGCTCAGTTTAAAACTTCTTTGAAAATGACTTTTTCAACATTTTGCAAATGAATGCAATTCGAATAGTGCAGATAAGCACAGAAGTCCGCCCCTCGGGCACCACACTCAATTAACAGATAAAGTCAGGCAATCCAGTAGATATCACATGAAGTAACACAAACAACAGGTAAGGCAAGCAAATAAGATAAAGTAAACACACAGAATAGTACTAGTACCGCTGCGGCGTGCAGCCCGCTCCACATACCACTGCGGCGTGCAGCCCGATCTATTTATCGTCGACAACGCTCACTGGGGGTGTGCAAACTCCGGGAGGGGCCCCTTACGGCCCAAGCGCAATATCAAGCCATCTCGTGGCATCAAATCTAGGCCCTTGGCCTCATACCAGTATCAGTATAACACTGCTGCGGCGTGCAGCCCGATCCTATACTCAGTCCAAAAATCACATAAGCCCCTCGGGCACAATCATATAGAAATATTCAGCCCAAACTTCATTAAAAATATTAATTAGGTGTCAAGTTTAAGAAAAGGTGGCTGAGTTTGCAAAACAGTATTAAATACTAGGACTGAGTTCAATCATATGCACAAATGGTAAGAAACCAGTAATAACAATCCCTGAAGGATTCAATCAATTGGCACGAAGCCCAAATATAGCAATCAGCTCAATTAAAATGATAATAAGTGAATTTCAGTCAAATACGCAGTATATTCATCTACCAGGACGGACTAAGTCACAATCCCCAACGGTGCTCTACCCCACGCTCGCTATCCGGCGTGCAAGTCACCTCAATATAGCACTACGGTGTGCAGATACGGGGTTTCAAATCCTCAAAATATCATTTACAATCATTACTCACCTCGAACCGGCAAAATCTCTAGCTCACGACACCTTTGACCCTTGAATCGGCCTCCACATGCGTCAAATCTATCCAAAACCACAATGAATACGTCACAATATGCCAATGGAACAATACCCAATCGAAGACAATCGGAAAATAGCGAAAACCTCGAAATTAGCAAAACTTGAGCCCCGGGCCCACTTCTCGAAAATCAAAAAATTTAACATCAACGGACTTTTTATCTCGCCACGAGTCTATACATATAAAGATTACCAAAATCGGAGTCCAAATAGCCCCTCAAATCCCAATTTGAAATATTAAAACTCAAGACCTAGTTCTTCCCCTTTTTGTTAACTTTCCATGGATTTCAAGGTCAATTTCACAATAAAATCGTGTTTTTAGTTCATAGGTCTTACCTCCAATCAATCCCAGTCGAAATCCTCTTCAATTCCCGTCTAAAAGCTCTCAAGGATGGTGAAAATAGGGCTTAGCTCGCAGATGAAATATTTATTAAAACCCTTCTGCCCAGTGATAATTTCCTCTATGCGAACGCGAGGCCTTTCTCGCGTTCGCGATGCACAAAATTGTTTCTGACAAAAAATACCCTTCGCGAACGCGGTTACCCTTATGCGAACGCGAAGATCTGGACCCTTAATCTACGCGAACGCGACTACCTTCATGCGAACGCGAAGGGCAACTGCCCTGGGACCTAATTCCTTATACGCGAACGCGGACCTTCTCCCGCGAATGCAAAGCACAGACCTCTGTACCCTTCGCGAACGCGTGACGCCTTATGCGAACGCGAAGGTCAAATTCCTGGCCTCCCACATTCCTTCTACGCGTTCGCGACTCACCAACGCGAATGCGAAGACCAATTCTTCTACGTCGTTTCGAGCTTTCTTGAAGGCCCAACGTATGGTTGGGAAGGGTTGCCTTTCCTATTTGGCGTTTGTGAGGGATGTTGGAGCTGAGACTCCTAGCATTGATTCTGTTCCAGTTGTGAGGGATTTTCCTGATGTATTTCCTGCAGACCTGCCGGGCATGCCGCCGGACAGGGATATTGATTTTGGTATTGACCTGGTGCCGGGCACTCAGCCCATCTCTATTCCGCCATATCGTATGGAACCAGCGGAGTTGAAGGAATTGAAGGAGCAGCTTCAGGAGCTCCTAGATAAGGGGTTCATTCGGCCTAGCGTGTCACCTTGGGGTGCGCCAATCCTATTTGTGAAGAAGAAGGATGGCACAATGAGAATGTGTATCGATTATAGGTAGTTGAACAAGGTAACAATTAAGAACAAGTATCCCCTGCCTCGCATTGATGATTTGTTTGACCAGCTTCAGGGAGCGAGGGTGTTTTCCAAGATTGATCTCCGTTCGGGTTATCACCAGTTGAAGATCAGGGATTCAGATATTCATAAGACTGCTTTCAGGACTAGATATGGTCACTATGAGTTTCTTGTCATGTCTTTCGGGGTGACCAATGCCCCAGCAGTGTTCACGCATCTGATGAACAGTGTATTTCGGCCTTACCTGGATTCATTTGTCATAGTGTTCATTGATGATATTCTGGTATACTCGCGTAGTCAGGAGGAGCACGCGCAACATTTGCGAGTCGTATTGCAAAGATTGAGGGAGGAGAGGCTTTATGCAAAGTTCTCCAAGTGTGAGTTCTGGCTCGGTTCAGTGGCTTTCTTGGGACATGTGGTTTCCAGCGAGGGTATTCAGGTTGACCCGAAGAAGATACAGGCGGTGCAGAGTTGGCCTAGACCGTCCTCAGCCACAGAGATTCGTAGTTTCCTTGGGTTGGCAGGCTATTATCGCCGATTTGTTCAGGGTTTTTCCTCTATTGCATCGCCCTTGACCAAGTTGACTCATAAGGATGTTACATTTGTGTGGTCGGACGAGTATGAAGAGAGCTTTCAGAAGCTCAAGACAGCTTTGACCACAGCTCCAGTATTGGTTTTGCCATCAGCTTCAGGTTCTTATACAGTATATTGCGATGCTTCGCGAGTTGGGATCGGTTGTGTTTTGATGCAGGAGGGTAGAGTTATTGCTTATGCTTCTCGTCAGTTGAAGCCCCATGAGCAGAACTATCCCGTTCACGATTTGGAGCTAGCTGCTATAGTTCATGCATTGAAGATTTGGAGGCATTACTTATATGGCGTATCTTGTGAGGTATTCACTGATCATCGCAGTCTTCAGCATTTATTCAAGCAAAAAGATCTTAATTTGAGGCAGCGGAGGTGGCTAGGTTACTTAAGGATTATGATATCACTATTCTGTATCACCCGGGGAAGGCCAATGTAGTGGCCGATGCTTTGAGCCGAAAGGCGCTGAGTATGGGGAGCTTGGCATACATTCCAGTTGAGGAGAGGACATTTGCGGTTGATGTTCAGGCCTTGGCCAATCGATTTGTGAGACTAGATATTTCAGAGTCCAGTCGGGTGTTGGCTTGTGTGGTTTTTCGGTCTTCCTTGTACGACCGCATCAGAGAGCGTCAGTATGATGATCCGCATTTGCTTGTCCTTAAGGACAGGGTTCAGCATGACGATGCCCGGGATGTGACCATTGGAGATGATGGTGTGTTGAGGATACAGGGCCAGATTTGCGTGCCCAATGTGGATGGGCTTCGGGAGTTGATATTGGAGGAGGCCCATAGCTCGCGGTATTCCATTCATCCGGGTGCCGCGAAGATGTATCAGGATCTTAGGCAGCACTATTGGTGGCGGATGATGAAGAGAGATATTGTGGAGTATGTAGCCCGGTGTCTTAATTGTCAGCAGGTGAAATATGAGCATCAGAGACCGGGTGGCTTGCATCAGCAGATGGTTATTCCTAAGTGGAAGTGGGAGAGGATCACTATGGATTTTGTTATCGGACTCCCACAGACTTTGAAGAAATTTGATGCTATTTGGGTAATTGTAGATAGGCTGACCAAGTCCGCGCACTTCATTCCGGTTTGTACTACTTATTCTTCAGAGCGGCTGGCATAGATTTATATTCGGGAGATTGTTCGGTTGCATGGTGTCCCAGTTTCCATCATATTAGATCGGGGCACTCAGTTTACCTCTCAGTTTTGGCAGACGGTTCAGCGAGAGTTGGGTACTCAGGTGCAGTTGAGCACAGCTTTTCACCCTCAGACGGATGGGCAGTCCGAGCGTACCATTCAGATATTGGAGGATATGTTACGTGCCTGCGTTATTGATTTTGGAGGGTCATGGGATCGGTTTCTACCGCTTGCAGAGTTTGCCTACAACAACAGCTATCAGTCCAGCATTCAGATGGCATCGTATGAGGCCTTGTATGGGAGGCGGTGTAGATCTCCAGTTGGGTGGTTCGAGCCCGGGGATGCTAGATTGCTAGGGGCAGATTTGGTTCAGGATGCATTGGAAAAGGTGAAGGTGATTCAGGAGAGACTCCGTACAGCGCAGTCGAGACAGAAGAGTTATGCGGACAGGAAGGTCCGAGATGTATCCTATATGATTGGTGAAAAGGTCTTGCTGAAGGTTTCACCCACAAAGGGTGTTATGAGATTCGGAAAGAAAGGGAAATTGAGTCCGCGGTTCATTGGGCCTTTTGAGGTACTTAGGAGGATTGGGGAGGTGGCTTATGAGCTTGTCTTGCCACCTAGATTGTCGAGCGTGCATCCAGTTTTTCATATTTCCATGCTCCGGAAGTATACTGGGGACCCGTCCCATGTCTTGGATTTCTGTACAGTTCAGTTGGAGAGTGATTTGACTTATGACGTAGAGCCAGCAGCCATTTTGGATCGTCAGGTTCGGAAGTTGAGGTCAAAGGATGTTGCTTCGGTGAAGGTGCAATTGAGAGGTCGGCCCGTGGAGGAGGCTACCTGGGAGACCGAGCGGGAGATGCGGAGCAGATACCCTCACCTATTTGAGGCTTCATGTATGTTTCTTGACTCGCTCGAGGACGAGCGTTTGTTTAAGTTGGGGAGGATGTGACGACCCAACCCGTCGTCACGTGAGTTACCGCCCCATTTTCCCCATTTTCTGCTTCTTTATGCTTCATTATAAGAGTCTTGTGTGAACGAGTTGATTTGGATTGGTTTTAGAAGGAAATGAGATACTTAGCCTCTTTAAGGAAGGTTTGTTTTGGAAAAGTCAACCGGACGTTGACTTCTATGTTAGAGGGCTCAGATATGAATTTTGATGATTCGGTTAGCTTCGGGGGATGATTTGTGACTTAGGAATGTGATCAGAAGTGATTTTGGAGGTCCGATGTAGAATTAGGCTTGAATTGGCGAAGTTAGTATTTCTGCGAATTCCGGTTGATAGGTGAGATTTTGATCCGAGGGTCGGAATGGAATTCCGAGAGCTGCAGTAGCTTCGTTAGGTGATTTGGGATGTGTGTGCAAAATTTCAGGTCATTCGGAGGTGATTTGGTTGGATTTTTGATCGAATGCGTGTTTCGGAAGTTTTAGAAGAACTTAGGCTTGAATCCGATGTAATTTGATGGTTTTGATGTTGTTTGAGGTGT
>NC_031993.1:53383530-53452688 GCF_001879085.1 Nicotiana attenuata
CTTCTGGGACCAAATAGTCAGGAGTCTCTTTTCTTTTTCGCTTTAAAATGTAATAAGGCCAACGGCCATTAGTGACATTTTACTTTATGCAATTTTAGCGTCGTTTTGGTATTCGTCTTATTTTTATCAATAAAATGAGGCATTTAGCATTATATGTTCTCCAAATCAATTTGTCGCTAGGCCTACCTCAGGCACAACGAGACACACAATTTAGGACACGATTTATATTCTTGCACTATGTGTTTAAATATTGCAACATTTTTTTCTCAGAATCCGTACTAACTTATTACCTTTTTGTTTTTACTTTTGTTTTATTCCCCTCCCCAAAAGGTTAATTCGTGCATTCTGGCATCGTCATCCTACTCCACAAGATCTAAGGGCCCTCCAGCTCCTCCTCCTCCAAGTCCTATCAAAAACAGGGGCAAAGCAAAAATGGAAGATTTGAACAACGCCAGAAAGGAGAATTCGGTTGAAAGGGTAGAGGTTCCTCAAGGTATTCAGGTATCCAAAGAAAGTGCCGCTCCGCTCGAACAGAAGTTACGGAAATTTCAAGAAGAACTAGACCAAGTTCGGAACTTGGTGAGTCTGTCATTCTCCCTTACTACTCCCGACATCAACTTTCAACACCCCATGCCTCCACAGAACATCCCGAAGCTGCATATATAAACCGCTACTCATCAAAATTGCAACACATGCCACAACAACACTCCACCCCTCATCCCTGAACCATCGAATGATTATCCCCACCACGCTCCCATCTATGTGGAAACCTACCATAATACACTCAACCCAACATATCGGAGTCTGATGACAAAAACTCTCTCACCAAAAACCTGGCAGCCGAGCTCAAGAAACTGACTAGACAAGTCCGAGGTGTTGAAGGAAACAAAGGCATTGAAGGGCTGAATTATGAGGATCTTTGCATTCAGCCAGACGTCGAACTTCTCGAGGGGTACAAACCTCCTAAGGTCAAAATGTTTGACGGCTCGAGGGATCCCAAAGTCCATCTGAGGACATACTGTGATAAGCTGGTCGGCGTGGGAAGAGATGAAAAGATTCGCATGAATCTCTTCATGAGAAGTTTGAAAGGCGATGCGCTATCTTGGTACATTAGCCAAGATCCCGTGAAGTGGACGAGCTGGGTTGGAATGGCGTCCGATTTCATGGACAGGTTCAGGTTCAATACAGAAAATGCACCAGATATCTTCTACATCCAGAATCTGAAAAAGAAACCCACTGAGACATTCCGCGAGTATTCTACTCGATGGAGATCCGAGGCTGCTAAGGTCAGGCTGGCCTTAGAGGAAGAACAGATGAACCAATTTTTTGTCAGAGCTCAAGATCCGCAGTTTTATGAGAGGTTAATGTTGATAGAGGGCCAGAAATTCTCTGATGTCATCAAGCTAGGAGAAAGGATTGAGGAAGGCATTAAGAGCGGTATGGTCACTAATTTTGAAGCACTGCAGGCTACCAACAAAGCCCTACAATCTGGTGGCACGTCTAGGAAAACGGACGTGAGTGCTGTGATGGTTGCACAGAGAACCAAGTCCCCAGTAAAATACCAAGCCTACCCGGTACCCCCTCTCACACACCAACCTATCTCCAGTTACCAAGAACCTCCGCCCTTTTACCAAATTCCTGCTTACCAATCATCCCCCTCCCCCACATATCAACCTACCTCACCAAGATATTCCCAAACTGCACCCGTCTACCAAGCCTATAACGCTCACTACCAATCACTTCCCGCCCGCCAAAACTTCCCCAGGCCACGTCCTAATTTCGACCGTAGACCTCCCAAGCAATACACCGCCATCGCTGAGCCAATCGACAACCTATATGAAAGACTCAAAGCAGCCGGTTACGTCGCCCCAATCCCTGCCATAACTCCAGAAAATCCTTCCCAATGGGTCAATTCAAACAAAACCTGTGCATACCATTCCGGCATGAAAGGACATACCATTGATGAGTGCCGATCTCTGAAAGACAAAATCCAAGCTCTAACTGAGAACAAAATCATCATGGCCATGGAAACTGCTCCTAATGTTCGCAACAATCCTTTGCCTGATCATAAGGGTGGTGGTGTGCATATGATCGAAGTAGAAGACGATTGGGACCCCAAAGGGTCAATTGGATTAATTGCCGAAGGTGACGAGCCCAAGAAACCAACAGTCACACTAAATCCAATCGTAGTCCAGATCCAGCCCTCAGGGGATGCTGAAGTAAACATGTCCGTGCCTCTTGAGTTTGAAACACCGTCCTCCATAAAGACTGCAGAGCCAATTGAGGTGGAGTTTGGGTCTCCAAAAGCACCTGCACCATTCGAAGTTGCTGTGTTGCCTCCCAAAATGAGAGTGCCCATTCCTGTGGCAATGTCAGCCGTAACGCCATTCTATACACAGGCCATTCCTTGGGATTACACCGCCGAGGCAAGAAGGAAGGGAAAGACTAGGTCTGGAGAAGCAATTGCTGCGCAGGGTATGACCAGGACTGGCAGAATTTATACTCCGGAGCACTTAGTTGAACCAAGTAAGCAGGCCTCTGGACGGCCTATTGAAACTAGGCCCGATGATCTCTGGCGGAAGATACAGGCAAAAGAATGCTCAGTTGTCGACCAATTTAACAAAACACCAGCACAGATCTCAATTCTAGCTCTACTGCAAAGCTCCGAGACATACAAGAACGCCCTGATGAAGATACTGAGCGAGGTGTATGTACCCAGCAACATAACTGGAGGAGAGATGGCAAACATGGTTGGGCAGATATTGGAGAGTCATAAGATCACTTTCTACGAGGATGAGTTGCCCCCTGAAGGTTTAGGCCACAACAAAGCGTTGCACATCACTGTGCAGTGCGAGGACTATTTCATCACCAGGACTTTAATTGACGGAGGGTCCAGCCTCAACATTTGTCCATTGGTGACCCTCAAAACATTGGGGAAGAGTTTACATGAAATCAAGGATGGGGCTATCAACGTCAAAGCTTTTGATGGTTCCCAAAGGTCCGCTATTGGGGAGATCAGTTTATGTCTGCAAATGGGACCAACTTGGTTTGATGTTGATTTTCAAGTAGTAGACATCCTAGCATCCTACAACTTACTACTGGGACGACCTTGGATCCACGCCACTGGAGCCGTAGCCTCAACCCTGCACCAGGCAGTGAAGTTCGAGTGGAATCACCAAGAGGTGATTATTTATGGTGACGGGAGTAACCCCATATACAGTCGCCAAACCATCCCAGCAATTGAAGGAAGAAGGAAACTAGGAGGAGAAACCTACCACCAGATTGAGCGAGTCACTGTCGTAGACAAAGATTAGTGGTGGGATAACAAGATAGAGAGTATACTAAACTGGAGCGGGTATGAACCTGGCAAAGGGCTCGGCAAGAACCTCCAGGGAATCACCAAGCCTATCAAACTGAAGCAGCATGGCACCACTTTCGGGTTAGGGTATGGATACACTTGGCATGAGTTCAGGAACTGGTCGCCACCATGGCGCGGCCCTTACTATCTGCTGGAGCACCCGATACCCCGCCTGGAGCAGACTTTCCAACCGGCGGACATCTTATATGGGTCAGAGGAAGATGAAACATTGGCCGCAATGAAGAACCTGTTTTTTGAAAATGACGATATGGACTGTCACGTCATTCTCGAGGAGGAAGGGGAGGAAGGCCCTTTCATACAGGCGGTGAGCCGAGGGGAGCGCCTCAATAATTGGTCTATCAGAACCACCAAGGCCCGGAGAGCTTCGGGGTAGCAAGGCTGAACAAAGCATTATGCATTAACTTTTACTTTTCGTTAGTTGATTTCCCTTCAGTATTATCTTTAAATTTTGAAAAAAGCTCCGATGTTCAAAACATTTTGGAATTTATCAAAGTATTTCAGTTTCTTATAAATCTCGCTCTTATTATTTTCTCTGTCATTTACTTTATTTACACAGCATTACTATTACTTATCTTGATGAACCGACGATTATGACTTGCGACGAGGCAATGCAACAAACGGATATAGACTCAGAAGAGGATGAGATACCAGAAGAGGTCATTAAAGAGGTCGAAGACTTTGAGAATAGACCTAAGACTAACCTGGACGAAACCGAGGTCGTCAACCTGGGGGATACAGAGAATGCCAAGAAACGCGCATCAGTGTTCACCTGTCACCATCAGAAAAGAAAGAGTACACGGAGTTCTTAAAAGAATATGAGGACATATTTGCCTGGTCATCTGATGATATGACCGGTCTCAGTACATCTAGTGTAGCTCACAAACTGCCAACAGATCCGACGTGTCCGCCGGTAAAGCAGAAGCTCAGAAAGTTCAAGCCAGACATGAGTCTGAAAATCAAGGAAGAAGTCACCAAGCAAGTCAAAGCCAAGGTCCTCTGGGTAGTGGAGTACCCGACATGGTTAGCCAACATTGTGCCAGTGCCAAAGAAGGCGGGAAGGTCAGAGTCTGTGTCGACTACCGGGACCTCAATCGGGCCAGTGCGAAAGATGACTTCCCCTTGCCGAACATACACATCCTGATTGAAACTGCGCCAAGCACGAGCTGCAGTCATTCATCGATTGTTTTGCTGGGTACCATCAGATATGGATGGACGAAGAAGATGCGGAGAAAACGACTTTCATTATGCCATAGGGAATGTATTGTTACAAGATGATGTCGTTTGGATTAAAGAATGCTGGGGCCACCTACATGAGGGCCATGACTACTATTTTCCATGACATGATACACAAAGAGATCGAGGTGTATGTAGATGATGTCATCATTAAATCCAAGAAAGCCATTGACCACATGGAGGATTTAAGAAAGTTCTTCAACAGATTGAGAAAGTACAACTTGAAACTGAATCCCGCCAAGTGTGCATTCGGGGTTCCAGCCGGAAAACTGCTTGGGTTCATCGTAAGTCGACAGGGAATAGAACTCGATCCATCAAAGGTCAAAGCCATTCAAGAATTACAACCTCCAAAGAACAAGAAAGAGGTTATGAGTTTCCTGGGGAGACTCAACTATATCAGCCGGTTCATAGCCCAGTCCACTGTCATTTGTGAACCCATCTTTAAAATGTTGAAGAAGGACGCTGTACCAAATAGACTGATGATTGCCAGAAAGCATTTGACTAAATCAAGGAATACCTGTCAATGCCACCCGTCTTGGTTCCGACCGAACCGGGTACACCTCTATTGCTCTACCTTGCAGTATTGGATGGAGCATTCGATTGTGTTCTGGGACAACACGATGAAACGGGGAGAAAGGAGCAAGCCATCTACTATCTCAGTAAGAAGTTCACCCCGTACGAGGCCCGATATTCTCTATTAGAGCGCACCTGTTGTGCACTGGCTTGGGTAGCTCAGAAGTTGAGGCATTATTTCTTTGCCTATACTACTTATCTCATATCAAGGATGGATCCGCTAAAGTACATCTTTCAGAAGCCCATGCCCATGGGCAAGCTAGCCAAATGGCAAATTCTGCTCAGTGATTTTGATATCGTCTACATGACTCAGAAAGCAATCAAAGGAAAGGCACTAGCCGATCATCTCTCCGAAAACCCCGTGGGCGGAGAATACGAGCCTCTAAAGATGTATTTTCCCGATGAGGAAGTTTCTTTCATAGAAGAAGACCTTGCAGAATCCTATGATGGCTGGATAATGTTCTTCGACGGAGCAGCAACTTTTAAGGCGTTGGCATAGGAGCAGTTCTAGTATCAGAAATAGGTCAGCATTATCCGGTGTCTGCCAAACTCAGATTCCCGTGCACCAACAACATGGCCGAGTACGAAGCCTGCATCTTAGGGCTCAAGCTGGCCATTGACATGAACGTTCAGTAGTTACTAGTGATTGGGGATTCGACTTGCTCATACATCAGGTTCGGGAAGAATGGGCAACCAAGAACTCCAAGATACTCCCATATTTGCATCATGTACAAGAATTGAGGAAGAGGTTTACAAAGACAGAATTCCGGCATGTTCCCAGAGTACAGAATGAGTTCGCCGATGCATTGGCCACTCTATCATCCATGATTCAACATCCGGATAAGAACTTCATTGATCCCATCCCAGTAAAAATCCAGGATCAACCCGCCTACTGTGCTCATGTCGAGGAAGAAGCAGATGGAAAACCATGGTTTCATGACATTAAGAAGTATCTGTCAATAGGAGAGTATCCGAGAACTTGCAAACACTACTCAAAAGCGCACACTGCGGAGGTTATCCAATCACTTCTTTCACAGCGGAGGAATCCTGTACAGGAGGACTCCCGATTTGGGACTG
This sequence comes from Nicotiana attenuata, assembly GCF_001879085.1. Taxonomy (NCBI): domain Eukaryota; kingdom Viridiplantae; phylum Streptophyta; class Magnoliopsida; order Solanales; family Solanaceae; genus Nicotiana; species Nicotiana attenuata. The sequence continues at coordinate 53,389,793 of NC_031993.1, forward strand.
CTAAGATGTGTCGAAGCAAAGGAAGCATCCAGGTTGTTGGAAGAAGTTCATGCAGGGACCTGTGGTCCGCATATGAATGGTTTTGTCTTAGCCAAGAAAATACTCCGAGCTGGTTATTTCTGGATGACTATGGAGACAGACTGCATCCAGTATGTTCGGAAATGTCATCGTTGCCAAATCCATGCAGACATGATAAAGGTGCCTCCTAACGAGCTCAATGCAACAAGCTCACCATGGGCGTTCGCCGCTTGGGGAATGGATGTCATCGGACCTATCGAGCCTGCCGCATCAAACGGGCACAGGTTCATTCTAGTGGCAATTGATTACTTCACCAAATGGGTTGAAGCAGCACTATAAGGCAGTGACCAAGAAGGTCGTGGCAGACTTTGTCCGCGATCGTATCATTTGCCGATTCGGCGTCCCAGAGTCAATCATCACTGATAATGGTTCCAATCTCAACAGCGACCTGATGAAAGCAATGTGTGAAACCTTCAGGATCAAGCACAAGAATTCTACAGCCTACAGACCTCAGATGAATGGAGCTGTAGAAGCAGCCAACAAGAACATCAAAAAGATACTAAGGAAAATGATAGAAAAACACAAGCAGTGGCATGAGAAGCTATCATTTTCTCTATTGGGATACCGTACCACCGTCCGCACATCAACTGGGGCGACTCCTTATATGTTGGTTTACGGCACCGAGGCAGTCATCCCAGCCGAAGTAGAGATTCCCTCCCTGAGAATTATGCAGGAAGCAGAACTTGAAGATGCAGAATGGGTAAAGAGTCGCTATGAGCAATTAGCCCTTATAGACGGGAAAAGACTGAATGCAGTTTGCCATGGTCAGCTTTATCAGAATAGAATGACCAGAGCCTTCAACAAGAGAGTCAGGCCAAGACAGTTCGCGCCAGGGCAATTAGTACTGAAGAAGATTTTTCCGCACCAAGATGAAGCCAAAGGAAAGTTCTCTCCTAATTGGCAAGGTCCGTACATGGTTCACCGGGTTCTAACCGGAGGAGCCCTCATACTCGTAGAAATGGATGGAGAAGTCTGGCCAAAGCCAATCAACTCAGATGCAGTCAAGCGCTACTATGTGTAATCTTTATGCTTTCCTATATGATGTATTTGAACTACGCCTGACCTGATTCCCGTTTAAGAGGGGATACGTAGGCAGCCCTATGGGTTCGGTCACAATTCAACAAAATTTTCATTTCCCCCGACATTGGAAACTGGGGCAGAATTTTGAGGAGGACCCTCAAAATTCCGAAGTTGATTTCAGCCATTCGTCGCACGCAGCCGTCAGAGGCACCAGCCCAGTAAACTGGGGCAGAATTTTGAGGAGGACCCTCAAAATTCCGGAGCAAAAGAGGTTGCAATATCTTGAACCACGTCACAGTCGTCGGTTCTTCTAAAAAGAAAACCGTTTTGTTTGTTATCTATTATGTATTTACATCATATTTTTATTATATTTTACTAAATCATGCATGGCTACTATCAAATTGCTTTGTTTAGCGATGCTACCCCAATAAAAACGAGCCGAGTAGGACGAGCGCAGTCAACGGGAAGACGAACTAACCTTTCCCCCCTTGACAAAACTCACAATCTTTCTTTGAATGCAGGAACCCCAAAAACATAGAATCATCGGATACGATTACAAACTCACACTTTTCAGGAATACAATTCTCAGGATCATCACCCATTTTCAAGCACTATTCGCACGCAACATCCCCAGCAACCACAAGGACAATCAACTATCAGTTATCATCTATCAGCTAAGAGATTTCGTTACTTTTCACCTTTATTTCTGCATTGCATAAGGCTACCTTTCTGCCTTCCGAGACTAAGCATTGTCTCCATCTGCATTTTCTTGCATTGCATAAGGCTACCTTTCTGCCTTCCTAGACTAAGCATTGTCTCCATCTGCATTTTCTTGCATTGCATAAGGCTACCTTTCTGCCTTCCGAGACTAAGCACTGTCTCCATCCTGCATTGCACTGTCTCCATCCTGCATTTTCTTGCATTGCATAAGGCTACCTTTCTGCCTTCCGAGACTTAGCACTGTCTCCATCCTGCATGGCTGAAATATCGCCAACTTCATTTAAATCTCTATATCGGCTGAAAGATCGCCATTTATATTTAAATCTTTACGTCGGTTGAAAGATCGCCAGTTTTATTTAAATCCTGCATGGCTGAAATATCGCCAACTTCATTTAAATCTCTATATCGGCTGAAAGATCGCCATTTATATTTAAATCTTTGCGACCGGCGCTCAACCGAGAAAACCCGACTGAGCAAGCCTGTTAGGTTTCATTCTACCCAAACCAATTCATGAATAAAGAGGAGGTGAACTCCATTAATCATACTTTGTAATTATTTCATTAAAAATTTCCATTTTATTTCCATTAGCAGTTTCAACCATAATGACCAAAATATTACAATTTTTATGGTTATGATGACGAAAAACATATTTGCCAAATACCAATACTTCTAATTTAATTTTCAATATCAAACACCACCCACAACCTGTCTACGGAGCCTCTAAATGCAACCGAAGAGTAATTCGGAAATGCCGGCAACAAGGCTCCGGCTATACCTCAAAATACAAAGGGGCGTTAGTGCCATCGAATAGCACTAGATAGAATGTCCATATAAGCAAAAACAACACATAGAAACAGCAAGTCACAATAAAAAATATCCAAATAACCAATTGAAACACAACGATTTTCAGAGTAAGAAAATAGTGTATATATATATATATATATATATATATATATATATATATATATATATATATATATATATATATATATATATATATATNTCCACCGTCTTTGTTAGCACAGAGTCCGATCACGCCCGATCGTCTAGGCCATCTCCCCACGGACAATGTGGTTTGACATTATGATGCGAAAGAAAGTTGTTACAAGAGTAGTACCACCATGAGCGCAACATGGAGTCTCATCTCCACCCGATCAGCTAGGCCGCCTTCCCACATATGCCGTGTGGGTTGGCTTTTTCTTTTCCAATTCACAGGTATTAGTTTTATCCCACTTTGGGGGAATAATCACAATTTCACCAATATTTCAATTTCATCCCAAATCACAATCCACCCCTACACCGGCACGTGTAGTTTCAGGTGTGGGCCTTATGACCCACCCTTCCTCGGTCTTGCTAATGATACTCCCAAAAATATTTTTAGTTGATTTGCACACAAGGTAATATAGATATAATTATATTCCTCTCAAAATCTTTCACATTGTATAGATCTTTATTAGTATTTTCAACCATCCACATTAATAATGTTTCCTTGGCTCTTTGGGCCATTCACAAGATTCGTTACTCATGGCACGGTTGCCGCATTCTATATCCCATACTTTCACTTCTTTTAGTTTCAAGGATCATCACCAATTACCAATGTACAAAGTATTCCAGAAATCATATACCTCAAGATCATTAGCAATGGAAACTTTAAACACAAAAGGTTTACTTCTCAAATATTGGGGCATACCAACCAGCAATAGATACACACATCAAAGTCATAAACAAGCAATACACCAATTATTCTTGTATTACTCTTTCCCAATCACAACAATGTACAGTTTCAAAACCGGAGTATGTAAGAACTCGAATCGCAGTGAATACATTATAAGACAAGGCATTAGTTAAAACAACAACTTATGGGCATGAATTGAGTACCAAAAGCTTTTAGGCAATTCTGTTTTCGAAGTCATTTTAAAACAGTTGAGTCGAGGCTCATTTCATAATCTGTTTTACATTTTTTCATTTCATAGGCATCACTAGGCACAAATATAACTTAAGTCCTTGGCACGTTATCCACATTCTATTTCCCCAATTCGTTTAATTCAATTTCAATCATCTTTATAGATTATCAACAACTAGACACACTCAATCAAAGCATTTGGTACACATAAGAGCAATTAAGCATATCGAGTTTTTCTCACCCAATTTGGTATACTAGTTTTCATTTAACACACAACTCAAGCCGTACGATTTTAATAAGCAAACCATACTTTAAACATCTATGTTTCGATATAAGGCTCGTTCGGAATAATAAAGTTTTTGAGTTTATAGGGGATAACCCGGAATATAGAAATTAGGAAATTTGAGCCAACCATACTTGAACTTACGAAAATATTTATGGAAATCGATTCTAAGAGAGAAAGTTTAGCCAACATACCTTGTTGAGATTTCCTTAAGTTACAACAATTCCCCAATACTTCTAGCGATAATAATCTATAGGAAGATAGAAAAAATTGACTAATAATTAGAAAGACCCCCATGGTGCAACTCTCTTAGGGATTGCATCGAACACTAACATGTGAAATAGACTTCAAGGTCCTATGCTTGAAACCCCTTCTTTCCTCAACTAATTTCAACAAGAGACTACCCAAAAATAGTTCTTTAATATCACATGCTACAACTTAGTCCCACATGCATGGCCTATTTCTAATCCCCACAACATATTTGAACCCTTAACCTCTTACATGAAATCTTGGAAGAAGGACTTACCCGGATGGAGGACAATCAAGTGGTTATCTTCCTTGATTTTTGAAAACTTGAACAAGATTTGAGTGATTATGAAGCTAGGCTCCTTCTTTCTCTCTCTATATGCTCTCAAATCTCTCTAAAATCAATAGAAAATGACCCCAAATGAAGCCCCTAAGCCTATTTATTAAAATGGGATCGGGCTATAAAAATAGGAAAAATAAGCTTCCGAAATCGGGTCTGCGGTCGCATAATGGACCGCAAAACAGGAATGTGGGCCGCAGACGCGTCGCAAAACTCGGTGCCCAGAACTGGGATACACTGGACAGGTCTGCGACCATTTTGCGGTCGCATAACCACTTCTGCGGTCGCATAATGGTCGCAGAATGGCCGCAGAATTGCATTATGTTAGCCTTTGGTAATTTGATCATAACTTTGTGTAGGAATGTCCAAATGACGAACGGTTTGAAGCGTTGGAAACTAGACTCGAAGACCTTTCATATGATAGGTTTTTCATCACATAAAACCTTATAGNTATATATATATATATATATATAGATATGCTCGTTCAAAGTGGGGACTTGTGCGAACTCATTTAGAATTTTAGCCTATTATAAAATTTTCCAATTTGACTTAGACTTAGGCCTTTACTTGGACCCCAAATTACTTACCATAAGACTTATACACTTATTTAAAAAATCCAATTGATGCCCATCATGTTAATAGCACAAAAAAAATATTATAATTAGTCTACCTGGCACCACGAAGTCCTAAATTACTTAGCGAAATTTTCCGGGGCCTTACAACATTTGTTTCATTCGGTACTCGACCAAGATAAAAATGAGGTAAATTTCAATAATTAAACTTGGGATTGGAGAAACGAGATTATCAGTTTTTTGCAGTACGGAATACTACCTGAAGATAAGAAAAAGGCTCAGGCACTTCATCGAATGGTTGCTCGTTACTGTTTAGATCGGGGCAATCTATATCGAAAAATGTTCAGCGGCCCTCTACCAAGGTGTCTCGGACCTTCTCAAACAGAATATGTGATGAGGAAGTACATGAGGGACATTGTAGAAATCACGCCGGAGGAAGATCCTTGGTGAAAACCTTAATTAGAGCAGGGTACTACTGGCTAAAAATGGAAGAAGAAACAGAAAATTTTGTGGCTAAATGTGACAAGTGCCAAAGGTATGGTAACAATATGCATCGACCAACAAAATTATTACATCCGGTTGTTGCACCATGGCCTTTTATGAAGTGGGGGATGGATATTGTGGGTCCACTACCACAAGCCAAAGGCAAGGTACGATTTCTATTAGTACTCACTGATTATTTTACTGAGTGGGTAGAAGCAGGTGCCTTCAAACAGGTACGAGAAAAAGAGGTTAGAGACTTCATCTGGCGAAACATCATATGCCGGTTTGGAGTTCCAAAAGAGATCGTGTGCGATAATGGCCCGCAGTTCATAGGTGCACAAATCACGGAATTCTTTCAAAGTTGGAAAATTAAAAGAATCACTTCGACACCTTATCATCCAGTGGCCAATGGACAAGTTGAATAAACAAATAAAGTTATTATTAATAACTTGAAGAAAAGACTAGAGGAGTCAAAAGGCAAGTGGCCAGAGGTGCTACCTGGAATCTTGTGGGCTTACCGAACAACAGCAAAAACAAGTACACGAGAGACACCATTCTCACTTGTGTACGGTGCTGAAGCCTTAATTCCAGTTGAAATAGGGGAACCAAGTACGAGATACGCTCAAGCAACCGAAGAGTCAAATGAAGAGGAGATGCGGGTAAATCTTGATTTGCTTGAAGAAAGGAGAGAAACAACTTTGATATGGATGGCTGCACAAAAACAAGTTATCGAGCGATATTACAATTGGAAAGCTCGTCTTAGATACTTCAAGATTGGAGACTACGTACTTAAGAAAGTTTTTCAATCCACAAGAGCAGCCAATGCAGGAAAGTTGAGTCCAAATTGGGAAGGACCTTACAAGGTTCGAGGTATCGCAGGAAAAGGTGCATATGAACTTGAAACCATGGATGGCAAGGTTCTAACCTCGAGTTGAAATGTTGTTCATCTGAAAAAGTACTATTCCTAAGGAAAGGAAATACCCAGGGTCAGGTATCTTTAATTACTATTTTTGTTTTTCAACAGTTAAAATTATACTAACAATTTTAGATGATAGGCAAAAAGCTAGCCCACGCCAAATGATGATATTAGACCTGAAAGACACGCGAAAGAAACATAATTTCCGGTCTAGGGTTACAACTTTTCTGATGGAAATATAAAGGGTTAAGCAGTCTTCATCTAAGTTATGCCTCCGAGTCCCGTATGTTTTTCCTTTTCAGGAAAAGGACCGCGTGGAAGGAATAATCAAGTGCTCGAGATTTCATGCTTCAAAGGTCAAACACTTGGGGGACTATATAATATATGTATAAGGAAGGCAGCAAAAACCGGAACAATTAGAATTCAAGTCAAGCCTAAAGTCTACCCAACAAATCAAAAGTTCAAAGCAAAGCTACGAGCCAAAAACACAAGCCTGATTCAAAAACCTATGAAGAATACACTCGTGGATGTAAATTCCAAAATCTTATGAATGTTTAGGTTAAAGGCAATATTTAGTCATGGGTTGTCAAGATATACCCTTGAATTTATTTTTTACAAATCTGTTGTAAAGAAAACAGTCACGAAAGTGTTATAGATGATACTTAAATACATGTAAAGTATTATTTAGTTCGAAAGTATACAAAACTTTTCTCAAAGTAATTCAAAGAAACCTGTGTGTTCGTATTTCTTCTTTCGTATGTTTACACCATTATGAAGTTGAGACGTCTTCTTCATTAAGTGTCATATATAAAAGGTCCCTCTTTAATAATTCGTGCTTGATTCAAAAAGTCACGAAATTAACAAAGCATTTTTCAATGCAAAAGGGTAAAACAAAAACCCACATACTAAAATTAAAGTGGAAAGTAAAGCCCCAAACTTATAAAGAAAAAAGGCATGGGTAGACCACTAAAAGAGTAAAACAGAAACTCGAAATAAAGATATCCTAAAAGTTGAACAAAAAAACTTTATAGTATCTTAATAACTTAGCATAAACTTAGTTCCAACTTAATTGTCTTCACAAAAAACCCCCGAAACGAACTAGGGGTATGATATTCCCAAAAAACATTACCCCTAAATGGGACTAGGGGTAAACCTTCAACTGTTCCACCAAATAAAGAAAACAACAACAACACTTCAAATTTTCTTAAAAACTTTTCACTGAGGGACAGAATCTGAACCAACAACGGTATCATCAGGGCCAGGATGGGCAACTTGAGCAGAAAGGGGTTGAACAGCCACTTCGCCAGGATTAGCCTCATCACCCTCGGGAGTATCAGCCACAGGTGAAGAAAAACTCTAGCTTTTCTGGGTTTTCTCAATTGTTTCCTTAATTTTTGCTATCTCAGCAGCCAAGTTAAAACCTTCCCGGCTTGTCTCCATAAGAGTATCATGGCGTGCATTTAAAAAGGCCCAACTTACTTCAAAAGCAGCCTTGTCCTCAAGAGCTTCGTAATCTCTCTCCCAATGCTCAATCTCATTCCTAAGCTCTTCCTTCTCAGCTAAGGCAGCATCATAAGAAGCCTGTAAGGGGGCAAATGAACTCTCCGAAAATTGAACTCTATCAGAAGACACCCGGAGATCTTCTTGAGCTTGGGTGAGCGTTTGAACAAGATCACCAGCGTAAACTTCTTTCTCATTCAACAGGGCCTTCAGACCTCTGATCTCTTCTGTGGCCTTAGAAAGTTGTTCAGTAAAAGAAGACTCAAGAAGGTTCTTGTCTTTGCCCGCTTGATTGGAGGAGGCTTTCTCAACTGCTAGTTCTGATGCCATAACCTTTATTTGCTGCTCCAAGGTACATTTATTTTCCTCTAAAACCTCCATCTCAAGTTGAAGACTCTCGTACTGCTCTTTCCAATTATTTGCCTCATTGTGATGGTCATGCATTAGCTGCTCCGTATGGACAACCCTTTTCATCATCTCCGTACCGATGAGATTGATCTACATAAAGAAAAAAAGGGGGATGAGATCCTGACGAAAGGAAAATCATATAAGATAAAAAGGAGGAGTTTATACCTTTAACGATGAGTGCACAATATCGTTCATCCAAGTTAGAGAGCTATGACTTTCCAGTTTTGACTTCTCAACAGGGCCTATTAGAGGTTTCAGCCACACGTCAGCCTGGCCTGACTTCTTCAAAAGGTTACCATCGATAGGAATCTCAATGGTAACTTGTTTCATTGCCCTGCTTCCACTAGAAGAACCAATTTCAGTATGAGAAGTAGTGGCAGTAGGAACGGTTGAAGAAGTTAGAGCAGTAGCGTCAGCAGTAGAAACAGGCAACTGAGGTTCCATTGGAACAGACACAGGAAAAGAGGTAAGGGGTGCTTCCTCAGAAATTGAGCCAAAGTTTTCATCATCAAACCCACGAGAAAAGAGGTGTTCAGTAGAGTCACGGGATGCTGCAAGCGTCTCTTTATCAGAACTCACTGAAGTAGCTTCTTCGGGCTCGACCACAGAAACAGGACGAGGAGGAGGAGAAGCTTCGTCATCCGAAATGACACGTCTTCTAGCCCGCGGATTATGAACTAATGAGCTTCCATCCCGCTCCTCTTCATCTTCAGAATCTTGTGGTCTATCGGCCTTTTTTTTTTATGAAGAACTCAAGATTATCTCCTGGGCTCTTGCTAGAGAGAGCCTTGAAGCCGTGATTGACTCGCACCCACACCCCGAATGGGAAACCCTGATAAAAAGAAGGGCTAGTAAGTTCTAAAATAAGAACAAAGAAAAAGGAGAAAGTGGAAGAGAAAGTTACCGTGAGTCTTAGCCTTCCAACCAAATCTATTTGAAAGATACTTTCAAGACCTTACTTCCATGGGAGCAATTATTAACAATTTTTCTACCCAACCACAAAAATCGGAGATCTCCTCAACAGTTCCCATAGTTGCTGAAAAGGAAAAGTAAAACAGTTACGGGAAGTACAGGCTCTACACAAAAAGAGAGAAAAAGTAAAAAATTGCAAGGGAAACTTACGTGCAAAGTTCCACTTCTCAGGGAAGGGCATATTCTCTTCACCTACTAATCCACTTGTAGGAGCAGATACAAATCGGGCGTACCAGCCACGATCTTTATCGTCCTCAGGGCTGACTAAAACTCTCTTACTCCTCGCCACGAGAGTAAAAATCCCATGACAGAATAATTTGGGAGAGTAGAGATGGATTAGATGATAAAAGGTGAAAGGTAATTGAGCCAGGTTAGCCAAATACCTAAGGTATGCTACATCCCTCCATACAATAGGGCCAATCTGTCCTAAACACACATCGAAGAAACGACAAAATTCAATAATGACTGGGTCAATAGGAGGCCTAAAACCTAATGTGAAGGGATACATATACACAAAAGAAAAGCCAGCTTTAAAAGAAGTGATCCTTTGGTTTTCATTGGGGACCAGAATTGGAAAATCAAATTTCCAATGACAATCTCTACGAACAACAGAAATCAAACCATCAGTAATCTGGGAAGGATAAACATCAGCACGATCATGAGAGGTCATAGAGGTGATTAGATTCCTAATCGATTCTCTTCAGAATAAAAAGAAAGTTCAGCAAGGATAATCTCATCAATCGTAGGTTCACGAATTGGCTTGCTGGAATCCCTATTTCTAGCAGAAGACCTATGTGAAAAAGAAGTCGTAGTTCTAGAAGATGATGAAGGAGTATAACTAGGTTGAGAAGAAGAACCTCGTACAGAAACTGACCCCAAACTACGCAATCTACCACCTCTCCTACTTCTGGTAGGAGCAAGGGGAAGTTCATCTACAATAAGAACTTTTTGAGGATCAGGGTTTGAAGAAGACGTAATTGTATGAAGAAGTAGAATATACTGAACAGCAAGATATGGAAAACTTTTTCGTGAAAGAAAAGACAAAGGGTATATTTATACTCGGAAGCAACCGTCATGCAAAAAGGTAATGATGGAAACGTCATTATGAAAATTGTCACTTCGTGATTGATGCAGCCGTAAAAAAGCCCTAGAATTCGCTGAAGAGTTGCAGAACCAATTGTTGGCTACCACGTGTCACATGCATTAAATGGAAGTGCCATACTATGCGTCAGTTCAGAAGAGGGTATAATGATATGTGGGAAACGGCGGCAAAAATTCCCGCTTTAATGAGATCCACTTCCTAAATATTCAATTGCTGAATAATTGGCAAGTGGGGGGACTATCTGTATTGGAAAAAATCAATATTATACTTGGAATTAATTATGTGGCTGACATAGCAAGACATGTGGATCACTAGAAAAGTGACAGCTGGCGAAGAGTAATTAAAGAGATGCGAGTCATAATAGGTACGAGCAAAGCGTCTAAGTGACAAGAAGAAACGGTAGCTCGGGTCTCTTCATAATTTGAAGAGACACCGGTGGAATGAATCAAGACAACAAAAAGTACAGATTCGCTAATCTTCAATTAATGAGCATGAATGATTAGGAACGTTACAGAATCTTCACGAAACAGTTACGATTGCCAATTATAACATTTCATTAATATCATTAAATGCTCATGATGGCTCAATTATGAGAGGGAAGAGACGTCTTACTTAGAGATAGCTATAAAAGGAAGAGAAATGACATTTGTATGGATACGTTCTGATTATGATTGGAATATACTTATTTACTTTGCTTTATATCGATTGCTTTGCTATTTCCCATTCTAAGTTTCCTTTTCCACTGCAAAAATATTATTTTATTTGATTATCAGTAGCCCGAGTACTTCTAAAAATAAGCTTTGACCGAAATTCCTATTTTCTGGTTAAACAAAAAAGGCGAACGACATTTCGCTAAAGACCTTCGTGCTTTTAATATAATATAATATAATATATATATATATATAGAGAGAGAGAGAGAGTGAGAGAGAGATCACTTCTTTTTCATATTATATAATCAGATTTGCATTAAAACAACGACACAGTAAAAATTCTCACAAGTGAGATCTCAGAAGGGTAATATCCTAAAAATAAAATTTGTTTTCATCTATGTTCGCCAAATTGAATGATTATATATTAAATAAAATTTATATGAGGTAAAAAATGAGTATTTTTTAATTTTTTGGACTGCGGTGATAGTTTGGATGAGCCTTTGATTTGGACAATGTTGAAAAATAATTTTCATGAACCACAAATCCCATTGGTAGTTTGCATGAGCCTTTACTTGCGATAAGATTGAGAAATAATTTTCATGAACCACACATTCATGCTTCTCAGCAAAAATTGTCATATACATAATAATTGATGGGCATACCTAGTTTCCTTGTCCTTGTTGCAGTCCCTCACTCGTCAATACAATAATGTTGAATTGTTCGAGTCTCTTCATCATTTTTGTTGCCGTCACTATTAATACTCGTCATTTATGCCTCTCGATTAACATCTTATTAGTAATGGCCAGTGGTCATCGTCCCTCATTATCATGTCTTTATTGCAATACTTCTATTCGTTAATACCACTATATGGAACCGCTCTTGTCACTTCCTCACCTTTGTAAGCTGTACTATTAACCCGTCTCGTTTTTTACAATCTATGAAACCTTTAGTAATAATTGGTAATGACTATTGTTCTTTGTTTCCTTGTCCTTGTTGTAGAGGACTAATATGTTTCACGTATGCTATATTAATAGCTTGTTCCATGGAAGTCCGAAACTTGTTTGTCCTTTACCTTTTTAGTAGGATGGTTAATATATTAGAAGAATTACTCCACAGTACTAATCGAATTTAAGTTGAATATTGCAAGTGATAGTTATTAAAAGAATCACTCCATTTACGTGTATGAGTTGTTATCTAAAAAGGTTTCATACACTTTATTCTCTTCTACCGCTATAAAAGAAAAGAATGGGCGCAACACTTTATTCTCTTCTACCGCTCTTTGTTTACTTCTGGCCTTCCCGAACTCCTACACGGGCGGAGTCAGATCTTGGAGTAAGCTCCTTTCCATGGGCAATCTACTCAAGAGTTTAGGCCCCTAATTCGGTCTATGTCTGGGCTGCTGCCGTACTCAAAGGCGAGGGGCTCCAAAAGCGGATGCGATCGGCCTCAGAGGAGAGGGGAGGCAACTTGGGATTCTAGGCAAAGTGCTTTTTTTGTATATAGGCCTTCGTATAGGATAGGATTTTCATTCCTCCTGCCAAAGCTAGAAAAGAAAAGAGCTCTCTCTTTTTTCCCGTCGCCTTATTCCTTTGTCTTTTCCTTGTGGCACGACTGAGATCGTGTCCATCTCAGTCTCTGATTAGTGAGTTCAGTTGCTTGCTGGGCGGTAGAGTCGCTAGACTGACGAGTGAGTGCCCTCTCTATCACCTTGATTGTCGGTATAGTCCTCATTCTTGCTAGCTCACTTGGATTCTCTCTCACTAGCTTCCCTCTCGCTTGACTCACTCTGATTCAGCACTTGCCGAGTGAGCATAGCTTGAAATCACTCTGAGTCTCGCTAATTGCTCTGATCCATTTGCTTATTCTTCTCTCCTTTTGCGCTAGACGGAGTTCGTTCATTCTCATTCGTAGTAGGGGGCTTCGCTGACAGAGTGCTATACATTGTCTAGCCTTCGTCAACTTTCAACAGTCTTCTGCTTACGCCGCTAAAGAAGCCTTCAAACAAATCAAGAGTGAGGCGGACTAGCGACCGGCTGGCAACCAATAAAGAAGAAGAGTGACCAGCAAGCGACATGAGCGAAGGAAAAGCCTCGTCTAGCAACAAAGAGACGAGTGACCGCAAGCTAGCAACAACAAAAGAATGAGAGACAGCAGCTCGAAACGCTTTAAGCATCTTGCATCTTGCAAGAGCCTACCTCTACCCGAAAGCGAGACAGGTGGCTAGGTAGAGAATACCTAGTGGCGCGAGATAACTCTCTCCTTTGAACTCGGCTATTTATCCTGGCCGAAAGGGAACTCTTTCTAGTTGGGGGTGGAAGGTGACTGAACTCCGTTCGTGATCCCAGCCCTGGAATCACTTATGACTCGTACAAGCAGAGTCTTTAAGTAGATAAAGATAAGATAATAAGCATCTTGCTTGCTTTTGAAATCGATGTCGCGCCTACTTATGAAGAGTCATCGGCAAGATTCGTCTGTTTGCCACACATAGGATCTGAAGACTAAGGTCACTTCTTATCTTAGTGATTGACGGTGACACCTGATAAACTTCCTGTGCTTGGATCCACAACGTGGTATCTTTCACCCTTCATTAATGCTAAAAATACGTTGATGAGAAGGGGGTATTTGCCGACAAGAAGCCTTTTTTTCATTTAAAGGAGTCTAGTAAGTACGGATGCGCTTACCCCTGACAGTGATGGATATGGATGACGAAAGCCCGCCAGCAAAAGCCGAAGCACAGGTTCGCAGACCTCTCTGAATCCCAAGAAGGGGATTTATGGTCAATGCTATCTCACTCAAAGAGCATGACCCCGTTGACGAATAGAATATCTAAACTAGAGCTGGGGACTTTCATTTGATCGAAGGGCTTCTTTCGCCTTTCAGGTCATTCTCGCGTCTTCCCGGGCATCTAGGAATACAGAGATTCTTTAATTAGTCAATCTTGGTACCGGTTTTTACTGGATCCACATTCCCTAAGAAGGCCTGGTCAATCAGATGATTTTGTCTAATTGAAAATAGTCAACCGACTTCTTCACTCAAGCAGCACTCAAACGAAAGAATAAGCAAGAGGAAGGAGTTGTCCATGGGATGGACAACGAAGTGTATCGATCCTCCCCGGCCTCTTCTCTTTTTAGTGGGTGAGGAGCTCTATAGTCCAGGTGCACATTCTTCGTAGAATTCCCAGTATCTCTCGGCGTATCACCAGTATTTCCTTCCGGTGATTCATCGATTGTATCTCTGAGGCCTATCGCCAATATCTCTTACCTGTTCGGGTCATTCTCCCATTCTTCGATCTCTAGATCGAGTTGCTAGCTTCTTGTCTACCAGTCCTGGATGTAGGTTCTTGATGAATCAGCGGTATTTCCTTCGTCATTTGATTTGTTCTCCGATGCCAATCACTCTCTTGTTACCGAGCTAGAAGCTAATCGAAGCATGCTTCAACCAATCAATGTTGTTTTTTCTGATATCAATGCTAGCATCTCTCATTTGGTGATCTGTACTGAGGTGTTCGTAAGGAGCTATGCCCACTGGGGAGGGTGTCGAGACAGAGAATCCATTTTTTGCATCTCGAATGGTTTAGTAACCCGCTCTTGTTCCTATGTTATGAAGCTAGGATTCCTCTTGTTCTTCTCTTGAGCTTGTAAAGGAGCCTACCTTGGTATCGACGAATCACCAGTCTTTCTTTTAGGTTATTATCCACAGGATATCTGGTGTTGTAGTTTATTGTTAGCTGGGCCTAGGGGCCAACCCTGAAGCCAAGGTCGAACGCAAGCTCGAAGTGAACCCAAGCTTAAGGAGCTCTGAGCCCCAAACCAGCACTTGCTACTCTCTTGTTGATGATCGTGTTTGGTATCTCTTCGGTGTATCGACATCCCGGTTTTCCACTTGATACATCCCACAAATATGCTGCTAATTCGTGGGTGCATATTCTTCGATCCAAACTGGTGATTCACCGCATTCCCTTCTCTAGTCGGGAATAGAGTCAGGGATGCCCAACTCAAGATAAGTCCTAAGGTTCTGTTAAAGTATCTTTAATAGCATCTCTTTTTCTAGAATCCTGGCTTGTAGATCTTTGGCGAATCAACAGGGTTTCTTTCGTAATTAGGTTGTTCTCCGAACCTTGTTTGTTACTGAGCTGGGTAACTAAAACCCTATCCCCTTCCTTTCTTAATAGTAGATAGATGTAGAGCTGGAGACTCCCTCAATAGGGCATCTCAATCTGGCTCTCAATCTATCGTGTAAGGAACGAAGACCATAGGCATAGGGTAATAGCTCCTTACTTGTAATTGAGATAGGGGCTCGTTTGATACAAGTATTTCATTTTGATCTCCTCCCTCACTTCTTTCTATAAAGAATTCTCAAAAAAGGAGTCAACCTGTCTAAACTTCTCTACAAAAGTCTTCCCCTCGCTGCTGGTCTTTAAACTTGCAACTGCTATCTAAGTCTAAGACAAGAGATTTTTCTTACTCTTAAGTTTGATTTTTCGCTAGAAGCCTTAAATGGTTGGAAACGGTCTAACCTATGAGACTACTCGAAAGTAGGCTTCCTACCAGCACTAGAGTGGGATAAGTAAACCTTGCCTTAGGTCGATCCCTTCCCCTACTCGGGCAAGCAACAGACCTTTTTTAACAACCTCTTATTATTGATTCACTTCCTCCAGCATTGGCTTCCTTCTTACCTATGATATCCCCAAGAGCTAATTCGATAGCAGTTGCATCGGAGCTAGTTTGGAAAGAGAGGAGGCATCCTTATCTGAGCCGATCGTTAGCCTACATCTTCTTCTCGAGTGAAGTAGCTTACTCTTGCTCTGTGCGCTAGGGAGCCAGACTATGCTTAGTTCTCATTATGTTTGCACTGTGTGAGTTCTAGCTAGGAAGCAAGCGCCGCAAAGGGTTGACAGGGCAGCTCGGCTGGTAAAAAAGGAGATGGTACCGAAACGGGAGGCTCGTAGACACTACTAGTGCAACAACTAGTCTAATATCTTTTCTCTACGTGAACTTCTTCTTATGTAAACCCGGTGTGTTATCTAAGTCTTTTAACTAGTCTAATGGAAATCTCCTCTATTGCAGCAAAACTAAAAAAAGGGTACTCGCGCTGCAGCTTGCTTGCCTAAAATGAAAATCCTTACTAGCCGAAATAAGGGACTTTCTTACTGGAGCATACGTAACGGACAAGGACTTATAAGACTATTCTTAGCCTGTTATTCAAGAATCTTTCCTCAGAATGGATGATGAATGGAAGCGAGATTGGATTGACGTATAGAAACTACAACTACAGATTTGATCCCTTTCTCTTAGGGAATCTCGACTAGACGAGGGAGATATAAAGGTAAAGTTGACGCTACGAAAAAGAAAGTCATTGCATAAGTAATGAATGAGCTAATTTCTTATTAGAAGCCTATTTGACTAGACAGGTCTCTTTTACCGGGGGGTTCCCACAGAGAAGTCTTGCTCTGGCTTGCCAAAAGCGTTTAATATTGAGAATGTTGGATGTATTACACACTGGTGGAATTGCATAAGTAATAAGGCTTTTAACTAGCTTAGTGAATCGATTTAAACTAGTAAATATAGTATGTTTTTGTTGGCAGTGAGTAAATCTTTGATTCAGAGTCAGCGTATAGGCCGACAAAAAATGCTTTCCCGTTCAGAAATCTGAATCCTATCTGTGGGGCCTCCCCTTCATGTCTACGTGAGGAGTGAAGAACAAGTCAATCTTGTTTTAGGGTTTATGCCCATTGCCGATCATGTGGTCAGTTTCCCTGCTTTCGATTCCGACCAAGATTGACTTATTATTCCTCCTCGTCCATTAGTTCAGTTCCTTAGTTCAATCAGTCCCTTCCTCAAAACCTATTTCTGCAAGTGCCACTGCTCTTATTCCACAATATGGGATTGCTGGTTTCACATGCCACCCCTTTCATATAAAAAAATGGAATTGCAATTTCCATTCTACAGTTGATCTGATGTCTCGCCTGCCTGCTTGGTTATAGGGCTATAAGTGAGCAGGGCTTTTGAAAATAGAGAGGTAGAGCAGCTAGGAGCTAAATATTAGAAGAGCGCCCTCTCTTTTCTTCGGGAAATCGAGTTCGCTGGGCTGGTTCCCTGTCCCCGATATGTAACGAAAAGATTGATTGGTTTACCGCATTCATGAAAGCACTTGCCTCTCTAGTGGTCCTTTACCTTTCTAAAAGAAAAGAGAGGTAGTCGCAGCAGTAGAAGGAGCCCTAAACCCTGAGGATCACTCGACCCCCGACCTGCCAATCTCCTGTCATTGTTATCTCGTGCGCGAAGGGTTGCCCATGCTCCTAATTAAGTCCATCCGGGTTTTCCTTCCATCTTTAAATTAAGATTCAGACTCAATCGACTGTCCTCTCCGATTGGCGAACGTCGAAAGAGAAGGTGGAGGAAGGAACTGATTGCATTAGTCTCAGGTCAGGGACATAGCCATGTATTACGAGATAAGGCCGATCAGAGAATGCCAATTATTAATTAATAATAAAAGAGGTATTGAATCTTTGCTTTAACAACTTTCAAAGTTGCACTAGCATTAGCAGGAGGAGAAGCACTAGTAGAAAGAACCTTTCTCAGATGTCCATAAAGATGTTATCCAAGTTATTTAAAAGGAAGTCGATAAAGATTCATCCCCCGCTCTTAGTGCTAGCTCTTTATGCATGGCAATGAAGAAGAAAGATCAGATGTGCCAACTCTGCTCTTTGCATGTTTTCATGAATCATTGGACAATGTTCGCGACGTGAATCTAGGCTAGGTACGACCGATTTCTATTGAATTAGCCCCAATTTCTATAATAATGTTTATCAGAATCGCTAGTTGTAATAGATCCGCAAGGGAGAAGAAGGCTAAGCTGCCCCTCTGTTGTCTCGCACACCAAGGCAAAAAGAGATTCAACAGTCGGCTGGGGAACCGGAATCTAAGCATACCAAGACTCAGGATAAGGAAGGGTAAGGCATCTAAGAATAAGGCAGGTAGACCCATACTCAGGCAAGAAAGAAAGTCTCTTACAGAAAAGGCAGGAATCAGAGGCCCTCGCTCTACAGGAAACCTAATAGAATGGGCTACTTCTTAAGGTGGAATGGACCACTTATCATAGAAGAATCTTTCTTACATCGATTACTGACTATACGGACAAGGCAAGTCAAAGCAAAGCCGATGCACCTGATACGACTAAAAAAGAGAGCAATGGTCCGAAACCCCAAGCAATTGACCAGGAGAGGATCATCGGGAATGGACTAAGGGCCTACCAACCCTTTCTTAATCTAAGGCATCTACCCCTGGCATAAAAGAAGACGGAAAGAAAGCCAATTGATACCTTAGCTTTGAACCAGCTTCTTCAATCCTACTGCTCTTCTCCCTCTATATAGCGCGGGTAGCTTGCTTCCAAGCCACTGGCCGGAACCAGATAAGGAACAAGAGAGGGAAGCAGATCAATTTCAAAGGTTAGGCGCGATAGCCACTCGTGCAGAAGGAGATGTTTGGGAGAAAAGCCCCATCTCATTGTGCTTTTGTTAGGAGTTCCCCCTCTCCGGTATAATTTACTGTGGCAACCCTGATGGAAAAGATTGTTAGCTCCATCTCTGCTAGTTCTCTCAGACTAGCATCAACTGATGTTAAGGTTAACCCAATAGTCAGGTTTCATTACTTCCAAAATCCTGGTGATGGAGGTGGATAGGTGTGTGAACAGAAAGATTCATGATGTACAACAAAGCCGCTCCATGTAGGAATTCAAGTACCAACAAGAGTTTGGTCCTATATATTTCGGGTATGTTGGACCTTCATTGCCTGCTGATCTATCCAATGATTTTCTGATGGGATAGTTCTGTCGTTGTGACCACAATATCGCATTACCATGGCGGCTGCCTTGTTGGGAAAGTGGTTGATAGGAACTTAAGATTGGGGCACTCAGAGTTGTTGATGGTTCAACCTTTACTGTGTCACCGGGCACCAATCCCCCCCTCCCCCCCACAAAAAAATGTTCAAGGTCTTTCAGAAATAATATATTTACAATATAAGTTTGGAGTTAACCTTTTTCAATTATCTTTATCAGCTAGGACAATATTCTAACTAAATTAGCCTCATATTTTATCCTCTTACCCGATT
The DNA here is from genome assembly GCF_001879085.1 of Nicotiana attenuata. Lineage (NCBI taxonomy): Eukaryota > Viridiplantae > Streptophyta > Magnoliopsida > Solanales > Solanaceae > Nicotiana > Nicotiana attenuata. Next base: position 53,409,094 of record NC_031993.1, read on the forward strand.
TGACAACTTTGTATATAATTTGGATTTTTTTATCCCATAGCCGAACATTGAAGACCGACTTCTGACATTAGTTTTCTTTTTGTCTTTCTTCTTCTCCTTCAGTATCGATGACTTTGCACCCTCAAATGCCTCTGTTCCCATTTCAGATTCAAAGCCCAGTCTAGTCTATTCACTGCTTGTGAGTTTGAGAGGTTTAGAAAAACTTGAACTTCCATTGTTTGGTTTCTTCGAAGATTCAAAGCCGAGATTTCTAAAAAAAGTTATATGTAGTTTGAATATCTGAATTGCATTCTATTTGAGTTGAAGTTGAGATTTTCTTTACCGTGGTTAATTGAAAACTTGAAGAATAGCACTATTAAAGGCAGTATGAAGTTTCAATTCCAAAAATTGGGGTTTTCGCGTTTGTTAGTTGTTTGAATTGAATGTTGTTCCAATCGATTGAAAAAATCAAGAGGAGTTCAAAACATAAATTTGAAGTGACTTGGAGTAAATTTTATCAGCTAGAGTTGAGTTAAATTTCAAAAAGGCTCAAGAAAGAAAAAAATCGTAATGCTCCACTGATAGGATTCATTTATATAACTATATATAATAGTGGTGTATAAATACTTCTTATACACTATTATACACTTTTATACAAGATTGATATATTATTTATAGGTATTTGGTAGATTTCTTACTTCTTTTCTTCTCCTCCTCCTCCTCCTTCTTCTTCTTGTTGTTGTTGTTGTTGTTCTTCTACTTCTTCTTCTTTTTTCTTCTTGTTCTCCTCCTCCTCCTCCTTCTTATTCTCATCCTCCTTCTTTTTCTCCCTTCTCATCATTGTTCTTTTCCTCCTACTTCTTTGTCACAACCCCAGTTTTTCTCCTTAGGATATCATGACGATACATAGTCTCTAATACTAGGTAAGTCTAACATTCATGAATACTTATCGGAATTTAACAACTAAGATAACAAGATAATTCAAAAAACTCATAATAAATCCGAAACATAACATCTATAACAAACTCCCAAAACTGGTGGAATTAATCATAAGCTCTACATGAATATACTGTAAAATCCCTAGTATAACACTGTCTAGATAAGAAAAACCATAGCAAAAGAAGGACAGAAGGTGACTTCGAGGCCTGCAAGTGCCGGGCAGGTATACCTTGATGTCTCCGAACTGTATGGTCCACTCACTAACGCCTGGTTGAGTCGAGGTACCTGGATCTGCACAAAAATATGTCAAAGCGTAGTATGAGTATACCACAACGGTACCTAGTAAGTATCAAGCCTAACCCTAGGTAGAGTAGTGACGAGGTCAGGTCAAGACACCTACTAGGACAAGATAAACAGACCAATAATATGATTATGGAAAGTAATGGAAACTGGAGAAATTAGTGGTAACAAAGTAGTTAGTAACATAAGCTCATGACATGATTGTAAGCAAAAAGGCAACAAGAAGGAAACACATAATGAAAACCTCAAATAATCAAATACAGACAAAACCGGTAAGACCTGAAAGAATAAAAGCAACAAGAATTGTTCTACCAATAAATCTTTTCAATATGAAATGCACAACAAGAATCATAATCGAGGTACCGCCTCGTATTCACATTTCACAATTCCAATCACAATCTTTCCTTATATCACCGCAGGAGCCTTACATTTAGTTTTCAAAATTATTTTTCCCGAAATAGCTACCCTTAGCCCACCTTATCACACCTTGTGGCTTTAAGTAGTTCCCTTACTAGCAACATGCGTATCAAGCCCACCTTATCACCACGTGCGTTTCGACCCCTAGCCTTATACCACCGTGGCGTATCAATAGCACAACATAATCACAACTCGCACCACAAGTGCCCATATTCCACAACTTGCCACAAAGTCAACAATACCAATGTTTTCCATAATAAATAGCCCATGACTCAACCACAATGTGTACAAGAATCTCAGCAATAACAAATAGAAGTAAATAGCTCAACAATTAACAACTTCGTCTCAATGTGATAACTGCTTTTACAACTTCAACCCCAATAACTCAACAAGAATATATTCCATGAAATAACAACTCCGAAGTAAGGTAGTTCAATAATTAAAGAAGTAACAAGATGATAAGGGAAGCAATAACTTCAACTAAAGCATATAAGAGCAAAATAACAAGTAAGGGGTAGAACAAGTGCTACAACGTCAAATAAGCATGTAAGAGTAAATCAACAAATGTAAAAAAAATAGATTAACAATGAAATATGTGACATGTTAAAACAATTCAATTAAAGGCATGGAAAGAGTCTAATAGCTTAAACCGGTCAAATACCACATATAGCCCATGTACCCATTCGTCACCGTGCATACACGACTTTCACATAACACAAATAGCACAATCAACCTAAATTCTAAGTGGGTAGTTCCCCCCACAAATTTAGGCAAGATACTTACCTCAAACAAGCTAAATCAACACATTAGTAATCCTTTCCTGTGAATATCCAACTTCGGATTGCTCGAATCTAGCCAAAATAACTTAATACTATAAATACAAACCATAAGAAACTATTCCGGATAATAAAGTTGCAATCTTTAAAGAACTTCAAATGATCAACTCAAAAAGTCAACCCCGGGTCTGCACCTTGGAACCAAACAAAATTTACAAAATTCGAGCACCCATTACGATACAAGTTCAACCATACTAAAATTATCCAAATCCGACCTCAAATCGACCTTCAAATCCTCAATTTATAGTTTAGGAAGTTTTCACAAAAATCCACAATTCTTCCAACTCAAAACACTAATTAAATGACAAAAACAATGATGGATTCATGAATAATAAGCAAATCCGAGTGAAAAATACTTACCCCGATCCAATCCTTGAAAATTCCCTCCAAAATCGCCAAAAACCGAGCTCTCTAACTCAAAGTGTGGAAAGTGAAATAAACCCTAGACTCTAACCCTTTTCTGCCTAGTTATTCCGCTTCTGCGGACACCTGGTCGCTTCTGCGACTCTGCGCCTGCAGAAAAATCCATCGCAGGTGCGGCCTCAACTACACTCAGGGATTTTCGCTCCTGCGGACAAAGCAAGACTCCCCATGCTCTTAGCCTTCCTACTCAAGGCATCGACCACCGCATTAGTCTTTCCTGGATGATAAAGAATAGTAATATCATAGTCCTTTAGTAGCTCTAACCACCTTTGTTGCCACAAGTTCAGATCCTTTTGCTTGAACAAGTGTTGAGGACTCCTATGATCGGTGAACACCTCACAAGACACGTCATAGAGATAGTGCCTCCAAATCCTCAATGCGTGAACAATGACTGCCAACTCCAAATCATGTACATGGTAGTTCTTCTCATAGGGCTTCAACTGACGTAAAGCATAAGCAATCGCTCTACCCTCCTGCATCAACACATAACCAATGTCAATCCGTGAAGCATCATAATAAATGGTGCAAAACCCGATCCCGAAGGCAAAACTAGAACTAGAGCTGTAGTCAAGGCAGTCTTGAGCTACTGAAAGCGCTCCTTACACTCGTCAGACCACCTGAAGGGGGCACCCTTCTAGGTCAATCTAGTCAAAGGTGTAGAAATGGACGAGAAACCCTCCACAAAATGGCGATAATATCCTACCAAACCAAGGAAACTCCGGATCATAGTGGTAGAAGACGATCTAGGCCAACTCTTAACTGCCTCATTCTTCTTCAGATCTACCTTAATCCTATCACTGGATACTACGTTCCCCCAAAACGCCACCGAGTCAAGCCAAAACTCGCACTTGGAGAATTTAGCATATAACTTCTTCTCTCTCAAGGTCTGGAGCATGATCCTCAGATGCTGCTCATGATCCTCCTGGCTGCATGAAATACACCAATATATCTTCAATGAATACTATGACGAAGGAAATAAGAAATGGTTGGAACATATTGTTCATCAAGTGCATAAAGGCTGTTGGGGCTTGGTCAGCCCAAAAGACATCGCCAAAACTCATAGTGACTATAGCGGGTCCTGAAAGTCGTCTTCGGAATATCTAAATCTCGGATCTTCGGCTGATGATACCCCGACCTCAAATCACTTTTCGAGAACACTCTAGCGCCCTGAAGCTGATCAAATAAGTCATTAATGTGCGGTAGTGGGTACTTGTTCTTAGTTGTAACTTTGTTCGACTCCCTATAGTCAATACACATCCTTATAATACCATCCTTCTTATTCACAAATAGAATTGGTGCACCCCAAGGCGACACACTAGGCCTGATGAAGCCCTTATCAAGTAGCTCCTGCAATTTCTCCTTCAACTCCTTTAACTCTATAGATGCCATGCGATACGGTAAAATAGAGATTGGCTGAGTGTCGGGCACCAGATCAATACCAAAATCAATGTCCCTGTCAGGTGGAATGCCCGACATGTCTTATGGAAACACATCCTAGAAGTCTCTCACTACTAGAACTTCCACGGTAGAAGTATCAGCACTAACATCCCTCACGAAGGCCAAGTAAGCCAAACATCCCTTATCAACCATTTGTTAAGCCTTCAAATGTGAAATTACTCTACTAGGAACATGATCCAGGGCGCCACTCCACTCCAACCTCGGAACTCCCAACATCATCAATGTCACGGTCTTAGCGTGACAATCAAGGATAGCGTTATATGGTGACAACCGATCCATTCCCAAAATCACGTCAAAATCAACCATGCTAAGTAGTAAAAGATCAAATTTGGTCCCATAACCCTTAATAGTCACCACACACGACCGGTATACGTGATCCACAATAATAGAATAGTCCACCAACGTAGATACAAGAACATGCATAACTAAGGAATCACAAGGAATATCCAAATAACAAGTACAGTATGATGACACATATGAATAAGTGGAACCGGGGTCAAATAATACTGAAGCATCCCTATGGCACATTGAAACAATACGTGTGATCACAACATCAAAAGCAACTGCCTCTGCCTAGAGGGGAAAGCATAGCATCGAGCCTGACCACCACCTGATGGACCTCCACCTCTAGGGCGACCTCAACCCGTATGACCTCCATCCGGAGCTGGCTGAACGGGTGGTATAGTAACTGGTGCAGAAGTCATAGCTTAACCTCTCTGCTACATGGGACCTCTAATAAAACGGGAGCAAAACCTCCTCACATGCCCAACTCCCCACACTCGTAGCAACCTCAACCTAGGGATGACTACGGGGCCTGAATCGGACCCCGAGAACTAGAATACCCACTAGAAGAACCTCGGTACTGACGAACCCCGAATTGATGGAGCACGGTACTAGCTTTGAGCTGGGAGTGCACTGAAAAATAACTGAACCGGACGAGTGCTATATGAACAGTGGCTAGCTGAAGAACCATAAGGAACCTCGAGCCATCTGAGTGGGGCCTAAAGGATGGCCCTTGCTGGGATGTGACTGGCCTCTTGATAAGGTACCACTAAAACCACCTGGACCACGGAACCTCTTGCCCTCCCGCTCCTCACGCTTAAGCCTGGGAACCTTCTCCAAACTCCTAGAAATCTCGACCACATGGTCAAACATAGCATCTGTGTTGGCCTTTTGAGCCAAACTGTAACGTAGACGATAGTAGAGGCCATCAATGAACCTCCTGATCCTCTCTCTATCTCTGTCACGACCCCAATCCCGATCGTGATGGCACCCAACACTAATGCTAGGCAAGCCCGACCAAATTAAATACTCTCAACCCAAATACGCAATCCATTAACAAATAATACGATTAAAATAGCAAATATCAAAGTTCCAATCCGAGTCTAAATAAAATAGTACGGAATATAATAACGAATATCCAAACATTCCCCAATAGATCTGGAGTCACGAGTCTAGAGCCTCTAGATGTAACAGAGTAATATATCCATAGTAATAAAGAAGTCTAGGATATGGAAAGACAAATGAAATAAAGGGGAGGAGTCGGGTCCTGCGGACGTCAGGCAGCTACCTCAACAACTCCTGAAAATAAACTTCACGAAAACGGCAAACAGCTCCACTAAGTCTCCTGAGCACCTGAATCTGCACACATGGTGCAGGGAGTAAAGTGAGTACTTCCAACTCAGTGAGTAATAAATATATATAATGGCTGAAAGTAAGAAATCCCGAAATATTACAATATAAAGCTATAATCAGCGATTCAGCACATAAAACGGTGGAACAACAACAATACCAGGACAAATAAGACAAATAGGTATAAATGCATGAATGCAATGCAATGCACATGACCGCTGCGGCGCGCAGCCCGATCTATTTGGGTACCCGCGCTCACTGTGGGGGTTCAGACTCCGGAGGGGCTCCTACAGCCCAAGCGCAATATCATCGTAACATTCGCTGCGGCGTGCAGCCCGATCCACACTCAGTCCAGGTATATATATGCATGCAAGCCAATCGGGCACAGTCAAATTATTCATTTTAGTTTCAATTATTAGGAATTTTAGAACTAAGTGTTTAAACCTTTATTTATTTACTAACCATTTCGAGGCAGTGTCTAACTCATGACTGATATCATGAAATATGCTAAGCATCATGGAAACAGTGATAAGGATCCCTGAAGGATGCACATGATAGGCACAAAGCCCCAAACAAATTCATAAAAATCCAAGTAGGAGGATTACCAAACAATTTCTAGTCAAGAACACAGTACGAACATCAATCGGAACGGACTAGGTCACAATCCCCAGTCACAATCGACCCCGCACTCGTCATAGAGTACGTGTCTCGCCTCAATATAGCGTCACAATGTGATATACCGGGGTTTCAAACCCTCAGGTCATCATCTACATCTATTACTCACCTCAAGCCGGCCACAAGTCTAGCTCGCTATGCCTTTGCCTTTCGAATCAACCTCTTCGCACGCCGAATCTGATTAAAACCACAACGAATACATTACAATAGGCTAAAGAAACATAACCCAATCGAAAAGACTCGAAAAACACCAAAATTCACGAAGTTGGCAAAACCCGAGCCCCGGGCCCACTTCTCGAAAAATTACGAGATTTACATCACCGGATTCCTCGTCTCGCCACGAGTCCATACATATAAAATTCACCAAAATCGAAGTCCATTTGACCCCTCAAATCATCAATTTAAGCTCTCTTAAGTTTCAAGCCCTAACCTCCATTTTTGGCATTTAATCCCTTAAATTTCAGTGTTCAATCCATGATTTTTCACTATATAAACATAATCCGAGTCCAATAGTTCATACCTGATGAAGTCCCTTCGAATTCTCTTCAAAATCGCCCAAGAAACCGCCTAAGCCGAAGTCCAAAATATTTTTCTTCTCTTTCAAAATCGTGAAAACACTGTTCACTTAAACCCAGACCGTTTTCCGCTTCTGCGGTTATCATGCAGCACCTGCGGTCATCGCATATGCGACCAAACGATCGCTTCTGCAATCTCACTTAAATTTCTCCGGACCGCTTATGCGGTCTAGAACCGCTTCTGCGGTCGCCGCATTTGCGGATCCACGTCCGCTTCTGCGGAAATTGCCAAGCCCTCAAGGACCGCTTCTGCGATCGCTCACCCGCTTCTCCGGAACCGCTTCTGTGGTCCATTTCCGCAGAAGCGGAAATACCAGATGACAGCAGCAACAAACCTGCAACACACCTCAAAACCTCTCGTTCAACTACCCGAATTCACCCCGAGGCCCCCGGGACCTCAACCAAAAATACCAATACATCCTAAAACTTCATTCAAACTTGTTCTCGTCCTTAAAACACATCAAACAACGCTAAAACCATCAAATCACATCGAATTCAAGCCTAAGTTTCTTAAAAACTTCCGAATTACGCATTCGATCAAAAACCCAACCAAACGACGTCCAAATGACCTGAAATTTTACCCGCACATCCAAAATCACCTAGCGAAGCTACTGCAACTCTCGAAATTTCATTCCCCCCGGATCAAAATCCCACCTACCAACCGGAATTCGCCAAAATTTAACCTTCGCCAATTCAAGCCTAATTCTACACCGGACCTCCAAATTCAATTCCGATCGCACTCCTAAGTCACAAATCACCTCCCGAAGCTAACCGAATCACCGGAATTCACATCCGAGCCTTCTAACTAATAAGTCAACGTTCGGTTGACTTTTCCAAACCAAACCTTCCTTAAAGAGACTAAGTGTCTCATTTCCTACCCAAACCAATTCAATTCAACTCTAACTCACCCGTTGCTGATAATAAAACATGAAAGAGCAATAAATGGGGGAAACGGGCTGTAATACATGAGACGACGGGTTGGGTCGTCACAATCTCTCTCAGTAGGAACCAACCATACTGCATGATGAGCCAAATCCGCTAATCTCATCTCATATTAAGTCACAGTCATATCTCCCTAGCGTAGCTGCTCAAAATCTCTACGTAGCACCTCTTTACGAGTCTGGGGAACAAACTTCTCTAAGAAGAGAACTGAGAACGCATGCCATGTAAGTGGTGATGCGCCAGCGGGCCTGCTCAACTCATAAGCCTGCCACCGTCTGCAGGTTGCCCCTGTCAGCTGAAAAGTAGTAAATTCAACCCCCTGGTGTCCAAGACACCAGTTGTGCAAAGAATTCGCTGACACCTATCTTGAAAATCCTAATTATCCTCTTACTCCCCTCTGCTAAACTCTAGCGGTCTAAGCCTCCCAAACTACTCCAATCTCTTCTGCTCCTTATCTGTCATAGGTAGAACAACCTCGTCCCGAGCAGTAATAACCGGCTAAACTGGTAACACCCCTGGTGCCTTATGACCCTGAGCTAGCTACTTTGGAGTACAGTCGGGAGTCCCCAACCTGTGAGGTAGTTGGTGCAACTGGGACCGAAATCGCCTAAGCCAAGCTCGTGCACACAGTCAAAATCTGAGCCAAGGCCTACTGAAGACTAGGAAAAACAATAGGTACTGCCGGTGTCAGAGTTGGTCCCACCGGCCAAACAATATTCGGAACCTGCTCCTCAGCCGGAGCAGCTAGTGGCTCCAAAGGTGCTGCCCTAGTTGTAGTGCGAGCCCCACCACTGCCTCTACCGTAGCTCTGGCCTCTCGCGACCCTAGATGGTGGTACTGGTAGCCGTCCGCCTGATTCGGTCGCACGTGTCCTCACCATCTGTGAGAGAATAGGAGAGTTAAGTTTCAAACTTCGGAAATAACAAATCTGTACGATAAGAATGCAAGAAAGTGAAGTTTCCTAATAGTCCGACATCCTCTCGAAGATAAGTACAGACATCTCCGTATTGATCCGCAAGACTCTACTGAACTTGCTCATGACTCGCGAGACCTAAGCAACATAGGGTCCTAATACTAACTTGTCATGACCTAACTCCTATTAGAGTCGCGACGTCGTCTAACACTACTTGCTAGGCAAGCCAACAGTCACACAATAATAATGAATTTGAAAAAACATGGTTTAATAAACTCAACAACGGAAATATCATGAAATGTCTGATGAAAACAACAATAATACTGCTACAATCATCCCAAAGATCTGGTGTCAACGAGGGCACTACTAAATATCAAAATACAAAGCCAATTCCTAAATACAATTGTCTAGACCATAGAGCAGTAACAAAGGAAATTAATGAAAGAGAACTTCAAGGTCTTGGGATGTAATAACGTCTACCTCGTCGTCCCAAGTACTAGTACCAACACAGCTCTAGCAATCACCACGTCTGGAAGTACCTGGATCTACACATGAAGTGCAGAGTGTAGTATGAGTACAACCGACTCCATGTACTCAATAAGTAACATACCTAACCTTAGGCTGAAAGTGGTGAAAAGCTCAGATGAAACAGTCAGAGACCAATATCAATAACAACACAGGATATAATGATGACAATAACAGTAAATAGCTCAAAGGAATTATCATATTCAGCTCGTTCACATTACAGGAATTTAGATATGCTTCCAAGTATAACCGTTACAACCCAACACGGATAAAACGTTTTTTTTACCAGCTAGCATGAGGAAAATACATCTTTATGCCTACAAGTAAAATATGCATGTCAAGTTATTGAATTCACAGTGATATCTCCAAGTAATCTCACTCTCAGCACGCTCAAGGTGCCTAACTCAAATTGCCATTTCACCACACACACACAATCACTCAGCATTGTACGGGTGCCTGATCAATGCCCCTTGCCAAAGCACGTGTATATAACATTGTGCCTGCGCTCACTACTAGCATGTTATACTACTGAAGGGAGGATCCTTCCCAAGTGCTAATCAAAATCCAATGTGGCATGTTGCGGCGTGCAACCCAATCCAATTAATAATAAAGCCAATATGGCATGTTACGGCGTGCAACCTGATCCAAATAACACTTACAACACAGCTCTAAGGCCCTCTCACTCATCAACTTCTCAAGTCTCAAGGGCTCACAATTTCATATTACTCATCGCAAACAGTATCACATATGGAAACCAACAACAACACAATGTAATAATGAAATAAAGTACAAAGACTAAGATATGGTATGGAAATGAAGAATCATGACTTGGTTTATAACTACAGTTAAGACAGATAGCTCAAAATAACAAATATAGCCCCATTATGTCTCAACCAATTAATCACATAGCCTAAACATGATCTCTAACATGAACCATAGCTCAGATAATCACAAGTAGAGAAAACACGGATATAACAAGGCGTGATAGCAAAACAAGTTCGACTATAGTCTAAAGTCCACTCGGATCATGAATACTCTGGTGCACGCACACACACCCGTCACCTAGCATGTACGCCCCCCCCCCCCCCTAAACATCACAAATAACATAGTTCTCAGTGATAATTACCCTTAAATCTAAGTTGAAATATGTTACTTACCTCGAAACGCGCAAATTAATACTCCAAAAAGCCCTTGCCATGCAAATTGGTCTCCGAGCGACTCGAATCTAGCCAAAGAAACTTAACCTCATCAATAAGAGCCATAGGAAACAATCCTACACAATAAAGCTAAGGTCTTTAATCAAAATCGAAAAGTCAACCTAAAAATTCAACCTTGGGCCCGCACCCCCGGAACACGACAAAACTCACAAATTTTGAACATCCATTCAGTTACGAGTCCAACTATACTAATTTCATCCAATTTCATCCACAAATCGACCCTCAAATCATCAAATCTCACTCTCCTATAACATAGTCTAAAATCCCCAAATTTCACCCTAAATTCATATAAACTAGGCGTAATAATCAATGGGTAATCAATATCTATCATCAAAATAGGATAATCTTTACTTATGTCTTCAATAACAACAAAAAGCCTCCCAAAAATCGCCTCCAACGAGAAAAATGACCAATCCTCATTTCAATGTTTAGCCCAGCAATCCCGCATCTGCGGCTCACTCAGTCGCACCTACGACACTGCGCCTGCGGACAAATCCATCGTAGGTGCGAGAATTCATTGATTCCCCGACCATGCGCACCTGCAGTCCTACCTCCGCACCTGGGGGACCACTTCTGCGATCCACCTTCTGCATCTGCGGATACCCAGGCCTTAGTCCATACCCGTTTCTGCGCTCACTCGACCGCATTTGTGGGCACGTAGTTACGAAAATACCCTTGCACCTATGCTCTTCCCCAACTCTAGCGTAGCCCGCTTCGGCGATCACCATGTCATTTTTGCGGCCTCGCACCTATGACCAATCCCTTGCAGGTAGGATCGCACCAGAACTCCAAAACTTTAGCAATTGCAACCCAAACCAAAACAAGCGAAAATCAATCTGAAACACATCTGAGGCCCCCGGGATCCAATCCTACCATACCAATAAGTCTTAAAACACAATACGAACCTACTAGAAGCCTCAAATAACATGAAACAACAACAAAACAATGAATCACCACTCCAATTCAAGCCTAATGAAACTAATAAACGTCCAACTTCTATAACTCATGCCGAATCAAGTCAAACCAACCCGGAATGACCTCAAATTTTGCACACAAGTCCCAAATGACACAATGGTCATATTCTAACTCTCGGAACTAAAATTTGAACCCGGTATCCACAAAGTCAACTCTTGGTCAAGTTTCTCAACCTTTCAAACCTCCAATTTTCCAACTTTTGTTCAAATCAACCTACAGACCACCCAATCAACATCCGAACATAGGACTAAGTCCAGAATCACCCTACAAAGCTATTGGAATTCTTAAAACACCATTCCGGAGTTTTCTACACAAAAATCAAACTCTGGCAACTCCTTCAACTTAAGCTTCTAACCTGGGGACTAAGTGTCCCAATTCACTCCGAAAACTTCTCTGAAACCAATCTAACAACCTCGGCAAGTCACATAGTCACAAATGGACATAGAAATGGCAATAAATAAGGGAACGGGGCTACAATACACAAACGACCGTCCAGGTCGTTATATTCTCCCCCTCTTAAACGAACATTCATCCTCGAACGAATTTAGAATCATACATGGAGTCTCAAAAATGTGAGGATATCTGCTCTGCATCTCCTACTCATTCTCCCAAGTAGCCTCCCTTACTGGATGACCACTTCAATGCACCTTCACCGAAGCTATATTCTTTGACCTCAACTTCTGAACATAGAGGTCCAAAATGACCACAAACTCCACATCATAAGTCAAATCCCCGTCTAGTTGCACCGTGATAAAGTCTAAAACATGTGACGGATCACCATAATATTTCTGGAGCATCGAAACATGAAAGACTAGGTAAACATCTGATAGACTAGGTGGCAAGGCAAGTCTGTAGGCCACCTCTCCAACCCTCTCAAGCACCTCAAAAGGACCAATATACCTGGGGCTCAACTTCTCCTTCTTCCCGAATCTCATCACACCCTTCATGTGAGAATCTCTAAGCAGAACCTTCTCACCCACCATATATGAAATATCTCGATCCTTTCTATCAGCATAACTCTTCTGTCCGAACTATGTTGTACGAAGCCGCTCTTGGATTAACTTTACCTTCTCTAAAGCATCGCGGACCAAATTAGTTCCCAACAACCTAGCATCCCCAGGATCAAACCAACCAATCGGAGAACGACATCTCCTCCCATATAAGGGCTCATAAGGAGCAATCTGGATACTGGACTAGAAGATGTTATTTTAGGTGAACTCTGCTAACAGAATAAACTGATCCCATGAACCTCCGAAGTCAATGACACAAGCACATAACATGTCCTCCAAGATCTAAATAGTGCGCTCGGACTGCCCGTCCGTCTAGGGATGAAATGTTGTACAGAGCTCTATCTGTGTGCCCAACCCTCGCTGCACCACTCTCTAAAACTGCAATGTGAACTGACTGCCTCGATCCGAGTAATAGACACGGGTACACCATGAAGACCAACAATCTCGCGAATATAAATCCGAGCCAGCTGTTCTGAAGAGTAGGTAGTCACAATTGGAATAAAGTGTGCCGACTTGGCCAGCTTGTACATAATAACCCCTACTGTGTCACATTTCTTCAAGGTCTGTGGAAGTCCAACTATAAAATCCATCGTGATACGCTCCCACTTCCACTCCAGAATGTCAAGCCTCTGGAGCAAACCACTGGGTCTTTAATGCTCGTACTTCGCCTATTGACAATTCAAGCACCAAGCAACACACTCAATAATATCTTTCTTCATCCTTCGCCAGCAGTGGTGCTGCCTCAAATCCTGATACATCTTTGCGGCACCCGGATGATTGGAATACCGCGAACTATGGGCCTCCTCAAGTATCAACTCTCGCAACCCAGCCATATTTGGAACACAAATCCGACCTTGCATCCTCAATACCCCTATCATCTCCAATAGAAACCTCCTTAGCATTACCGTATTGCACCGTGTCCTTCAAAACAAGTAAGTGGGGGTCATCATACTGACGCGCCTTAATGCGCTCAAACAGATAAGGCCGTGAAACCACACAAGCAGTAACCCGACTAGGCTCCGAAATATCCAACCTCACAAACTGATTGGCCAGATCCTGAACATCCAATGCTAACGATCGCTTTCCAACTGGAATATAAGCAAAACTCCTCATGCTCTCATTCTTCCTGCTCAAGGCATCAACCACCACATTGGCCTTTCCTGGATGATAAAAATGGTAATATCATAGTCCTTTATCAACAATCAAAAAATCAACTAGGGCCCGCCTCCCGGAACCCAACAAAAGTCATAAATTCCGAACACTCATTCGAATACGAGTCTAACCATACAAGTTTTATCCAAATCTGACTCCGAATTGGGGATCAAATCCCCATTTTTATTTTAGAAAAGTTTTGCCAAAATCCCTAATTTTCTTCACTTAGATTTATCATTCAAATGCTAATATCAAGGATAGAATCATGGATAATAACCAAATCCGAGTCAAGAATACTTACCCCAATTAAAATTGTAAAAATACCCCCCAAGATCGTTCAAATTCGAGCTCTCAATCTTAAAATATGATAAAATAACTCAAACCCTCGAAATATAGTATTTAATATATCTATCAAGTGGTCCGCTTCGCGATCGCGAGACCAACTTTGCGATCGCGAAGCACAAGTCACAAATGTTGCCAAAAGACACTACGCGAATGCAGCAACACGCATGTGATCGCGTTCCACAAGACCTCATGCCTACGCGAACGCGGTACTCCTCCGCGAACGTGAAGGCTAAGCCACATGCCTTCCCCCATCCGGACACAGACCGATGCGATCGCGAAGACTAATCGCAAACACGAAGCTTCAGCCCTCAGCAGTCCGCGATCGCTGCCAACCCAATGCGAACACGAAGAACAAACGATACCAAACACACAACACACTTCCGTTATCGGGATATACCTTCCGCGATCGCGATGAACATCAGAACACTAGAAAATCAGCAACTCCAAACATGAGTAAAATGGTCTGAAACTCATCTGAAACACACCTGAGGCCCCCAAGACCCCGTCTAATCATACCAACCAATCCCAAAATATAACACAGACCTGCTCGGGGACTCTAATCACACAAAATAATATCAAAACCGCGAATCGCACCTCAATTGAAGCTTAAAGAATTATTCTAGATTTCTGAATTCCAAACTCACGCCGAACATGCCTAAATAACTCGGAATAACCTCAAATTTTACGCACAAGTCATAATTCAGCTACGAACCTACTCCAAGACTCGAAATCCGAAACAGACATCGATAACTACAAAGTCAACTACGGGTCAGACCTATCAACTCTCCAAGCCATCAAACTTCCAACTTTTGGCAATTCGCCTCAAAATCACCTAGGAACACCGAAAGTCAAATTTGGATATACGCCAAAGTCCAAAATCACCATCCGTACCTAACGAAACTATCAAAACTCTGATCCAAGGTCAAATACACAAAAGTCAAACTCGATCAACACTTTCAACTTAAGTTTCCAAACTAGGAACTAACTGTTTCAAATCACTCCAAAAACTTTTCGGAACTAAACCAACCATGAACGCAAGTCGTAATTCATCATAGGAAGCTATTCAGGACCTCAAATCACCGAGCGAAATACCAATACTTGAAAACGATCAATTGGGTCGTTACAATTTATGGTTAGATTTTAAAAGCCATGTTAGGGTATTCTGTTAGTTGTACCAAAGATGCACAAGTTTTAATATAGTTAAATGACTATAAGTTCTCAACATAATATATAGAGGATGGAGTTAGACCAATCGCCATATTTAAGGGCAATTTTGGTTAAAAACTCTTCTTTTTGGTACACATTAGGAAAGAAAAAAAGATACATAAAATGGGGTAGAGAAGGTATAATTTTAAAATCAATTAAGATTTTATCTTATATAAATCACTCATTAAATGAACTAAGGTAATATAACTATAATTTTTCTCCAAAAAATATAGTTAGCCAAAGAATATAAACTTTGTATCAAAAATTATTATAAATTACTGGGTGCAATATTCTCCTAATTGTCTTTACGTCTACAACAGTTAACTAACAGATAACCAATAAAATTGTTCATGACAAAGAAAATACTATAAACACAAGAGATTATTATCTATTTGACTAAATAAAATCAACTTTTATGGTTTTCAAGAACTTACACATTTTTCATAATTTTTAATTTTATAACTCAACTATATTTATTTATAATATTTATAAATTTTTATACTCATTAATATGGGTACACTGCAACGTGACCTAAAAGCTAGTTTTAAAATAACAAGACCATTATTTGTATTGGACAATAATCTCTGTATAATCCCCTTATCGATCAAAAGTCACAAACCCAATGTCATTCTTACGGAGTTTAAGGTAAAAATTTCATAGGGTGGCTAGTTTGCACTTTGATATTTATGCTATATTCGGTTATTATAAAATATTTAACTTGCTGTAGTGCTAGCAAACTTCAGATAAAACATTTTTATTCCTCATTCTCTTCTTCAAATATCAAGTTATATTTTTATTTTAAAAAAACGAGCCATAAATTTATTCCAAGCCAGTTCTATTTCAACTCGTGCCAAACCATAGTTGAATTGCAAATCGAAATGCTATTGATTTTCTTAAAGCTCTTTTGATTTCTCTGAAACACATCAACTTTCTATTTCAGCTCCTTCATAAGTTCTTTTACAAGTGAGCCTAACTTTTATTTTTCTTATTTTTCCTTTGGGAATTTATTAGTTGTGCATATTGTTCACTTACTTAGGCTTTCCAAAATCAAACTTGAGTAGCGTATGTCTGAAATTTGGCTTTGGAATATCTGAAATTTGCCTGCATAAGTAATATACCATAATATACCAAACTTCACACAACTTTTATAACTCCATGTATAATTTTTTGAAACTTCATCAATCACATATGTGCGAAGTGATTTTGAAACGACTAAATTTAATAAAAAAAAATTATAAACTCCCTCGGCTATCTGTGCAATTACACGGGTTGGTGGACAAAAAGAGGAACGAATTAGCTGGGATGACCACTTTTTGGGTCAGCTATTAGAGTTTAACCACCCTTTAAATTATATTGGCAAAGTAGCCTCTCTTTAATGAAAATATAAGTCTGAACAAAAATACCCCACAAAAAAAAATATCCAGGAATAATTTTTGGAGTTTAAAAATTTATAATTTAAATCTCCAGGAATTTTTCCTAAATTTAAAATATGCAATGGAACGTCAGGAAAAAAATATAAATTATCCTGAAGTTTGAGTACAATGTCTTTGAACTATATAAGGTGAAAAAAGTAATATAGCAGTGAGACAGTATCATGCTCTTCTGAGACACCATAGATGCATCAATGCCATGTGTTCATATCTGCTTACCCATAAATCAGCATAGATATATAATAAATCTTTTGTAGCCTAATCACAACAACAGGTCATTAATATGTCGATTTGAAAAATATGAGCATGATATTAGTTGTGTAAACCTATCAGTTTCCTGCAACTAAACTTGCTAATCAGTTATATTCCAGTAATTATAAAGGATTCGATAAGGAAAAAGTTCCAAACTCAAAGGACTCTCACACAAAAAGAGTGGACTCTGAGTTCCAATCCAAATATGTATGAGATTTTTACCTAGCTATACTTAATTATATATTTAATTACTATTTTTACAGAGTTTCTTATTAATTACTGTAACAACCCGGTCGGTTTTTTTTGAGTATTATAGTCCCGTTCCCCCATTTATTGCTTATATTATGCTCATTTGTTGTTATGTGACTCGTCGGGTGGTTATTTTAGTTCCGAAAATGTTTCAGAACGAATTACGACACTTAGTCCTAAGGTTGGAAGCCTAAGTTTGAAGAGTGATTGGATGTTCCGACTTATGTGTAAACGGTTTCGGGATGGAGTTTTAATGGTTCCGATAGCTCCGTAATGTGATTTTGGACATAGCAGTGTGTCCGGATATTGATTTGGAGGTCCGTACATGATATTGGCTTAAATTGGCGAAAGTTGGAAGAATTGAAGTTTGGAGAGTTGAGAGATTTGATCGAATGTTGACTTTGTGGTTACCGGACTCAAATTTTGGTTTTGGAAGTTGGAATAGATTTGTGGTGTCATTTATGACTTGTGTGCAAAATTTGGGATCAATCGGAGTTGGTTTGATAGGTTTCGGCACCGATTGTAGAAGTTGGAAATTCATTAAGTTCATTAGGCTTGAATCGATGTGCGATTCGTAGATTTAGTGTAGTGTGATGTGATTTGAGGCTTTGAGCGAGTTCATATCGTGTTTTGGCAGGTGTTGGTATGTTTGGATGGAGCTCCGGGGGACCTCGGGAGTGATTCGGGTTGAAATCAGATTAATATTGGACTTGGATGATTTGTTGAGGATGTTGATGTCTGGTGCAATTCCACCTGCGTGAAAAGGGCCGCAGATGCGTCCAGGTGCATGCAGATGCAAGGTAGGAGAAGGGAGCTGGGGAGCGCAGTGCAGAGTAGAGGCCCGCAGAAGCGAGCGCGCATCTGCGCAAAGTTTTCCGCAAGAGCGGAGTTGGGCAATTTGGGGCAATGATCACAGAAGCGATAGGTTGTTCGCAGATGCGGCCTCGCAGGTGCGAAGAGGGGACCGCAGGTGCGCATGGTCGGGGGTTTAGTGGGCTTCACAGAAGCGATGTTTCCTCTGCAAAAGCGGGATCGCAGGTGCGACCCCTAGCTTTGCAGGTGCAAAAGGCATGGGTAGATTATATTTCGAAGGGTTTCCGAGAGTTTCTCATTTTTTGACTTTGCAAGCTCGGTTGGAGTCGATTTTTGAGAGGGATTTCACGGGATTTCAGGAGGTAAGCTACTTTTGGTTATATTTATCCATTTTAATTGAACACCCATTGAATTTCCCACCTAGTTTATATGTTTTTAAGATGGAATTTAGGGAATTTTGGACTAGGGATTGGAGAGTAAGATTTGGAGATTTGAGTGGTGATTTGGTGTCGAATTTGGGTAATTTTGGTATGTTGGACTCGTTATCGAATGGGTGTTCGAATTTTATAATTTTTGTTGGATTCCGAGACGTGGGCCCGGGGTTGAATTTTTTAATTTTGCTCAAGAACTTAGCTTTATCATCTGGAATTGATTCATATATCTTGTGTTGATTGTATCGAGTTGTTTGTGGCTAGATTCGAGTCGTTCGGAGGCTGATTCGCGAGGCAATGGCTATTGGAGTAGAGATTTGCAAGATTTGAGGCAAGTAACACTTCTAAACTTGGTCCTAAGGGTATGAATCCCTGAATTACGTGTTATGTGATTGGTGTTGGGGTGACGCACATGCTAGGTGCTGGGCTTGTGGGCGTGTACCGTAGAAATTGTGACTCAGTCGACTCTGTGGAACCGTGTAGTCATCTAATCTGAGTATTATTCATGTACTCGAAATTGAGTTATGATTCATCTTAGCAATCATGCTTAGGCTTTATACTGGTATTGATGGAACCTACAGAGGTCGTTTTGCTGTTGAATTACTTGCTTAAATTGTGTTATGTATTCAGTCACATTTATCATTTACATTTTATATTTCATATCTCAGTCTATTTTGCCATTTATTGATACATCATATTATCATTGTTTGGGCTGATTGTCATGACATTTGTGAGTCCGAGTGACTAGAGAGATTGATGACTGAGTGAGGCCGATGGCCTGATTGTGAGTGATATTTATGGGATCGGGTTGCACGCTGCATCAGACTTTATTGATTCATGCCATGATTGGCTTATTTTAGCGTTTGAGCAGGATCCACCCCTCCGGAGTCTGACTTACCAGCAGTGAGCGCAAGTACCTATTGAGTGCGAGTGCCGAATAATTTGGGAGGACTAAGCGACTTGGAGGACTGATATACTCCGAGAGTATGCATATGACTTTACCA
The DNA here is from genome assembly GCF_001879085.1 of Nicotiana attenuata. Taxonomy (NCBI): domain Eukaryota; kingdom Viridiplantae; phylum Streptophyta; class Magnoliopsida; order Solanales; family Solanaceae; genus Nicotiana; species Nicotiana attenuata. Next base: position 53,428,792 of record NC_031993.1, read on the forward strand.
CTATGTTGCATTACAATTGGCATGTATAATTGACATGTAGATATAGTGAAGTGTCATTCCTCGTTTCAGTCACACTTGGCATATTTGACCCGTATTGAACTTAAACTATTAAACTTGAAAGCATGTCTACATTTCTGTATTGTTAAATTCTATATTTGGACTGTACATGTTGAGCTCGTCATTGCTTTCAGCCCAAGGTTAGGCTTGTTATGGGCCGGTTGTACTCATACTATACTCTGCACTTCTTGTGCAGATTCAGGTACTTCGGGCACGGCGGCTGCTAACTTTGGAGCTTTATCTGTTGGAGACTATCGAGGTAGTTGGCATCCGCAAACCTTGACTTTCCTTCTTTTTCAGTTATTTGTAATGTTCTATATTTCTAGATGGTGTTTCCAACAGTCAGACTATGTTGTCATTTAGATGCTCATTTACTTAGTGGCACCCGAATTTTTGGAGATTTTGTATTGAGCCGAGGTGTTTTCTTATCAGTAAATTATGAAATTTTTATTATTTAAGCTTATTTCAGTATGTTTTAAATTAAAGCTGCATGGTTATTTATGAGTTGTCGGCTTGCCTAGTATTGCGATAGGCGCCATCACGACATATGTGATTTTGGATTGTGACAATTACAGATATATCTATGTTTACAATTTGTATACAAATCTATAACAACAAAGGATCCCTTCCTCCTATGTCTTCGTTAGTCTGTCTTCCCAACCGATAACTTTTCTTCAACCTTCTAGCTCAATTTCAAAACTATTTCCTTTCTCTTTAAGAATTACATATTTCTCTCTCTAAATTCAACATAATTTCTAGACAAGTTCTGATGTTGTTCATCTATTTTAAAACAATGACAACCATTAAAAAGCTTTGAAGCTTTAAATTCGAAAATTAGAGTTTGTAAAGTTATTATTTATTTTAAATTGAGTATTGTTGTAAATGATTGAGAATATCTTTTGAAGTTTATATCTCAATTTTGAGGGGGTTTGGTGAAAATTTCAAGTTGATTTTGGTTGAATTTTCAAATTGAATCTCGAAGAGAAAGAAGAACAATAATGTACAAAAAAGTTGTATGTATTGTGTATGTTATTTATATGTTCTATGTATCATTGAATATATAGTGACACACAAACGACATATAAAACTATAATTATATGCAAGATGTATGCACATTGTATTTAAGTTGTATGCATCAATAAATTTGTATCCAAATTGTACACAAGTGGTATGTTTTAGCTGCTAATTGGTGGGTTTGAAACGAGAAGCTTGAAGTTCTATACGGTTAGATTTGTGTTGCTCTTATGACATCTACAATAATTTTTAAATTGAGACTTTAAGATTGAAGTTATTTGGATAAGGGGACTATGAATTCAAACGTGACATTTTTTTGTATCAATACATTGTATAATTACTTCGAAAAATTTGAGGAAATATTGTCCATTCATTCCATTCTAATTTGGGTGCATTGCCTCGACATTTACTACTTCATTTGCTTATTTTGGATTTTTATCCTAATAAATGTGATTTTAACTCTTATTGATATTCATGGTAATACAGAAGTAGCAGTTGGTGAGTGAGTATAAGGTTATTGTTCATTTGTGTTGTTAGTTTCAAAGAAACTGTTGAATCCAATTGGGTTCAAGTGGAGCAAAATGTATATGAAGGATTCATAGAACTGACCTGAACTTTTTTGAATTGCTGCATAGATTTTACTGAATTGAAATCATGTCCGTTGAATTTATGTAAAGAGACGGTCTGAAAACTAGAAGAAGAGTTGTCTGCTATTAAACAAAGATTCAAAGCTTTGAGTTCAAAAATTAATTTTCAAAATTGGATTCAATGTCAATTGGCCGTTGTGGCAAATAACTAAAAATATTTTAAGGAGCTTATATCTGAATTTTCGAGCAATACGGTAAAGATTTAGAACAAATTTAGTAGTATTTTCAATCATAGATCAAAGGAGGAAGAAGAACTTGCTGCAATTTAACCGATTTTATAAATTTTGTAAAAAAGAGTATAGCAACTTTCTGAAAATACAGAAGCTTAACTAATAGCTTGCTTGGCCAAGCTTCTCCAATCATAGAAGTACTTTTTTTCCTCAACAAAAATATTTTTTTTCAAAGTTGATGTGTTTGGCCAATCTTTTGGAAGAAAAAAAGTACTTTTGAGGAGAATGAGAAGCAATTTTGGAGAAGCAGAATAACGTAGATTCTCCCAAAATTACTTTTGAGAAAAATACACTAAGAAACAGTTTTTAAAAAGCTTGGTCAAACACTAATTGCTGCTCAGAAGTATTTTTTAAATTAATTAGACAAACAGAAACTGCTTCTCACCAAAAATAGTTTTGAAAAAATACTTTTGAGAAAAAGTACTTATCAAAATAAGCAGATTTTTGTAGCTTGGTCAAACAAGCTATAAAATCGGGTAAATAGGTTTATAATTTAAAAAATTGGCATCCTAAAACAACACATAATAGACATTGATAATTTTTTAGCCTTACATTAGGTTTGGCAAAAATAGCCCCAAACAATTGGCATTATATAGCCAAATAATAGAAACTCTATTTTCTTATTTATTCTTTCTCATAGTTTGCTGCCCCATGTACGCTGCTCTCCACCCTCCCTCTTCTTCTCGTTCTGCTTCCCTCCCCCTTATTGTTCGTTGTCCCCCCTCCCCCCTCGTTCGCTGCTTGCGAGCAATTCCCTTTTATCTCTGATAATCTCTCAGTTAATGACTAAACTAAAAAATTGGGATTTTTTGGCGAAATTTCCAAAAAAAAAAAAAAAACTACTTCCTTGTTTACCAAACCCTAATCTCTTTTGCCTTACTGCCATTTCAAAAGCACTCTCTGCCTCATCACATCTTTTTTAAATGAACTTGAGATTTAATAGATAGACAAATCAGATTACAGATGCAGACAAACAAAATGCAAATGTATACTTACACGTATACACATATGTATCATACATTTTTGACCAATCCTTTTTGATGGGTGGACTCGTTCTCATTTTTTCTTCTTCCCCCTTTTCGTCTTCTTTTTTTGTTTAATTAAGAAATGATTCTAATTCCTATTTGGTATATATAGGAATTAGAATCAAAATCAAATATATATATATATATATATATATATATATATATATATATATATATATATTGCATATCCACAAGAAATTATGTGTTATATACTAATATATACAATACTGTGTATCGCGATATACATTGTTAGATTTGACAATATAAGGTTAAATCAAAATCAAATCGTCCAATTGATTTTAAGAGGAGGAAATTCATTTTGAATAAACTTACTTCAATTTTATTAGTAATCAAAAAAGGAAAATGAATTTTGATATAGCATATTAAGCAAGTTCTAAAATATATAAATAATAAATATAATTATGGAAGTAAATAAAATTGTATACAAAGAAAATTAATTGTTAATATACACAAAGAAGAAAAATAAACTTATGATATCTATTTTGATATACACATATCCGATGTGCTATACAAATAATACAATATTTTTATTGTGATATACATTTATATAACGGTAGCAATAACTATATATATATATATATATATATATATATATATATATATATATATATATATATATATAATTTTATATTATTGATATACCATGAATAATATTATTGATATACAAAGAATGAAAATAAAATTTTAATATACATGTTAATATACACAAAGAAGAAATTTTTTTTGTGATATACGTATTATTATTGTGATATATATTTATAGGCTATTTGATGCCAATATCTATAACTTGAGCTATTTTCTACCAATTATATAGGTATGTTGTTATACCATGCCAAAATCCAAAACCCTTATAATTTTCCATATATACGAGATTCGGCCCGTACGTACATTTAACTAGGGGTGTTCATGGTTCGGTTTGGATCGATTTTTTCCTAAAAAGCAACCAAACCAAGTAAGTCGGTTTTTCAAATATTAGAACCAAACCAAACCAATTAAGTCTGTTTTTCTCAATTCGGTTTATGTCGGTTTTTCGGTTTTTTCGGTTATTTATCGGTTTTTTCTTAAATATAAGACATACACTACCAAACACATATTCCGGCGACCACATTTTCAATGTAACACTATTAAATCAACCGCCCTTTGAGAAATCTATTATTTACCAAGATATATTGATGATAATTGAATCAAATAGTGATGAATAATTTAGGGACTCAATTAAAAATATGTTATTTTTAACACAAAATGGATTCTTACACTAAACAAAAGAAAACTACCACTCAAACTAGAATGTAAAGGTAAAGAACTATATTAAAAGTGCAAACTATTAACATTTACCATAAACTTTTTGAAACTTTGTATAACAATATACATATTTATATAAGTATAATAATAAATTTGAAATAGCTACTCCTATAGTCGGTTTGGTTCGGTTTTTTTCTTATTAAAATCAAAACCAAACCAAATTTGATCAATTTTTAAAATTCAAAACCAAAACCAAACCAAACCAAAAAGTATCGGTTTTTTTGATCGGTTTGGTTTGGTTTTCGATTTGGTTCGATTTTTCGGATTTTTATGAAAACCCCTACATTTAACAAGTCTCAAGCCCAATTACCTTCTTTCGGGTTCCGGTGGACACAAAGAGATCCGGTCCAACCCGATATACTTCAAAAGTAACAAGCCTGTTTCTTCTTCAGCAAGTCGGAATCACTCAGCTGCTTTTTATCTGCGATCTCTGTCTTCTGCGACGAACTCTAAGGCGATCTCTTTCTGCGGCCATATCGTGTTGTAAGTTCCCTTATTTTGTCTATATCCCTCTCTCCCTCTCTTTATCGACTGTCGACACAACAAGAAAAACCCTAATCTCTTTCATCCGTGAGTTTTTAATGGTAAAATACCGTGTAAAGTGAAGTCACAATGCTTTATTTTCTGCATATAACTTCTTAATTGTAGCTTTCGCAATTTTGACAAGTTAATATTCATTTTTATTTGCTTCTGTGCCAATATGCTATTGTGAGTTTGTGACCTAGTGGTTAATGAACTGGGACTGAACCTTGGAGACCAGGTTCAAATACCAGTAGAGACCAAAAGAAATACTACTCTCCCCGCTTCAGTTTACATGAACCTCTTCGTAGTACGAAGGTCAAACCGACTAATTTTGGATGTGTTATGGTCTATTGCAAGGTATGGGACTTGAGTCCCACATCGGTATTGCAATGTGCTGATGTGGGGTTTACATTGCCTTGGGCTCTCCCACCTTAATAGCTAGCTTTTGGGGGTGTGGTTCTCCCTAGGTTGTATCAACGGTATCGAAGCCACCCACCGTCCTCCGTACCACTGGGCCATGGATGGTGACACCGTTATTGCAGTGTTCGCCCGGGGCTAGAATAGTCTAGCGCACAGCCGTCCGTCGGGACGACGGATGCGGAGCGTGGTGGTTTGTTATTGTCCATTGCAAAGTATGTGACTTAAGTCCCACATGATATTGCAATGTGCTGATGTGGGGTTTATATAGCCTTGGGCTCTCCCACCTTAATAACTAGCTTTTGGGTGTGTGGTTCTCCCTAGGTTGTATCGAGATGTGAATTTGAACATAGAATTTTCAATCTTTTTGAAATAAATCTATATATTTAGAAACTACATAAAAAGTACTTCAAGCTACAATAGTTAACAATTAAAAATATTCAAAAAAAGTATTCTGACTCCCCCAAATAGTAATAGGTTCACGTAAAGTGGAACAAAGGGAGTAATAGGTGATTTATACAAGGGATTCAAAAAAATCTATAGAATCTCATATTTGGGATTCGAACCTATGTCTTAAAGCAATTTTTAAACATTTTTTTTGTAACGATGGTGTCTGGGCCATCTTGTGTGGATACCATGGTTATCATCATTTTTTTTGGATAAGATCAAGTGAAATTTTATCAAGGTCAAGTGAAATTTTATCATTGTATTTAGAGTTTTTATTCCTTGGGTTGAAAGCTAATGTATTTAACCTTGTAATCATCTGATCAACAGATTTTCAATTACTAATGTCTCAAATTTTAACCATTTAATATTAGCTAAGTTAAGTCTATCCATGCAGATCCTCTTGTTTAATGTAATATGCTTTGAGTACTTGAAATTTGTCTACCATGATGATATAATTATTAAACAATAGATTGTTTGTCATTAATCTTTCTTTTTGTGTTATAGGTTGTAAAATGATGAAGATTGATTTTAGTGGACTTGAACCGACTGCCCCACTCAAGGGGGAGTCCTCTGAGCTGTGTGATGGCATCCTGAGTTCTCCATCATTCCAAATTCCTAATGCTACTAATGTGAGTTTGATTGTTTTTTCTTGGACATTTACATTCAGTTGATTGGTAATCAACTATGCGCTGAGTTATTTGAACTTCATATTCATCCTGGTCTAATTTGCGTGTTTTTCTCAGTTTGATGGTTTTCAGAAAGAAGCAATCCAAATGGTGAAGCCTGCAAAGGGTACCACAACTCTTGCTTTCATTTTTAAGGGAGGTGTAATGGTGGCTGCTGATTCCAGGGCTAGCATGGGAGGATATATATGTGAGTTTTTTCCTTCAATATAAAAAATGTTGACTTTTAGAATATTGACGTTGACCTTTTAACAATGTGAAGAAAATTGTTAATTGCTTATTAATCCACAGATTTTTTAAAGCATTTGTTCGCCTATTTCTTGCAAAATTGCTGGCAAGAAAAGTTATTAAGGTGCCATATCACTTATTATAATAATGGTAGGGAGTAGAATGGACGTGCTAGACCTAATTGTATTCACAATTGAGTTTCCCACAATAAAGTGGAATAGAATTTAGCTGGTATTGGTTTCTAAAGTATCGACATAAAATTGTGGAAGTTCTCCTAGGTTGCTGAAACTTTTGAAGTTTTTTCTTTTTCTTGTGTTTTGAGGACACCCTGACTCTATTGTCATTGTCGCTAAACTAATTGGTCTTGTTCTATTTAAAACCAAAGCCTTGACATGGAGTTTGGATAAACAGATCGGTGATGGATACCTTGAAATTAATAACCTATGACTTCAATATAGTTATGTGATGGACTATTCAGAAGTCATGCTAATAATTTATGCTGTGATCATCAGGATATACAGGTTAATTCGTGATTAGAAGCTTTTGTTCTCTCTCTCTCTCTCTCTCTCTCTCTCTCTCTCTCCCCCTCCCTCCCTCCCTGGATATGTAGTACATCTTTACTTTTTCTGTATGTGTCATAACTATAACCATCTAGTTCTTCACTAGAGGAATGTCCCTTCCAATTTTCAGGTTATTAGATTTCTTTTTTGTTGAGAAGAATAAAGTAATCTTGATATTTTGGTGTCATTTTTAATTCAGTGGTTATTTTGATTTGGTCATTATCAATAATCATAGTCTTTCTGTTCTTGCAGCATCTCAATCAGTGAAGAAAATCATTGAAATAAATCCTTATATGCTTGGAACAATGGCTGGGGGTGCTGCTGACTGCCAATTCTGGCATAGAAACCTAGGAATCAAGGTAGCTATGAAGTATTATGTTTTCTTTTCTGGCTTTTTGCATTTTTCCATCTGGCGAAGAGTGTGCTCTAGATATGCAACTAGAATAAATATAGAAACTACCAAGTACTCAGGGGTGTTGGGCTGGGATAGAAATGAGGAACAGTAATGTAAGTCCTAACACGGAGTATGTAACTAGAATAAACAAAAAATAAAAAAAGAAACTACCAAGTATTCGGGGGCGTTGGACTTGGACGGGGTTGATATCCTAACCAGGAAAATGCTAATTTTGTTGCCATAGTGGTTCTTAAAGATCACCATGGATTTTACCAGAAGTGCTGGCCAATTCTGAAGGAAGATCTGAGAGCTGTTCTTGAGCATTTGTACGAGGAAGGAAAACTGGAAAGAAGTCGGAACATAACATTTATAGCACTGATCCCAAAAAAGAAAGGAGCAATAGAGATAAAGAACTTTTGACCATTTAGTCGACTTTGCAGTGTATACAAGATGATTAAAGTTCTAAATGAGAGATTGTAGACAGTTATTGATAAGTTAGTATCCAAAATACAAAAGCTTCTTCGGATGGTAGGCATATTATGGGTGTTGACGTGTTGTGTTGTTGGCTTCGAGTGTCTGGATTACAGGATGAGATCTGAACACCCTGAAGTAGTCCTTTCTATCAAGCTTATTAGTAAACATGGGCTTTGGAGAAAAGTCAATGAAGTGGATAAAAATCATGATATGAGTATATCTACTGTCAATGTGTCAATACTCATCAATGGAAGCTCAGTAGGCTACTTCTCAATTCAAAAAGAATTAGGATAAGGGGACCCGTTATCTTCCTTCTTATTTCTTCTAGTTATAAATAGGATTTTAGTTTAATTCTAAATGCTGCTGTCATGAGAGAATGGGTTTAGGTCCTTGGTAGAAAAGATCTTGTAGTTATATATTAGCAGTGTCAATGACAAAAAATGATATACTAGGAAGTGTGACATTTATTATTTGTTGGCGACACATTTAATTTTGTGTGATGCAGACAGAACATATTTAAAACATTTTAAGGTGGTGTTGCTTGCTTTTGACGCAGTCTTCGGGCTGCATATAAGCTTTTTAAAAAGCAGCATATCTCTCGTTAATAGTGTAAGTCTACTGAAGATCTTGCCAGAATATTGGGCTGCAAGGTGGAGCAGTTCCTTGCTACTTATCTTGATTTGCCACTGGGGACAAAATTTAAGACAATCTTCAAATTGTCAGGGAGTGGTTGTGAACTTGGTGGACTACAAAATCGCAAATTAATCTAACTAGAGTTCGTTTTACAACCAAATGCGGTTCCATTACATTTATCGAGACCTTATCCATCAAGCTACTAGACCCTAATTTTGAAGATTAAGATTCTCCCAAAGTTAAAAGCCCATCTGGTTGTTGGCTTTAATAGCCTGAAGATTCTATCGTCTCATAAAATATTATATGGACAAAAGCTTATCAGTTAAAAAATATATAGTGCATATATTTCACACGTGTTGACGTGGAAAAATAATGGCGAAATACATAAACGGCCCCTTTAAGCTGTCCTCAACAACTAGCCAGACACCTCAGCTGGCCCCTTTATTGTTTCGACGCTTCAAGTGGCTATGAAGTATAGTCAACACCCGAGTGCAAAAAAAAACACTGCAATAGGTCATATGCGTGAGTTACATTTGCCATTGATGAATCAAGTGAACCAATTAAACAATGACACATATAATTTGTAATAAAAAAATTAGATACATGTAATTAACAAAAGAAATACATTTAAAGAAAAAGCCTTTTTTTACTTTTAAGTAGACTAGCTCCCCTCCCCACCCTCCCCCCACCCCTACCAACCACAACAAAAAAAACTATTCTTCTTCTTCATCCTCTCACCCCCTCACCCCCTATCTCTCTCATCCCTAATTCAATGAAAGCCATTGCCATTGTAGGACAAAAAACATTCCAATAATTAACAACTTATTATTAATGGTCAGTGGTGCTCATAGGTGATTTTAGTGTTGGCAAATCCAACTTGCTTTCTCGCTTTACGAAAAATGAATTAAGCCAGCAATATAAGTCCACTATTGATGTCGAGTTCGCCACTTGGACCATTCATGTCCATGACAAGATTAGCAAAGCCCAAATTTGGCGCACTGCAGGGCGGGGAAGGTATGGGCAAGAAAGGCTCCGTTATTCCATTCTGTTTTCCCTCTATTCCTTCTCTTTTTTCCTCTATTTATAGGGAAAATCAGGAACTCAAAAACCCAAAGGCATGAGTGACGCCAAAACCAGTGATCTTGAAGGTTATCCATTGCTGAACCTTGATGGTCCATTGTGTAAAAGTGGAAAGGTGGAATCGACGGCTGAACCTTTAAAGGTTATCCATGGCTGAACTCGATGCGAGCTTCTGTTTGGTTTTTACACTTTTTGTGCGTCCAGTCTGAAAGAGAGGTGGTGGATTTATGGTGGAAGGTGATAGCTTAAGGTGGTGGAGCTACTGATGTGTGGGTGATGTTGGGTCAAAATTAGAGTTTTGAGCGAGAAAAAAAATGATAATGTAGTGTGGGACACACATACAAAATTTAATTTAATTCTAAAAACAAGAGGCAAAAAGGCTGATTAAAGCCTTATGCGGCCAAATGCAGCTAAAATACATTTATCTTGCCATGTCAATGTGAGGTGTTTCTTGTGTCTAAATGGTAAAGGGACCAGTTGAGGTGTCTGCTGTTGTGGACAACTTAAAGGGGCCATTTTGTATTTCGCCAAAAATTAATAAATGACAAAGCCACATTGCTTTTGAATTGAATTAATCAAAAAAGAACTTTTTAGTGAAAATAATTAGAGGAAAAATCCAATTGAAAGAAAGAGTTCTCCTCCCCACCCCCTCTACGACTGCCGTCAGGCCCCTTCCCCGCCCTCGTATGGTCGCCACAAGCCTCCCTCCCAAACCCCTCTATGGTCGCTGCAAGCCCCCGTTCCCCTCCTCCCTTTCTTCTTCCCCAACCCTCCTCCCCCCTCTAAAAAAAAAAAAAAGATATGGTGGTGATGATTTAAGGAGATCCAGTGGTGGCTTCATGAGTTAGATGGTGGAGACGAGGTGTTTGAAAGATCGGAAAAGAGAAGAAAAATTGGATGATCGTTAGAGGTGTTTGTGTTGGCTGGATTTGGCTGAATTTTGTGTGGTGGTAGGATTTTTGTGGTGCCGGCAGTGGCAGAGCAGTGGTGTGTATAGTTTCTGAAAAATGGGGATTTTAAAATTTTAAAAATAAAAAGAGATAAAAAAGAGATTTTTGAATTTCACACACGCCCGGGAGAAGTGAGAAATGCTTTTTGCCATGTCAGTTTTTTTGTGTTTAATAGGCACATATTGAATGAGGTTGGAGTATCAAATAGGTGCAAGCATCAGTTGAGGTTGCTAAGTAAGACAGTGGTCAAATTTAGGGAGTTGTCACTTGTCTATGTATCTTGCCTTGGTAAAAACTACAACTAACATTGATCAGTTTTTCTTAGTGGCCCCTTTGCATTAGTTATTTCTTACTATTTCTTATATCTTGTCAATATTGCAATTTCTTCAGATTTGCAAATGGTTTGTTTCTTAGGTTTGGGGCTTTTGAATGGCGGGCTAGGATCTTTAGTCTTAGTTGATGAGATGCAGCAGTTGATTGCTTATTTATGTGCAACATTTTGAGTGTTGCATGTGTTATTGATGCATCTCTGGATGCTTAATTATACTCTTTGAGATGATTGTTGGATTTTCATTTCATTAATAAGTCTTCTTTTAGCAATGCTTTTTCCATTTCCCCCTTTTCCCCTTTGGGCAGCATGCACGGGTTACTATTAGCTATTTGAATTGTAGCCCCCCTATATAGACGACCAATTTGACTGCATATGAGAAGGCTCCTTCGTCGATCCTACTCAAATAATGTTCTAGGGATGTTTATTATGGACCATTGCAGTTTGTTTCTTGGATTAATTTCCTTGAGAAGTCTGTTGACCTATCCTCTTTCATTATTCAGTGTCGTCTACATGAACTGGCTAACAAAAGGAGAATTTCTGTTGCTGGAGCTTCAAAATTGCTGGCAAATATTTTATATTCTTACCGAGGAATGGGTTTGTCGGTCGGAACTATGATTGCTGGATGGGATGAGAAGGTAGTAGAAGATGATCCTGTATTCTTGATATGTGACCTTGCCCCGAGTTTCTTAACGTAAAATCTTGATGGTGTAGGGTCCAGGACTGTATTATGTGGACAGTGAGGGAGGACGACTTAAAGGAAACAGATTCTCTGTTGGATCTGGTTCACCTTATGCTTATGGTGTTTTGGATAGTGGGTATGTGCTTCCACATTTCCTATCAGCATTTCCATGTTTTCCTAGTCATTAATGATAACTATTAGTAAGCTTCATATCTGTTAGAATAAGGTAATGTTGAAAATTTGTAAAGATTGTATAGGTTGTGGAGTCCTCAGTATTATTATTTTCGCTTTCTGCCATTGTCCCGTATGGCTTCGGCATCAAGCTGTTGACCTAAGCCATACAAAATCTGTCTTCTACGTGAAAAGAACGAAGCTTTCTCCTGAATATCTCCAAATTATACAGTGATGATGATATGATGAAAATTGCTTCACTTCATGTACTAATGGCCAGTCTGAGCATACTTTATGTATGCACTCTTCTCAAATTTGTAAATGGGATGTTATTCAATGTCGTGCAACTGTGTTTCAATTGGTCATTGACTCCTTTCTTTGTGCCCTTACGCTTCTGTGGACTGATGAGTTGTGGAAACTGCTAAAATCTTGCATGCTCTCTGAGTTTACAGCTTTTCTCCTCCTGTATTTGTCTAGGTACCGCTTTGATTTATCTGTGGAAGAAGCTGCCGAGCTGGCAAGACGAGCTATTTATCATGCAACATTCCGTGATGGAGCTAGTGGTGGTGTTGCTAGTGGTATGCTTCTCATTTCCTCACCTGTGAAAAACAACCTAAAATTCTAAATATGAGAGAATTCTCTCCCCTTTCTACACTAAAATATTTATGCTGCATGTGTGTCTGTGCACTTGGTTATTGATTGTTATGGTTTGTTTCAGTTTATCATGTTGGACCAAACGGATGGAAGAAGCTATCTGGTGATGATGTTGGAGAACTTCATTACAATTACTATCCCGTTGAACTCGAATCAGTTGAACAGGAAATGGCTGAAGTGCCCGTGGCCTGAGGAGAAAAAGCCCTAGGCAATTGTTGTTATTTTGTTTCATGATTGTGTAAACCAGATCAAATTTGTTTCAATCGTCCAATATTAGAGAATTTCAGTTTATTTTCTTGAAATTGAATTATACTCTCTCAATCTGGATATACTTCTCCTTGCATAGCTTGTAAGCTCCCATTCTCCTCCATTCAAGTTCTGTCCTAATTTTTGGAGAAGGAAAAAGTTGAGTATTCTAGCCAGTGGTTTTGTAACCTACTGTGCTACTACCCTTGTATCCTAAATGCTGTTTATCCAAAAATTAGATGTTCTAAATTTCTCATCTGCAGTATAAACTTCCACTGCCAAGTAATCCTAGTATATTTTAGTGTTTTAGAGCAAAATTTTGATTATTTGGTAAAATGCATTACTACGGTCCAGGTTTGTTTCCTTGTATAGGCAATATTTCTTCCATAGTTCTCATTGTGGATTTGTTGAGGGTGTTACAAACACTATCCTTGTGGACTAATGTCATCGTTGAGGTTTATCCCACCAGCTTTTTAAAGATGTGAATTTGTATAAACTCAGTTGAACGCTTTGTAACAATCCAATCTACTTGTGATATTGTTTTTTGGGCTTAGGCCTTCATAGCTTTAAAATGCATCACTACAGTCTAAAACTTGTTTCCTTATTTACATGCATCACTATAGTCTATAACTTATTTCCTTATTCACACAACATTTCTTTCTTATTTTTCATTGTGGATTTGTTTAGGGTGTTACACACACTACCCTCATGGACTTAGCGTTATCATTTAGGTTTGTCCCACCAATTTTTCAAAGATGTGAATTTGCATAAACTCACTTGAACGTTGAACGTTGAATTTGCGCACACACATATATAATTAATTACCTTTAGATACTAAACATCTACTTTCTTTAATCAAATAAGGTCCAGTGATGCTATTTTTTCTTTGATGTTTTCCAATAGCGAGGAAATGTTTATTTTACGTAATTAAATCTCTGTTATTGTACACTTTAAATCCAATAAAAGTCTCTTACAATACACAACATTATCTTTTGAGCAAGCATTCTACATTCTACTTATACATAAGGGAGAGTTTGAGGAGCTTCAGGTAGCATGATATCTTTGAAACGTGATCCCCATTTTGAAAACTATGAATATTTTTTAATAGCAACATTTTAACGTAAAAGATAATTAAGGATAATTCAAAACCAAAGCTGGCGAAGTTAGTTTCCTAGAAAACATTTGTTGTAAATAAAGAATGATTTATTCCTCAAAGTAAAAAATATCAAAAACTTTTCAAAAGCATTTAGAAGATATAATTCAACATAAAGGGAAAACGAACTTATCCAAGTGCATAAGGTTTTAATTATTAAAAACTTAACAATTGTTTTAGAACAAATCTATGTACTCTTTGAAGGGGAAGAAGGTGCTTTTAAGAGAATCACTTCATTAAGTGAATATTAAATAAGAACAAAAAAGAATATTGTAATAATTAAATGATATTTTATCATTAATATATGTATCTACTTAAAATAATAAATGAGATATCCAAGAATGTCCATATATTATGATGCATTATTCGATGGCAACTTGACTACTTTAAATTCATTTATAGATAAAGTATGTGTATACAAGTGCATTTTGAATCCTTATTTGTTCTAGAAAATTAATAATTTCTTTAGCTGTAAATGTATTACTCCTTAAACAACTCAAGATCAATTTTTTCTCTCTAAACGTCCTAACGTACATGCCAATTCAAACAGCTACCTAACAACGGAGTATCTAAAGTTCTATTACTCTAATTTGAATAGATTTTTACCATGAGAATATCAAATCTTCAAAATCAAAGTAAGAAGATTTTCACACTTTGGAATTTTTATGAGGTCCAGAGAATATATAAATTACATTACATTGCATTACCTTGAGATATTACAGAAGTTCACAAAAGTGTAAGGTATTCTTCAATAGTACAAAAGCAAAATGGTCCAACACTACATACAAAGTAGATATCTCTCTTTCGCCTGCACAGAAAACTCAGCTGGTTGAAAGGAAAGGAGAGCTTTGATGACGTCTTTGATGAAGTCCTAAGGTGGACTTTCCAAAATGTAGCCGCATCCGTGTCGGATCCTTCAAAAATGCACTACTTTTGGAAATCCGACACATATCCGGCCACATTTTCGGAGAGTCCGAGCAACATAGGTCCAAGTAAACCTTCTCCGTTTTTTTTCTTCTTCCAAAAGATGACATATATTTTAAAAGCATTTTATTCAGAAGAAAAGTATGATTTTCTGTTATATTTAATAGAATATGTTAATTAATAACATATTTAATAGGCAGTTATAACAATTGAGCTCGGCCACGTTTGCATGAGACTATGGCTATATAGAAGGTGGAACGAGAGGAGCTTCCAATTAATACGAATTAACAAAAAATAAAGTCATTTCATTTTATTTACTAATACTCTTCCTTTTTTTGTTTTCCACCCGGTGTTCGATACCCGCATTGGAACCCGACTATATCCGGATTCGCGCCGCGTAGGGCTCCATTCGGGGGGAAGCGCTCCCTACCAAGGATTTTTCCATACCCAGGACTCGAACTCGAGACTTCTGGTTAAGGGAAGAGCAGTCCCATCCACTGCACCACATCCTTTTGTGGTCTAATACTCTTCCTTTATTTGTGCTTCCATAAAAAGTGATGCCTTAATTTTTTTTAAATTTTTTATAACTCTTTAACTTTTCTTTTCTTTTGGATTTTTGAATAACCGGATGCATAGTTTCTTGTTAACATATTTATATTCTAAAAAAAATTAAACAATATGTATGGAGTAAAATTAATAAAATAATAAATAACAAATGAAAATAATACTAGAAAGTTAAAATGATATCACCCAATGACTGACTAATTCAATAACTTTGAAGACTTTGATTCCAAAATATCTAGTTGTTGGCTTGTTGGAGTCTTGAAGAAAAAATGAAATCTAGTAGAAAGAAGATGAGCATGAATAAAGAGGAAGGAAGAAGAGTATGTCTCATATATGGAATATGAAGAGTGAAATGAAATTGAAACTTTGGGATTACTTGGGAAAAGAAGAGTAAAAAGTAGAATTGTCAAATCAAATCAAATTGAAAACCATTTTTATACTATTTTAAGCTTTACTTTAATAATATACCTAAAAGTTTTCTTTCTTTTTATATGAAAAGTACAAAAGTACTAAATATATAGTATTTTTTTTAAAAAAAAAACCTATAAACCTATAAAATATATTTATTTCTAAAAAATGGGGCCTCCCAAAATTGGGGGCCTAAGGCACTTGCCTTACATCTTTGAAAAATTGGTGGGACAAACCTAAATGATAACGCTAAGTCCATGAGGGTAGTGTGTGTAACACCCTAAACAAATCCACAATGAAAAATAAGAAAGAAATGTTGTGTGAATAAGGAAACAAGTTATAGACTATAGTGATGCATAGTTCATAATAGCAAGTAATATAAAATTGAATTTGCAGTGGAATAAAAGATCTTAAACTTTCAGTTGTAGCTAAATTCGAATATGTCAAGCCTTTACCGGAAGATAAAATTAATCTGTACAATTAGGATACAATCTATTTTTACTATTTTCTTTTTTATTAATTCTAAGCATCTAAGAAAATTATTTCATCATCTAAATATTGTTGGATGTCTACAGTAAAATAATGATAAGCATTAATTTTCTACTTTAAGGTTGTGTATAATAAACCAATGCTTTGGTACTCCATTATTTATCATCAAAGTCAAAGCCATTTCAACTATAACTATATGTCGGTCTTTTCTTTCGGACACCCCATTCTGCAGCGGAGTATGAACACACGACAGCTCACGTTTGATTCCTATCCTCAGGAGTTATGGTCCGGCCCTACCCCGAACCTCCCCCATAGCAGGAGTTTAATGCACTGGACTGTTCTTTTATTTATTTTTTATCTTAAATTTTTTATGATTATTTTATTTCGATCTAGAAATAAATTTAGTTGGATTTGAATATTATCATCCAATTAAATTCTTCGTATGATAACTAAACTAATAAATATGAAATCTCTTTTTATTTTTTCGTACAATTTGAGTTCCAACAAGAATAAGATGAAGTTCATATTAGGTTCTTGAGCAAATATAATTCATATTTCTAAGACAACGGAGAATATAGTATTGTCTCATTATATTTAAGTACAAGTCAACATAATATATATTCGACTATAAGCTACTAAAGCAAATGCATATTGAAGTTATAATAAAGCATTAGATTTCTTTTGTGTGGCATAGAGGATATTTGGCTAAGCTTATAAGCTGGTCAAACTGGCTTATAATCACTTTTTGGCTTATCTACCCGTTTGGTAAAATTAGAAGTGCTTATAAGTTAAGTGGTTATAAGCCAAAAATAAGCTAAAAGTCATAAGTTGGTCTCCCCCAACTTATCAAATTTCAACTTATAAGCAATTTAAGTTTGACCAAAATATTTACTATTCTATCCCTAAAATAATTCTTTTTAAAACAAAACTCTTCGTATACCCAGTTCTTCAGCTGCATATTATTGATTTCAGCACTTTTATCCAAACACGTAACTGCTTATTTTTTAAATCAGCTTCAGCATTTAAAAGTGCTTTTCAGCACATAATGCTTATCAGCTACTCTAAATCAGCTAAGCCAAACTATAAGGGTGGGCGTTTGGGCAGTTCGGATTAAATATAGAATTTCGGTTTGGATTTCGATTTTCGGATTGAAGAAATGACAATCCAAATCTAATCCAAATAAGCTCGGAATGCATCGAATTTTTTAAGTTCGGTTTCGGATTAATTGGGTTGGATATTTTGAATTTTCGATTTTGAGCTTATAAGTTGATATGTTTCTTCTTTTTACAAAAATGAATATCCAAATGAAGTACTCATATTAAATTGCCTGAAAAGTTACTCATTCTCACCGCAATCATCCAAATAAAGTATTAAGTAATAAAATTACTATCAAGAAAATGCAATAGAGACATTAATACGGGCGGTAAGAAGTAGTAATAGTAAAACCATGTCCAAATAGAAAGTATTGTGACAGTAACTTAGTAATTAATATTGCATATATGAAATAATATCTAATGGATAGGGTATTTGTTGACTTATGTGAGTCCACCAAACTATAGAGTACCCGGTCCTCTATGAGACTGATACGTAGAATGCAGTAAGGACTGAATGTAAAGAAGGCCAGAGATTTTCTACGTGGAAAAATCTCACACAAGGGGATCAAAAAACCACGACCTACACCTGTAGGCTTTAAACTCAACTAACTTGTAATCTACCTATTACAAGCCACTTTGCAAACGCCCTTTTGCAAAGACTTCAAACTAACTTGTGATGCACCACCACAAGCCACTATATAACTCTCCTAGTTATAGAGGATTTAACTTATGACTATTCCTAGTCACAACATAAACTCTAAAGTTTACGAATTTGGTTTGTTCCTAAGACAGCGCTTCTAAGAAAGCAAACTAGGAATTACAATGTAGAACAATTAACAAGATTACAACTCAACTGTGGACGTACATAAGACTCGGTTAGAAACTGATCCTTACTGGAGTAGTCTTCTTGTTCTTGACATACCAATGACTTCAATGCTAGATGAACTTTGTTATGCTTGAGAGAATATTACTGAATGCGCAAAGAATAGTATATCTTGCACCAGGTTGTTTTATCACAAAAGATGTCACAATAGATAGTGATGTCAACTCAAGGTGATGTCAACTCTAGGTGTATACTTCTTCCTAATGAGAAGTAGCTGTTGTACAATCTGCACAACCACTTTTGGGCAGTTGCGTTCCAGCTGGATAGTGGGCTTTGTACTTCCTGTCAGGACACACCAACAGACCAGGTCCTAGTTGTGATCCTCTTCTGTACCAGTTGCCTGATGGTTACTTTCTTCTGTCACGTTCCAGCTATGTACTTGACTTGTACTTTTTTGTCAGAGAACTCTAAAGCAACAGGTCCCTGTTGTGTTCCTCTTTATCTTGATTGCGTACAGTCACTGACTTGCTTGTGTCGGAGAACCTTAAGGGGCCAGATCATCAGGTCCCTGTTGTGTTCCTCCCTTTGCTGATTTTCAGGCTTCGATCAGTTCATATGAAATGTATGTCCTGTCAGTCAGGTGCTCTATCTGGTTCTTCATGACAAGTTTGTTAGATCATCAAAACATAAAATATTAAAAACCCATCAATTTTCCCCTTTTTGATGATGACAAACTTAGGCATGGACAGTAAAATAACCAGATGAGATGCCAGTAGTAGTTCTCTATCATTCTCACACGTAAGTTCCCCCTTAATCTAAGATCTCCCCTCACACTTTATCTTTTCCCCCTTTTGGCATCATTAAAAAGGAGAGGAATTAAAAATAGCACCAGCAGGTAAGAAGCATAAAGAAGTCTAACACAGCTAGCTCAGGCCACATATGTGCACACAACATGATAGAAAAGAGAAGCCAAAGGAACATAAGATTGTACAAACAACGAAAAGGAAGTTGTTTCATTAATGTTTACACTGGACTAAGTAATTCAGGAGCAGTAATGGTTAAGTACGACATGCCATCACAACAAAACATGCAAACAAAAGTAAAACAGCAGCCACAGGAGGTTGGAGCAAAAATAGCTTGACACAAGGAGGATGCTAGGGGATACTAGAGGAAGGAGGCTTGGAAGAAGAGACAACCATGGTTTTGAGAACCAGGTCCAGTCTAGCATTTGCGGACAATTGTTCTTCAAGTAATTGAGCCCGAAGTCTCTCATTTTCCTTTGTCAGTCGTGTAATCTCCTCATGTACAGAATCTGGTCTTTTAACTGCTTGACTGAGCTGAGTTTCCAGTATGGCATTTTGAGCCCTCAGCCTTCTTATTTCCTCAGAGGCTACATTTTGAGCGTTGATTAGCTAAGAGGTGGTGGAGATGCTTCCACCAACCTTTCAATACATTCACATTCTTCTAGAGTGGTCTTAGAGAAGGTCTGCTTGCGTGTGCCCACTCTGGGATTACCCAAGGGAACCTTATAGAATCTGAACACTTGAGTGAGGAGAAAGCCATAAGGTAACCCATGATTTCCTCCCTTGAAATTTGCCACCTTCTGCATATGGTCTATCATGATTGCAGGCAAATTGATTGGAAAGAACTCATCGAGCGCTTCCATCAGGACCATGTCCGATCTTATAGCAATAGAGCGCCTCTCAGAGCGGGGTAAGAGCACTTTATTGACCAGTTCAAAGAGAAGCTGGTACTCAGGAAGCAAGACCTTCTTATGCACCTGTTCCCCCTGTTGAATACCTTGTTCTTTCATGATGGCTCTTCGAAAGTTTACCCCACAGACACCCTTAACTGAGGACATACCTTCACACGGAATTCTGAGAATTTTTCCCAACATCGAAGCGTCGAGTACAATGTCTACTCCATTTACAAGCGCACAAATGTGATCCCCCTCAATACCGAAAAGAGATGCGTAAGTTTGCACTGCATCTTCGTACACCAAAGGCATTCTCTCTCCAAACAAGTGTTCCCATTGTTGAAATTCCACAATCTCCAGAATTTGTCTCATCCCTGTCATCTCCGAAATTGCTGGATCAAATGTACGACCCCACAACACTTTCTGAGTTCTTAATCTCTGTTTTCAAAGACCACTGTCACGGGTTATAGACCTTATAGTACCAGGTGCCTTAGCAGTTTTCTCCTTTTGTTTGCTAGACCCTTCGGCAGGATTTCCTTTCCAGCTTGCCATCCCCACAGTATGGTCCTCAGACAAGACTAGCTCAGTTAGACTCCATTTAGACTTGCTACTGTACTTCACAGATGGCCCTTTCTATTTTTCAACAGTTTCATCGAAGGCTCTTTTCATAGACTGCTGAATTGTCATAGGTTGTTGTACTGAGGAACCAGGTTCCTTGGAAGCATCTTGGTCTATTTGGTTTACTGACACACTCTTGATGAACTCCTTTGGATTCATTTTCCTTTTTTTCCTTGTCTTGACACTCCTCTTACTTTTCTGAAATGACGACTCAGAACTCTCTTGCTGTAGTGACCTGATGGTGAGTGATTTGGAGGAAGACTCTAAGAGCTTTGAGTGAACGGGAGGTGCAGGAGTGGTTTTGCATGGAAGAGAATCAGGTTCATCAGAAGACTTTTCTGAGAATATCTCATGAGCCAAGGATTCGATGAGTGCTGTGGTTCTTACATCTCCTAGGAATGGAGTTTCTTCCCCCTGGTACTCAGACCATAGATATGCTCCTTCATTCATCACACTCTCAGCAGCTATAGCCATGATGTTATGAGCTGTTTCCTTTTCTCGTGACTCCTTGAGAGTCAGTGAGTCCAACATGGAGGTGTTTAGATACTGGTCAGGATCATCCTCAGGGGCTTCTGATACTTGAAGAATAAAACCTACTGTGTGTTTTTTGATGAGATCGTAGGATTGACTAGACATAGGATTCTCAAAATAATGGTAAACATGGTTTATTAGAAATGGAAAAACTGTAGGAGTGGAGGAGGAACCAGGAGTTGGTAAGGTAGAAGAGGGTGTGAAATAATGACGCTCTGGGGATGATTTCAAGGATAATGATGAAGTGGGAACGATGTCAATGGTGGGAGAATGAGACGATTTTTCGATCACCATTAGATAGATACTTGGTAGGCGAGTATAGAGAGAGATGAAAAGAAGATCCTAGTTGTACAGAGTAGATGAAGGTTCATGACTTGCCTTGAGAGACAAAGAAGGTTTTATTGGAAGAAGGGCTAATGATGAGTGGAGAGCGAAACAGGTTCTGAATAGTTCTGAAGAACGGCGGTAGGTTTGTGGGAAAGTGTTACCGTGCAGAGGAGATGAAAGGATTTGAAAGACAAGACATGACACGCAGACACTGAAAAGTCAAATGATGTGGCATTTGAATTAATTCTGTTAAACACACATTTTTTTATGAGGGCATGCAGAATAAGCACATTACTACTAACCTGAGATACAAGCATCTGTTGCCAAAGCAGTCTTTTGAACAAAGTTTTAGCAGCTCCCTCTTGCAGTTCATAGCCATACCTTTAGCTTCTATGATCGTCATGCCTGTTTACCTACAACGGTATTGATGTGAGTTAGGCTTGGTCAGAAAACACTTTAGCTACCTTTACCTGATGGTATCTTACACAACCAGCAGATGGAAGATCAGGTTCTTCATTAGGTTCTTGTGACCCCATCTTCACCTTGAATTATCCGAAACATTCTCTTCTTGAGGCTTTGATGCAGATATCTGGAGTTTGGTCTTCTGTTCTGCAATGCTTTCCACCGACCAATCCTTTCTTCATATTGACCCTCAGAGGATGATCTCACCCTTCAATGTGTTTGCAATTTCTCTCCAGTTGTTGATGAGGTCATTTCGTTTTGCTTCCTTGTCTCCCAGAAGATAAGGCATGAATCATGACAGGTGCACCATGTTCTGTGTGAGACGTGGTGGAGGAAGTTGAGTTGTCTTTTGCCAGTTTCCTTCATCTTGCTCACTTTATCATCCTCCCTATTTGAAGCCTCGGATATTTCCCAGAGACAGTGTTGGTTCATCATCTTGATCATCATCATTTCTTTCTTGGCAAGGAAAAGAGTCTTGTTGAATACCCTATGAGCATCTCCTGCCATTTAGTGCTTCCTTTGTTGGGGACCTTTTGACCTTGTTTTGTGGGTTGTTCCCCAGAAGGATCTCTTCACTCGTCTTATTTGTGTTGTGCTTCCCAAGCTGATCCTTCCTGTTGTCAGTAGCAAGGCATTTTCTTCCAATTGACAGTGCCTGGCGAGTTTTGATTTAGGAAGGACCTGGTTCGCCACCTGTTCTCAAGAGAGAGCAGTGTTCATTCCTTTTCCCCATTTTGGTGATTCCATAGGCGATGAGCACTATCCATGCATCATTTTCCAGTTCTGTCTTTTCCTGCTCGAGTGCCAAGGGAACCTCTCTGCCTTTTCATTCACTGAGAATGTACCCTTTACCTTTTTTTTAAAGATACATTCCCTTCCTACAGGGCTTTCAGTGAGAGACATTTCATGATGTTTCCAACTGCGTGCTTTAGGCATTCACTGTCCATAGTCCATCACAGTCTGCTTCCTCTCACTGCTCTCTGCACAGCACATCAAGGGTTAGATTTAGGAACCCAAACTAGTTTGGGTCCCTTGTTACTAAAAAAAGGATGAATGAGGGATTTCCTAGTCCACGCAGGCAGCATCCGCTTTTTGCGAGTGGTTCCTGGTCCTTTGCTAGTAGTCACTCTATCAGTGAACGCTTTGTTCTTCTGAGCAGACTGAACCCTGGCCCGGCAATTTTCTTTAAAATGCCCATTGTTTCCGCAGTGGGTACATAGCCAGTTATCAAGTACAGTGACATACTTGCTGTGTGGGTTGTAGAGAGTTTTCTCCCTTTGGAACCCGATTCCCTACCTGTTCCCACTATTGTTGAGATACATGGCAGTAACAACATCTGAGGACCAGGTCCACTTCAAGGATTTCTCAAGATCATTCCTTACTTTCTCGAACTCAGCTTGGAGTTGCTGATTCCTCTCGAGTTCACTGCAAAGACTGGTTTTTACAATATTTAACTCTTTTTCAAGCATGATGTACGCCTCACTGGCTACTTCCTTCCCTTTCCCAAGACTTACATTCCTATGTTCTCTATTGAGTCCCTCAATGGTTTCCTCTAGATCAGCACATATTGCTAACATGTCATCCCTTTCTTCTTCAGTAGATGCAACTTTTTCTTCTAAGGTGTGCTTCTCATTGTTAAGGCCTTATATTGTTTCTTTTAGATCAACAACTACTACAATCACGTCGTCTCTCTCATTTTCCACACTAGTTATTCTTTCATTCAAGGCCTCCTTTTCTATTTCAAGATTAGCTATGGTCTCATCTCGGTCTACTACACAGACCACTAGATCATCTCTAGATTTCTCTGCCTCTCCTAGTTCTATTGTGAGGATCTCCTATCGTTTATAAGGCTATAATAGGCATCAATTAAGACATTTGATAAAGACCTTAGCTTCTTGGAAGAATAGGATTTCAGATTTCTCTGAACATCCCAGAAGCTTACCTCATCGTCTTCATCTTCTTCATCATCATCATCTGACTGAGCCATCAGCGCGAACAGTGAGTCGTACTTTGTTGCTTCAGTTTCCACTGCCATCAAGGAAC
>NC_031993.1:53452788-53483872 GCF_001879085.1 Nicotiana attenuata
CCCGACTTGACATGTTTGAAGGAGTCATACATTCCCTTTGACCATTTGTATGAAATGTTCAGTCACATCAAATCATACCGTACTTATCTGGACGAATTCGCCCTCACCTCATTGGGGCACATCCACCGAAGGGTCTATGTATTTATGTTCTGTTTCTTGGGGATGATAGTGTTTCTAACGAAGAAAGCAAGAATCCATACCAGATTAGCCATGGTCACCAAAACCTTGATGGAAGGAATTAACGGACAGCCATTCAGCCTTGTGCCAATGATAGTTGCAAAAATATACCGCGCCCTGGAAAGATGCCAACAGGGAGCCAAACATTTCGAGGGTTGTAATTTGCTACTCCAACTATGGCTCATGGAACACCTCCAAAAGGGTGAGTACCGGCAGGAAATCCATCATAGAGACTGGGATGATCATATCGCCTTCCATCACCTAAAGCGAATGAATTATATGCTCAACATGTTCGCCCAACCAGAGAATGCTAAAGAATGGATCGAACTCTTCAACAATCTTACTGAGGACCGAGTGCAATGGATGTTCGAGTGGTTCCCTACGGAAGAATTCATCATCCGATCTAGGGATGCGCCATTTCTGATACTGATCGATTTGAGAGGAACCTACACATATGTCCCTATCCGGGTTATGAGACAGGCAGGTAGAAAGCAGGTTATACCAAGGGTCGACAAGATGAATCACTTCCGGGCCGACTTCCAGGATGACGACAGTCCATACAGGTGCCAGGCTCAGCATATGTGGCATTGCAAAATTGTCTTAGGAAAAGACACCATCAAACCAGATCGCTACCATGCTGGTTGTACCCCACATTATTTAGGCTGGCTAGAAGACGATCACAACGATTTGGGTCAGCCCGGGTTTGTTCGAGGTCGCAGGATCATCAATGAAAAGGCTGAAGCACAGGTGAAGTACAACCAACTGCGCAAGAGGATGCGGGAATGTGAAAATGAGCACCGTGAAATACAAGAAGCCAATCAAAAGCTAATTGGAGAATGGAAGGATATGGCTGTCAGCACCAACAAACGACTGATCTGTTTGGAGCGGGGCATAGTGGAGCTGGAAAAGAAGTTTCTGAAGAGGGTTGAAGATTGCCGGGTTGCTGAAGGAAATGAAGGCCGACATCTGGCTAGGGCCTACTTGCTGCTAGGACTGCGCGAGCTGGGAGAACTGTACGAGGGAGCCAACACCACAGGAAGGTCCTTCTGGGACCAAATAGATAGGAGTTTATCTTTTCCTTTGGAAAATGTAATAAGGCCTATGGCCACTAGTGACATTTTTATTTCTTGTTATTTAGTGTCGTTTTGGGATTCGTCTTATTTCTCTTATCAATAAAATGAGGCATTTAGCACCCTAAGTTCTCCAAATTTACTTGTCGCTAGGCCTACCTCGGGCACAACGAGGTCCCCCCCAAAATTAGGACACGCTTTATATTCCCCGCACTACGTGTTTATATATTGCAACATCTTTTCGTATAATCCTTACTAACTTGTTACCTTTTTGTTTTTACTTTTGTTTATTCCCCTCCCTAGAGGTTAGTTCGTGAACTCTGGCAACATCAGCATATTTTACAAGATCCAGGGGCCCTCCACCTACTCCTCCTCCTACTCCTCTTTTGGAGCGCACCTGCTGTGCTTTGACTTGGGTGGCTCAGAAGCTAAGGCATTACTTATGTGCCTATACTACATATCTCATATCAAGGATGGATCCTTTAAAGTACAATTTTCAGAAGCCCATGCCCACTGGCAAGCTAGCCAAGTGGCAAATCCTGTTGAGTGAGTTCGACATTGTCTACATAACTTAGAAAGCGGTCAAGGGACAAGCACTGGAGATCACCTCGCTGAGAACCCCGTGGATGGAGAATACGAACCCCTGAAAATGTATTTTCCTGATGAAGAGTTTGCCATGGTCAACTCTATCAGAACAGAATGTCCAGAGCCTTCAACAAAAGAGTCAAGCCAAGACAGTTCACACCGGGACAGCTGGTGTTAAAGAGAATTTTTTCGCATCAAGATGAAGCCAAGGGGAAGTTCTCTCCCAACTGGCAGGGTCCATACATTGTTCACCGGGTTCTGACAGGAGGAGCCCTCATACTTGCAGAAATGGATGGAGAAGTCTGGCCAAAGCCGATCAATTCAGATGCAGTCAAATGCTACTATGTGTAACCTTTATGTTTTCCCTACATGATGTAATTGAACTACACCTGACCTGATTCCCGTTTAAGAGGGGATACGTAGGCAGCCCTACGGGTTCGGTCACAATTCAATAAAATTTTCATTTTCCCCCCGAAATTGGAAACTGGGGCAGAATTTTGAGGAGGACCCTCAAAATTCCGAAGTAACTTCAGCCAATCGCCACACAAGCAACGGTCAGAAACATCAACCCATTAAACTGGGGTAGAATTTTGAGGAGGGCCCTCAAAATTCCATAGCAAGAGAGGTTGCAATGTCCTGAACCACGTCACAGTCGTCGGTTCATCTAAAAAGTCATTCTTAATTATATACTTATGACATATTTTTTACGAAATCATGCATGTTCACTACTAATTGCCTTATTTAGCAATGCTACCCCAATGATACATACAGTATCACCAGATCAAAGCCGAACAGGTCAAGCAGAGCCATCGGGGATATGAACTAACCTCCCCCCCCCCTTACAAAATTCACGATTTTTCTTTGGATGCAGGCACTTAGGTTGCGAAATCATCAAACATACTATACACTCACGAGACAAACATTGTTCAGGAATACAACTCTCAAGACCGTTGCACTTACCCGCATGTACTATCCACACACACTAGTGATATTCCGTATGTCACAATGTCCCTAGCAATCATAATGTCGTAATCTGCTATCAGCTAAGAAAACTCTACTACCATTGGCCATTTTTATTTTTTGCATAAGGCTACTATTCTGCCTTCCGAGACTAAACGCTGTCTCCATCTGCATTTTGCATTGCATAAAGCTACTATTCTGCCTTCCGAGACTAAACGATGTATTCATCTGCATTTTGCATTGCATAAGGCTACTATTCTGCCTTCCGAGACTAAACGCTGTCTCCATCTGCATTTTGCATTACATGAGGCTATCATTCTACCTTCCGAGGTTAAGCTCTACCTCCATCTGCATCGGCATTGCATAAGGCTACCATTCTGCCTTCTGAGGTTAAGCTTTACCTCTATCTGCATCTGCATTGCATAAGGCTACCATTCTGCCTTCCAACTTGCATAAGGCTACTATTCTGCCTTACGAGACTAAACGCTGTCTCCATCCACACTGCATGGCTGAAAGATCGCCTCATACTGCATCTGCATGGCTGAAAGATCGCCTCATACTGCATCTACATGGCTGAAAGATCGCCTCATACTGCATTTCATGGGCTGAAAGATCGCCTCGTACTGCATTTCATGGGTTGAAAGATCGCCTCATACTGCATTTTCATGGCTGAAAGATCGCCTCATACAGTATTTGCATGGCTGAAAGATCGCCTCATACTGCATCTGCATGGCTGAAAGATCGCCTCATACTGCATCTGCCATGGGTGAGAAAGATGCCTCATACTGCATCTTTCATAGGGCTGAAAGTTCGCCTCATACTGCATCTGCATGGCTGAAAGATCGCCTCATACCGCATTTGCATGGCTGAAAGATCGCCACATACCGTATCTGCATGGCTGAAAGATCGCCTCATACGCATTCATGGGCTGAAAGATCACCAACATACTGCATTCATGGGCTGAAAAGATCGCCAAATTATCCACAATGGCGTCATCGTTCGGAGGCACCATCTTCAAGCCCGAGAACACTATGTCATGGCCTGAGGACCCCCTTTAATCCTTTTGCATATCATTATTCAAAGGCATCATGGTTCGGAGGCACCGTTTTCATGGCCCGAGAGCATCGTTTCATAGCCTGCGAATCCTTTATTATACACTTCATGGCCCAGGACACCATGGTCTAAAGACGTCATCCTAACCGTCCAAAGACAACATTCATGGTCCGACGGAAATTTGCATCATGTCTAAATTTACGCACAATATATGCTTTGTATTACTTATTTGCAGGTAAACCGACAAGCAACAGCTATCCCGGTAGGAGCGTTTCCGCTCCAGTGCCCGCAGCCACATCAGACCTAACCATTACGGTAAGCCACTCACTCACCCAGCCCGAAATATTGCGTCCGTTCTTGGAAAGTACCCGTCGGCATACTCCGCCGATGAATCCTGAACTACATATGGCCTGATTCCCGTAAAACCAAGGATATGTAGGCAACTCAGAAGCCAGAGTGCGGCCTAAACCTCTTCAAACTGTTTCGCTCAGTCAAAATTGGCCATCATATCTTTACCCGACAACTCTTTCATCCTTCCCGGGTAAAGAGGGGGAGCTGTTGATACCCAATTTTTCTCTATATATATTTTAATTTGCAAAGTACCCTCAAAATAGCATATGTATGCATATATAATGTATGTCCAAGCGTCTCATTATTTTTCCTTAATTTTTAAAGGTTTTTAGATCAATTTATTTCCCTATTTTTATCCATAAAAAACCCAATAATTACTTCTAAAATTATCATTTTTGGTGATTCACTTGTTGAACTTTTATATTTATACTAAGATATAGCTAAGGGAATTTTTGCATATTTTTTACAAAATCATTTAGTATTTTTAAGGCTAAATTGTATAATTGCAATATTAGCCTCTTTTAGGATTTAATTGCGTTTATGTTCATAAAGATTAAGTCCAGTATTTTAAAAGGTTAATTATATGTCATAAATAATATTAGTACTTTTAATTTATTTCCAGAAATCAATTTACTATTTTTTATAATTTTAATAGGGGAAAATTGGCTATTTAAATGATAGCCCAGTTACATTTCAATTATAGCCCAAAATTGACCCCAATTTGGACCCAATTTCCCTTGGACCAATTCCTTTTAAATCCGACCCCTTACCCGTTTAAACAACCTAACTCGGTCTCCCACCTAACCATTTCAATCTCAGCCGTTGATCATTTAGATCAACGGCTCCCGTTCCCCCCTTACCTTAATTAATCCCAAACGACCCTAAAACCCTATCATTTCTCACCTACCGCCGCCCTTGAACCCCCTTCCTCTCAAACCCTCTCTGCAACACCACCTAAACCCTAGCCGCCGCCGCCCTAATCTAATACCTACCTAATCTATGGCCTCCCGTGGTCATTTGAGGCCTGTACCAGCCTTCCAAAGCTCTTACGTGTTTGATTCTATGGTTTCATGACCAGACCTCGAAAGGATTTGGTCCAGTCCTTGCTCGATGACCTTTCTCCAGTCAGCCATGGCCATTCGAGTCAGATCCTTGACTCTCCTGGTTAGATCGGTAACTTTGAAGGCCTTTCTCGTTTCTTTTGGGTTTTCTGAAACCCTAATCTCTATGATCTTTCTATTTCTTTCATATCTGCTTTAGATCTATACTCGCTATGACTTTCTTGAGTGTTTCTCGAAATTTTTTTAACTTTCCTTCAGAAATGACCATTCATCCTCTCCGATTAGGGTTTTTCCTCTAAATTTTCTTTTCAAAGATCTCTGATTTTAATGTATTTCTGATTTTGTTATGGTTTTGTTCATATTATTCCTCTATCTGAGTTAGCATGTTAAAACCCTAATTTCTTTTGGGTCTCATCCTGAAGCTGTTTGTTTAATGTGTACTTTTTTAACTAAGTTACTCGTTCTTGTTTGACTTATTTGTGTTATCATTTTTTAAAAAACTCGATTGTTGTTGAAAAGCCCTAGGTCTTTGGGGCTGAAATCGTTTGTTTGAGTACTTGACTCGACTAAAAGCTTTTGTTTTAGACTTTCTTTACTTTATGTGACTTATCTGATTTTACTATCTTTCAACTCGACTATGGCTGAAACCCTAACTTTTCAAAAGGTTTCCTCACCTGCTACTGTGAGACCTTTGCATGTTTCTGATACTCTATTTTCTGCATTATTGATTCAATGTGACTTGACCTACTTGATTACTGTGTTTCGAATGTTTGCTTTACTACTGAACCCTAGCTTATTTCTGCCACTACTGCCTGTTTGTGATTTTGTCAATGAGTTTGGCCTCGCATGTCTCTTGACCTTGTTCACTTTATTTATATGCTGAAGTTTCTTCCTTGATTGATCTTCATCTTGTGACTGATTTCTAAAGTTTCCATTTTATGAACCCTGATTTCACTCGCCCGTTCAAATAGATTGATTCTTTCCCCATTACTATAATATTTGCCTTACTGAATCTTTTCCAAAATAAGCATATCTCTGTACTTAGACTTGATTACTTAGTTAATGCTTGTACTACGTCTTTTATGGCAATAATCAGCCCGTCTCTAAACCGATCTCTTTCCTTATTTGAATATGTTAGACAGTGATTCCTTAATTAAAGGGAATCACTTGTATAATTGATTCTGACTGGAGATTGTTTCTCTATTTGTATTAAAACTTTACTTATTACCTTCCTTCACTCGTTTTCAAAAAAGCTATAAATACCCTGCATCCCTCTTCTTTCAAACACATGAACACAAGGAACGAAACACTTGAGTTCAGAACACACACCTCACTAAAAACTCTCTCTCTTTTCTTTGTTACTACTTGTGTTGTTGCCTTGTCTAGCCGGCTGAAAGCCAAGGCTAGGCTGTGGGGAATTTGCTTACTTTTCTTTCTGCATTTGCTTCTTTACTGATATGTTCTAATTAATTTTCCAGCATCAACAACAACATGTTTCCTTACTATTTCCTTCACTCTTGCCTGTTTCCTGCTTGTGTTTAATCAAGTTCCATTACTGAGCATACTGTAATCTGCCCCTTTCCCTTCTGAATTACTGCTTTCCTTATGTACGAACTCTGTCACTCACTTATTATGACTTATGAACCCCAAACCCCCATATCCCCTATGTGTTTGTATTCCTTGGTTGGTTTGGGGGCATGTCAGCATTAGACATTGCTGTGCATGACCCCAAACCTGACCCCTCCTTAGGGTCATATGCTTCACATCCCCTCTATGTGTTGTGTTCTTAGGCTGGTATATGCGCATGCCAGCACCATCTATTGTTGTACATGCCCAAACCTGGCACCTTCCTAAGGTCATATACTCCCTGCAATGAATTCCCAAACCCCTGGCCCCTTTGTATGAAAGTGTTGATTCTATGTAATGTTAGCTGTACTGCTACTATTTTCCAATCACCCTTACCTCTCTCTATTCTCCCATTCAGTTTTAAGTCTCTGTTCTTGCACTTCCACTATATTCTTAGACTTAGGTTCTGCCCTCTTGTGTGAGCCTTGCCTTGGGACCCATGAGCTCCCTCTGAACTTGGACACATAAGGGTTGGCCCTCCCACACTGCACTCATCTCTATCTGGTTATGCAAACTTGGGTGTAAGCACTGCCCGGGGTCCCTTGAGACCCTTAGGGAACTTTGACACACCCAGGTCTAAGAAACGCTTTGAAACAAGTTGGCATTTGATGTGTTTTGTTCCATAACTCAGAGAGGAAGTCAGAATCAGGCTTCCTACGGTTGTAACTTTTTTTTATGTAATTCATTATTTTGGTCTGTAATAATTTGTAATAAACATTTGGGGTTGGTTAGTGAAAAAGGGTTGGGTAATTGTGCATGCTTAACTCTTAGAAGGGTAGAGATCATGCCTTAGGACCTTTTTTTTTGTATGATTAACTCAGTATTTAGATAATATGCATATAGGACTTGTCTTTAAAGTTTGCATATTTAACTCTGCATTTAGAGAACCTGCCTATAGGACCAAATTCTGTATTTAGACAACATGCCTATAGGATTTGTCTTAAGTTATGCATGTTTATTACCACACTTGGACACCATGTTCTTATGATCCTATTGGTTATAATCCGGCATCTAAAATCAGTACCTTTTTATAGAAATCATGCCTATAGGAATTTCAAGTAAATCTTGCCTGCTTCATTTCACGTTCCTCTAGATATCATGTCTATAGAAATTAAAATCAGCAATACTAGATATCATGTCTATAGGATTTAAAATCAGCAATAATAGATGTCATCGTCTGAAACCAGTCTAGTCTAAAATCAGCCTAACTCTCACTATTCTGAACTAATTTTCAACGACTCTCTCCCCTCCTATCAATACGGTTTTGAAGTCAAGCGAGTTGTGGAACAAAAGTTGGACATGGTCATCACAAGTCACATTCATAAATGTGCTAAAAATTAGGCCAAATGTAGCATAGCGTTTCTCCCAATATACTTGGAATCACGGGATGATATGTATATCAAATTGACTATCTACGAGTCTAGTTTCTAACTCATTAAACTTTTCATCGATACGACATCAGAGTAGAGAGATGATTGCCATTTTGCGAGACTACGCACACTGAATAAGTGACAAGTAGGTGTGTCATTGAAGATTTTTGAGCAATACATTTTGTGTGTTATATGAGGTCTTTTTGGGACATATTATATAACAAATTTTAGGTCTTGTGATATAGTTTCCAATGCTCTTAATCGTTCATTCATACGATATTCGGATAAAAAGATATAAGCGTCGGAAGATAGGCCAATGCTATGGTGCCAAGCTAGCACCTCTTTGACTTTTCCAAAGTTGATATATATAGGTCTTAGGCTGTCTTTATCTTCATTTTTCTATAAAACACGACCAGAAAACATCCATAAACATATCTATAAGCTCTCATCTAGGGTTTCAAAGAAGATTAACATCCCGAGTACGAAATCAAGAAGCAATAACATTAGAATGATCCATACGATGTAAGTATCGCTATATCGCCTCTTTTTTCTTTATAGTTTGAGTTTTGGAAGGTACTTCATAGTTAAGAAAACGTCTACTTTCTGTATTTAAGCTTTAAATATCAAGGAAGATTGATAAATTCGTTTCCTAATAGTTAGAACTCACGGGAGAGTGATCGGAAGCCGTGAGTTCGATTTATTTTACTTTTAGTGGAAGGTTTTGTAGTCCACTCGTGCTGGCCTATTGTGCTGCTGATTTATTGAGTTTGAAAGGAAAAAAAGGCATGGAGAAACGGCATATGTGGTATGGTAGTAGGCTGGTCGCTCGTCGTTGCAATTTCAGGCTAATTGATAACTTGTTTATTGGGTGAGTTATGGCATAATTGACAACTAGTATGCTAGAGTTGCTTATTGTATTGTGTTTGTATCTCGCCTATATTAGGCTTGAGGGAGCAGTAAAATCAGGGGAAATGATGCCATTTTATTTTAGAATCGAGTTATCGTTTGAGATACGTGATATACTAGCGCCATCTAAGTTGTAAATGTATTTCTTTGTTATAGGGTTGGCGTGCTAGTTCTCATAAGCTTGTTGTTGAGTTGCATTGACGGCTTGGGGTATGTTAAGGCTTTCACTTCATTTCTTTTGGCATGATCCATATGATACAACGAAACGTACAAGCATGCAACTATCACAAATGATTCTTTTCTTAGAAGTGCTAGGGTTGCCTATGTTGTTGATTCCCCATGTGTCATACTATCATGTCGTCTGTTCATAGGTCTCATGACATTTCGAGAGATCTTATTGACTTACTTCATTATATTTTGCATTCATTTATACATGTATATTGACCCATAACCGGATGACGTTATATACGCGTATAATATATGTAAATGGGGTATGGGATACGGTTATGGCGTTATATACGTACCATCACCTGATAAGTTGGTATACGTTGATGATTTCGCCCAAAGAGGCCGAGATGATATGATGGGACGCCCTCAGAGGCTTGATGACGTTATGTAAGCATATACCTATGCATGAAATGACATTTATATGCTCATGCATGACATTATAAATGTTTCATGATTCAAAGAGCTATTCAGACTTACAGGTTGAGTCCTGTACTCCATGTTTCTTTCATGTCTTTTATATACTGCTTTTCATGCCTTACATACTCAGTACTTTATTTGTATTGACGTCCCTTTTGCCTGGAGATGCTGCATTTCATGCCCGCAGGTCCCGATAGATATGTTGGCAGTCCTCCTAGTAGGCTATCAGCTCAACGAAAGGTGTTGGTGCTCTCCACCTGCTCCGGAGTTGCCTATTTGGTCAGTATGCTTTGGACATGTATAGATTTGTATGGCGGGGCCCTATCCCAACCTTTCTGATGTTTATATACTCTTAGCGGCTCGTAGACATGTGTCATGTATATGAAGGATTGTATGGTCTTGTCGGCCTATGTTTTGAGTGTACAATGATCATGTCGGCCTTATAGTCCCCCGTATGTCACATGTATAAGATTGTATTTCATGTTGGGTCATCCTATATCAAGTATTCTCTTATGTTTTATGCGTGTTATATCACGACGGCCCTTCTGGCCCACTTACCCATGATGGTATGATAAGAAAGATATGTTACCTTGGTACTCGGAGGAGTAAGGCACCGGGTGACCAGACAACATCCATAAACATATCCATAAGCTCTTTTCTAGGGTTTCAAGTAGATTAACATCCCAAGAACGAAATCAAGAAGCGATAACACTAGAACGATTCATACGATGTAAGTATCACTATATTGCCTCTCTTTTTCTTTATAGTTTGAGTTTTGGAAGGTACTTCATAGTTAAGAAAACGTCTACTTCTGTATTTAAGCTTTAAATATCAAGGAAGGTTGATAAATTCATCTCCTAATAGTTAGAACTTACGGGACAGTGATCGGAAGCCATGAGTTCGATTTATTTTACTTTTAGTGGACTGTTTTGTTGTCCTATTGTGCTACTGATTTATGGAGTTTGAAAGGAAAAAAGGCATGGAGAAAGGGCATATGTGGTAGGGTAGTAGGCTGGTCGCTCGTCATTGCAATTTCAGGCTAATTTATTACTTGTTGATTGGGTGTGTTATGGTATAATTGACAACTAGTAGGCTAGAGTTGCTAATTGTATTGTGTTTGTATCTCATCTATATTAGGCTTGAGGGAGCAGTAAAATCCGGGGAAATGCTGCCATTATATTTTAGAATCGAGTTATCGTTTGAGGTATGTGATATAGTAGCACCATCTAAGTTGTAAATGTATTTCTTTGTTATAGGGTTGGCGCGCTAGTTGTCATATGCTTGTTGTTGAGTTGCATTAACGACTTGAGATATATTTAAGGCTATCCCTTCTTTCCTTTTGGCATGATCCATATAATACAACAAAACGAGCAAGCACGCAACTTTCACAAATGATTATATTCTTAGAAGTGCTAGGGTTGCCTATGTTGTTGATTCCCCATGTGTCCTACTATCATATTGTCTATTCATGGGTCTCATGACATTCCGAGAGATCTTATTGACTTACTTCATTATGCATTGCATTCATTTATACATGTATATTGACTCATGACCAGATAGTGTTATACACGCGTATAGTATATGTATATGGGTCATGTGGAAAGGATATGGCGTTATATACGCTCCACCACCTGATCAGTTGGTATAAGCTGATGATTTCGCCTAATGAGGCCGAGATGATATGATAGGATGCCCTCAAAGGCTTGGTGATGTTATGTAAGCATATACCTATGCATGATATGACATTTATACGCTCATGCATGACATTATAAATGTTTCATGATTCACAGAGCTATTCAGACTTACAGGTTGAGTCCTTTACTCCATGTTTCTTTCATGTCTTCTATATACTGCTTTTCATGGCTTACATACTTGGTACTTTATTTGTACTGACGTCCCTTTTTAATGGGGACGTTGAATTTTATGCTCGCAGGTCCCGATAGATAGGTTGACAGTCCTCCTAGTAGGCTATTAGCTCAACGGAAGGTGTTGGTGCACTCCACTTGCTCCGGAGTTGCCTATTTGGTCAATATGCTTTGGACATGTATATATTGGTATGGCGGGGCCCTGTCTCAACCTTTATGACGTTTATGTATTCTTAGAGGCTTGTAGACATGTGTCATGTATATGAAGAATTGTATGGCCTTGTCGGCCTATGTTTTGAGTGTACAATGATCATGTCAGCCTTATAGTGTCGTGTGTCACATGTATAAGTTTGTATTCCATGTTGGGTCGTCCTATGTCAAGTATTCCCTTTTGTTCTATGCGTGTTTTATCATGACGGCCCTTCTGGCCCATTACCCATGATGGTATGATAAGAAAGATAAGTTACGTTGGTACTCCGTGGAGTAAGGTACCGGGTGCCTGTCGAGGCCCTGTGATTTGGGTCATGACAGAAGTTCATTAGTCATGATAGGTGCCGCTTCCTTATGGAGTGTATACAATATTGTAGTGAGACTTTTGTTATAAGATCATTTCTTCTTCAAGTTATCAGTGGTAAACTATAAATCAACATTGAGGTGAATCAACAATGGATGGATAAAAGTTACAAAACATGAGATGAGATTAGGCTGTCATTCTTAAGATGAACAGTAACAAGGAAGCATTAAATAACTTAGATTTATACATATATTATAGCAGCGAGAGAGTAACCTGGAGTTGGGTAGCAGATGTTATATCTCGCATTTTCATACGTTAAAGTTTCGTCGTAAGTTAATCGACGTAAGTTTGAGAATGAGGTTATTTTGGGACTATAAGCATTATGCTATTTCAAACACGTGATGAGTAAATACGTGAAGGAGAGTGGGTAAGCAAATAGAAGAAAATAAGTTTCGTCGAATTTTGGTAATTTGGGATAAAATACGATCCAAGCTATAATATCCCCTATTTATGGACTAGTGCCACACAAGGTACTACATGACCATGATAGTAAGATGTATAAGGTATGTTAAAAGTGAGTAGTATTTTAAGTAAGTTAAGGTAAATCTTAATTATTTGGGTAATGTATTAATTATTGGGTAATGAAAGATTACCTACTTAATTAAGGATTATTAGGTGATTAATTAAAAAATTGGATAAGATTAGACCCTCTCCCACGTGGCAGCAAGCCACCCCCAGAATTGTGACTCTTAAGTCATTATATTATGTGGCAAGATTAGAGATGTGAGATTTGGCAAGCCTTAAGAACGTGAGTCACATATCTATTTAATAAAGGAGGGCCATTGTAAGTCTTAAGAACGCGAGTCACATATCCATTTAATAAAGAAGAGCCATTGCAAGTCTTAAGAACATGAGAGTCACATATCCATTCTTAAGAACGCGAGAGTCATATATCAGAACGTGAGATTGGGCAATTATAAGGAAGTACGATGCAATATTTCTCAAAAATATCATACGGATTGTTCCCTATTTCGATCTCGATGTTACGTGTTTCGTCGCAATTAACGTGTGTTAGAGGGATTGTCAAGAGAATCGGCTCAGGTATGTTAAGGCTATCCCTTCTTTCCTTTTGGCATGATCCATGTGACACGAACGAAACGAGCAAATGTACAACTTCCATAAATGACTATATTCGCAGAAATGCTAGAGATGCTTATATTCTTGATTCCCCATAATTCTTATTATTCTATCGTCTGTTCATGGGTCTCAGAATATACGTAAGTTGATAAAGTCTATTTCATGATATTAATCAGAGGCATAATGGCCTTATGACACTCCGAAAGATTTTATTGACGTACTTCTCGTGCATTGGATTCATTTACATTGACCCATGACCAGATGGTGTTATATATGCATATATATGTGTGTGTGTATATGTGTGTGTGTATATATATATATATATATGATATGGGAAAAGGTTACGGCGTTATATATGCATCACCACCTGATCAGCTGATATATGTTGATGATTTTGCCCACAATGGCCGAGATGATATGATGGGATGCCCTTAGAGGCTTGAAGATGTTATATACACCTTTACCTATGCATGACACGACATTTACACGCACGTGCATGACATTATAAATGTTTCAGGATTTATAAAGTTATTTAGACTTACAGGGGGAATTCTTTATTCTATGTTTCATCTATGTCTTTTATGTACTGATTTTCATGCCTTACATACTCAGTACATTATTCGTATTGACACCCTATTTCCCGAGGCATGCATTTCATGCCCGCATGCGCAGGTAGACAAGCTGACGGTCCCCCTCCTTAGGATCCTTGATCAGCGAGAGTTGGTGTGCTCCATTTGATCCGGAGCTGCTTTTGACCTTGGTACGATATGTTTGTATACATATATAGGTATGACGAGGCCCAATCTACAGTTGTATATTCTAATAGAGGTCTGTAGACATTTATGTATAGTTGGATAGTATGTGGCCTTGTCGGCTTCTAATTTTGGGTATATTGTTGTCTATAGTAGCCTTGCCGGCTCGCCCCACTGTATTCCGCATGTGTACGTACATATGTCTTTTGGACATGTTTCCTCACATATGTTATTCATGTTTATATCTTAGACGCATGCTTAAGGATGTTCGACAAGTAGGACTCGGGCAACCGTCGCGGCCCATCGGTGTGGGTCGTGATAGTAGACCCCGGTAATAATAAATCAAAGTAAGTGTTATGGTATAGTATGACCTATATAGATGCAGTAAATCCATAAGTACAGATGACTGAGGCTATGAAACAAAATATAGCAATAGTCGTAAGTTCAGCAAAGTACCAAGCGAAGGGCATCAGTACACCTATAGATGCTAGAGGGACAGTTTGTCAAAGTACTGTATATGTTCCCAAAGTAAGGCCTAGAGATTGGCTAAAAGCCAAAGGAAAAAGGAGAGAAAAGTCGCATAGGCGCACATACAAGGACAAAGTCGTACAGGCTGCATGACAGAAGGTAGCAACAGTTACGAGATTGGAAGAATTCGGACACAAGTCGTGNGGGGGGGGGGGGGGGGGGGGGGGATGCCCTGGCCTTGGGATTTATTCGCAGAACAATTTCCTAGATGGCAAAGATAGTATTAAAATATTCGTAAGAGCTATGGGTTATGAGTATGATAAGCGCATCGGCCAACACTCGAGGACAAATGTTCCAAATGGGGGAATGATGTTACACCCCATATCTTCGTACGTGAGAGTATTCGTAAGTCAATTGATGTAAGCTCATAAATGAGACCGTCTTTGAAAGTGCATAAAGTAAGTTAATCATGTTACCTTGGAGGTTAAAAATCTTTAATATCATGAATAACAAGCACCAAGAGGGTTGGAAAGCTTAGAAGCTAAGCGAAAAATAAGTTTCGTCGAAAGTCGATAAGTTTTGAATGTTATAACATGCACTTTGGGGTGGGACTAGGGTTCTTAAAGTGATAAGAAGGTTATGTTATGAGTAATTCTAGGCTTATGATAGTCATGTGTTACGTTTTTAAGTCAAGCGAGTTGTGGAACAAAAGTTGGCCATGGTCATCACAAGTTACATTCATAAATGTGCTAAAAATTAGGTCAAATGTAGCAAGAGTTTCTCCCAATATACTTGGAATCACGGGATGATCCGTATATCAAATTGACTATCTACAAGTCTAGTTTCTAACTCATTAAACTTTTTGTCGATACGACATCAGAGTATAGAGATGTTTGCCATTTTGCGAGACTGCGCACATTGAATATGTGACGAATAGGTGTGTCATTAAAGTTTTTTGAGCAATACATTTTGTGTGTTATATGAGGTCTTTTTGGGACATATTATATACCAAATTTAAGGTCTTGGGATATAGTTTCCAATGCTCTTAATCGTTCATTCATACGATATCCGGATAAAAAGATATAAGCGTCGGAAGATAGGCCAATGCTAGGGTGCCAAGCTAGCACCCCTTTGACTTTTCCAAAGTTGATATATATAGGTCTTAGGCCGTCTTTATCTTCATTTTTATATAGAACACGACCAGACAACATCCATAAACATATCCATAAGCTCTCTTCTAGGGTTTCAAAGAAGATTAATATCCCGAGTACGAAATCAAGAAGCGATAACATTAGAACGATGCATACGATGTAAGTATCGCTATATCGTCTCTCTTTTTGTTTATAGTTTGAGTTTTGGAAGGTACTTCATAGTTAAGAAAACGTCTACTTTCTGTATTTAAGCTTTAAATATCAAGGAAGATTGATAAATTCATTTCCTAATAGTTAGAACTCACGGGACAGTGATCGGAAGCCGTGAGTTCGATTTATTTTACTTTTAGTGAACTGTTTTGTAGTCCACTCGTGTTGGCCTATTATGCTGCTGATTTATGGAGTTTGAAAGGAAAAAAAGGCATGGAGAAATGACATATTTGGTAGGGTAGTAGGCTGGTCACTCGTCGTTATAATTTCAGGCTAATTGATAACTTGTTGATTTGGTGTGTTATGGTATAATTGACAACTAGTAGGCTAGAGTTGCTAATTGTATTCTGTTTGTATCTCACCTATATTAGGCTTGAGGGAGCAGTAAAATCAGGGGAAATGATGCCATTTTATTTTAGAATCGAGTTATCGTTTGAGATACGTGATATACTAGTGCCATCTAAGTTGTAAATGTGTTTCTTTGTTATAGGGTTGGCGTGCTAGTTGTCATAAGCTTGTTGTTGAGTTGCATTGACGACTTGAGGTATGTTAAGGCTTTCACTTCATTTTTTTGGCATGATCCATATGATACAACAAAACGAACAAGCACGCAACTATCACAAATGATTCTTTTCTTAGAAGTGCTAGGGTTGCCTATGTTGTTGATTCCCCATGTGTCCTACTATCATGTCGTCTGTTCATAGGTCTCATGACATTCCGAGAGATCTTATTGACTTACTTCGTTATATATTGCATTCATTTATACATGTATATTGACTCATGACTGGATGACGTTATATACGCGTATAATATATGTATATGGGGTATGGGATACGTTTATGGCGTTATATACGTACCACCACCTGATAAGTTGGTATACGTTGATGATTTCGCGCAAAGAGGCTGAGATGAAATGATGGGATGCCCTCAGAGGCTTGATGACGTTATGTAAGCAAATACCTATGCATGATATGACATTTATACGCTCATGCATGACATTATAAATGTTTCATGATTCATAGAGCTATTCAGACTTACAGGTTGAGTCCTTTACTCCATGTTTCTTTCATGTCTTTTACATACTGATTTTCATGCCTTACATACTCAGTACTTCATTTGTACTGACGTCCCTTTAGCCTGGGGATGCTGCATTTCATAGCCGCAGGTCCTGATAGATAGATTGGTAGTCCTCCTAGTTGGCTATCAGCTCAACGAAAGGTGTTGGTGCACTCCACTTGCTCCGGGGTTGCCTATTTGGTCAGTATGCTTTGGACATGTATAGATTTGTATGGCGGGGCCCTGTCCCAACCTTTATGATGTTTATGTACTCTTAGCGGCTTGTAGACATGTGTCATGTATATGAAGGATTGTATGGTCTTGTCGGCCTATGTTTTTAGTGTACAATGATCATGTCGGCCTTATAGTCCCCCGTATGTCACATGTATAAGATTGTACTTCATGTTGGGTCGTCCTATATCAAGTATTCTCTTATGTTTTATGCGTGTTATATCATTACGGCCCTTCGGGCTTAATTACCCATGATGGTATGATAAGAAAGATATGTTACGTTGGTACTCGGTGGAGTAAGGCACCGGGTGCCCGCCGTGGCCCTGCGGTTTGGGTCGTGACACTATTAGACCTT
Source organism: Nicotiana attenuata (assembly GCF_001879085.1). Classification (NCBI taxonomy): domain Eukaryota; kingdom Viridiplantae; phylum Streptophyta; class Magnoliopsida; order Solanales; family Solanaceae; genus Nicotiana; species Nicotiana attenuata. The sequence continues at coordinate 53,470,332 of NC_031993.1, forward strand.
ATTTGTTTGCACTTAATGGAGGTCTGAATCTTAATCATTCAGATCTTAGACATTAAGTGCGTTTGTTTTTAAAGTCTGAAACTTAATTATTCAGATCTTAATCAGTAAGTGTGTTTATTTTTTTTATTTCATAACCACTTTATGGGTCATAATAGGTATGTATGATTAAGATCCATAACATAGACTTAATTTCATGAAGATGCTATCATCCATATCCATTAATAATTGTCGCCACCGCATACCATTATCAACTAACTTCATGCCATCACCACCACCACCATACTTAACCACCACCACCGCCACCACCATCATCCTCAATCATAGACGCCACCATAATCGATTACCACCACCCATCATCCGCACCACTCCCACCACCATCATTCTCAAACACAAACAACACTCATCTACCTCAACTACCACAGCTAACTACCCTATCACCATCAACAACATAACCGGCACTGCACACCATTATTAACTACCACCACCCACCACCACCTTCCTCGATCACAACTGCCACCACCACCCGCCATTATTAACTATCACCACTCACCACTCACCACTCACCACTCACCACTGTCATCCTGAATCATAATCGCCACCACTAGCTACTATCCTTAACCACAACCATCAGCCAGGACCTCTAGTCGGCATTCAAAAGCACCACCATTAGCCATCACCACCAGCAACTATCATATTTTTAAAAAATTATATATTTTATTGATAGAATAGTAGATTAATTAGTATTTCATTGAATTTTATGTTTATTAATTTTCAAATAAAAATAAATTTTATACATTCAGATGTTAAAAATCAAATAATCTTAATCATTTAATATTCAGATCTTAATACACATCTTAATATTCAGATGTATATTTAGATTTAGATGTCTTAATCTTAATACATATCTTGATATTCAAATGTGTATTCAGATTCAGACGTCTTAATCTAAAAAAAGCAAATGAGGCGTTAATCTCTTTGCGAAATATTTTCTGAATTTGTTTTCATTCCCCAGCCAAACACTTTGAAACATTTTTTTTTTCTATTTTTATTAGAAAATATGGAGAATAAATAGTTTTTAAGAATAATTCCGGAAAATCATTTTAATTCGTACCAAAGACATTTGCAAATTGACGCATGCCGACGAAGTTCCCGGCAGTGTAGAATGTAGACAAGCAAAAGCCGCATCAGCACTCAGCCCCACACAAAAGAGTAACAATATTCCCATCTCCTTCTCTCTCCAATATATAAACCAAAACCCTCAACTCCCGCCGCAGGGTTTCTCTCCTCCACAGCCACCTTCCTTTTTCAGCTCACAAAGCTCGAACAAACTCTCTCTCTCCCTCACACGCACACACACAATACACACTCCAAGGGATCGAAGAGAGAGTGAGTTCAATTATGGCGCAGTCACTTGAGCTATTACTGATTCAATTTCTGATGCCTGACAATGACGCCAGAAGACAAGCCGAGGACCAAATAAAGCGTTTAGCCAAAGATCCTCAAGTGGTTCCATCACTGATTCATCATCTCCGCACCGCCAAAACGCCTAACGTTCGTCAGCTTGCGGCGGTTCTACTCCGTAAGAAAATCACTGGCCACTGGGCTAAGTTATCCCCTCAACTTCGCCAGCTTGTGAAACAGTCCCTAATTGAGAGCATCACCATGGAACACAGGTCCTTTGATTCATTTCTCTCACTTTTTAAGTATCTAAATTGCAACTTTATTTTCCGCAACTAATTTGCCAGGCCGCTGCTATATAGGTTTACATGTATTTTTGTATACACATTTTGTTTTTTACTTTATGAAGTCTGCTGGATTGGAATTTTAGTACAACTCTCCATTATAGATTATAACACATGTACTGTTAACTGTATACAAGGTTTGCAGAATCAAGAGATTCTTTGTTGAGCTTTTTGTTCATTTTCTTACTGATGAAGTCGGTTTTTGTTATCTGATTATTCTCGTAGTAATGGATGGTAGAATCACTTATTTGTCAAGCAAGCTGATTGAATTAGAGTTGTACTTTCTGTAGTCAGTGTGTTGTTGCAGTAATTTACTCAATGATATGTGTGTGTGAAAAGAATTTAGAGCACGACCTTTGTTTTTCTCTTTATTCTAGTTTTTCTTAGGAGATACATTGAATTCCTTTACCTGGATGCTGTTATTCGGCCTCTATTTGGATAATATTCATGGAAGCTCAGAAAGATGACATTTTGCCTGCATCATACTGATCTGTTGTGATGGTCATTTTGCAGTCCTCCGGTGAGGCGAGCTAGTGCAAATGTGATTAGTATCGTTGCAAAGTATGCGGTTCCAGCTGGAGAGTGGTCAGATTTGTTGCCATTTTTGTTCCAGTGCAGTCAAAGTGCACAAGAAGATCATAGAGAGGTATGCTTTACCTGATTGCCATCACATGCTTTAGTTAGATGAACACTTCATATAGGCCCTTTCTTTTGCAATTACCAATGCAGCTTCAGGGTTGTCATAAATGAAAAGCTTCATACATGCTACATGAGATTTGAGGCTATGAAAATTTGTTTGCTGGTAGCTTATATAGCATCCGGTGGTGATTTGCGGCCAGCAGTCAGACAGCGTTGCGATTAACTGCAACCACTTATGTAGTCCAAGGCACTTACTGCACTTTCTTTCCGATCTTCGGATGGAAAAACTACAAATTGAAGCAACTTATACCCAAAAATCTTAGAAGAGTTAACCTAAATAGCCGCCTATCCGACCGTTTAAACTAAAAAAAACCAGCAGATTATAATATATATAAAATATGTGTATAACTGTGTAAAATAAGTGTATAATCTATGCATGCCGTCTAGGAAAAGTAAACAGTGAATCCTGCCGGCTTTTGTGTAAAGATCCCAAAATCTTAATTGCTTTATGCCAATAAAATTCCTGGCAATTGCTGGGATTTATCATTCCAATCAGTTATAGAAGTATGATGATATCCTTACGTCACAATTTCCATTAACCATTTGTAGATATCAATTGTAAGTGTAAACACCCCTACCCTCCGGAAAAAGTACTTAATTTTCCCCTCAAACTGAATTCTGATGCAACTTCATTCTGAAAATTCAAAGTGTTTGGGAGTTTCAGCATACCGTTAACTTTTTTTCTGAAATCAAGTAACACCAAGGTAGAATTCCTGTAAACCTTTGTCAGTTCCTTTTATCTTTCCAAATGAGGAGCAGTTGGTGGAATTAATGAAAAAAGATGTTCGATGAAGTGGGGGCGCTTCAATTGGGAAGTGAGAATAAGCAAACAGAATGAAAACTGTCAGTACTTCACAGGCCAAAAGAATTGATTCATCTCAATTCTCAAGTTTGTACCTTTTGAATTCGATCTTCCGTGATCAAGGTTTTTAGTTAAAAATCCTCTTTCTTTAGCCATTTTAACTGTTGACATGACCTCTTTTGGAGTGATTGATGACCTCAACTATAAAATCTGAGCATCAGTTAATTGTTAATCGATGTAAAGAAAAAGTTGCTTTCATCAATCTTTACCTCCCCTGGATTGGAATAACAGGTGCATGATTGCATCCTCAGACGATCATATTGTCTCCCTCTGTTCCATGTTCTGCAATCACATGCAGGATTACCCAGTTTAGTGGACTAATGGGTGGTTTCATTGTTTTGATTATGCAAGGTGGCTTTGATTCTTTTCAGTTCCTTAACTGAAACTATTGGGAATTCTTTTCAACCATATTTTGCCGATTTGCAATCATTGCTGCTCAAGTGCCTTCAAGACGAAACAAATAACCGTGTCAGAGTTGCAGCTCTCAAGTAAATTTTATTTGAAAATCTTAGAACTTCCTCGATCAAGAAATTACATTTTATAATTCTTAATTAAATCATGTAAACAGGGCAGTTGGATCTTTTCTAGAGTTTACTCATGATGAGGCAGAAGTGGTGAGTGTGTTTTGTTCATTATGCTATCTTATGACTCGTGCAGCTTTCATGTTTCCAGTCATTGTAAAGTTTTTCTTCAAATATTGTTAGAGTCAACTTGGTGTAGAGACGGACAGTGGGTGAAATTGTTGGGATCAAATGAAAAAATTTCGAGTCTTGAGAAAAATTGACAATGCCTGTTAAGTTTTAAATATCTTAACTGCCATCTGCCTGAAAATGTGGCTGCTCCTCTTTCCTTAATGCAGGTCAAGTTTCGAGAGTTTATTCCCAGCATTTTGAATGTGTCAAGGCAGTGTCTTGCTTCAGGGGACGAAGATGTTGCTGTGCTTGCTTTTGAAATATTTGATGAGCTAATAGAATCTCCGGCACCTCTTCTTGGGGATTCAGTTAAAGCAATAGTGCAGTTTTCTCTCGAAGTTTGCTCAAGTCCTAATTTGGACTCAAACACTCGCCATCAGGTAGGGGCATGGTGTGGTTACAGTTTGGTTAGTCTGTTGGTGCTTGAATGTTGTGATATTGTCATGATTTTTTTTGCCTGTTCGTCGTCTATTACTTGGATGTGTGATGTTCTCAAGTGTTTTTCTTTGAATTGCTGTTCAATTTTCAGGCTATTCAAATAATCTCATGGCTAGCGAAGTACAAGTCAAATTCTCTTAAAAAGTACAAACTAGTCACACCAATTTTGCAAGTTATGTGTCCATTGCTTGCTGAATCTACAGACAGGGATGAAGACGATGACCTTGCTCCAGATCGAGCTGCTGCAGAAGTAATTGATACCATGGCTCTGAATTTGTCTAAATATGTATTCCCACCTGTTCTTGAGTTTGCTTCTTTAAGCAGTCAAAGTCCCAATGGGAAGTTTCGGGAAGCTTCTGTTACTGCTCTAGGTGTTGTATCTGAGGGTTGTTTGGAGCTCATGAAGAATAAACTGGAACCAGTTCTCCACATTGTCTTGGGGGCTCTGAGAGATCCTGAACAAATGGTGAGAGGAGCTGCTTCGTTTGCCTTGGGCCAATTTGCTGAGCATCTGCAGCCTGAGATAGTTTCTCACTATGAAAGTGTCCTCCCATGCATTTTAAATGCCTTGGAGGATGTATCTGATGAAGTTAAGGTGCGGAAATGCTAATACATAGATAAGTCCTTCCACTGGTGCTGTTTCTATTTCTTCAAAATGGTTCTGTTCCTGTGCAGGAAAAGTCTTACTATGCATTGGCTGCATTTTGTGAGAACATGGGCGAAGAAATTCTTCCTTTCCTGGATCCATTGATGGGAAAATTACTTGGTGCCCTCCAGAGTAGCCCTCGTAATTTGCAGGAGACTTGCATGGTAAGTGTTCTTTTAGATACTTCAAGAACAGCATTTTGAAGTTGCATCGCCTTCTGACCTCTTTTCTTCTTTTATTGCAGTCTGCTATTGGGTCAGTTGCATCAGCTGCTGAACAAGCATTTGTTCCCTATGCTGAAAGAGTTCTAGAGTTGATGAAAGTTTTCATGGTGCTTACCAATGATGAAGACCTCCGTTCACGAGCTAGGGCTACTGAATTGGTTGGGATAGTTGCAATGTCTGTTGGCAGGATAAAGATGGAACCAGTTTTGCCGCCTTTCATTGAAGCTGCAATTTCAGTAAGAAACTTTATTAACTCTTCATAATTTGGGTTTCTTGTCAAATTACAAACAATTCTTGATAGGTTTTGATGCTATCAGGGTTTCGGTTTGGAGTATAGTGAGCTTCGTGAATACACTCATGGTTTCTTTAGCAATGTAGCAGAAATTTTAGATGATGGATTTGCTCAGGTATCACGATGTCCTGGATCTTTATACCTTTAAACATGCCGTGTTTTCTTCTATAACTTCCTCTTTTGAAACAGTACCTTCCACATGTTGTTCCTTTGGCATTCACCTCCTGCAACCTAGATGATGGTTCTGCTGTTGATATTGATGATTCCGATGAAGATGAAAATATTCATGGATTTGGCGGTGTGTCATCTGATGATGAAGCGCATGATGAACCTAGAGTTCGTAATATTAGTATAAGGACTGGTGTACTCGATGAAAAGGCAGCTGCAACTCAAGCCCTTGGCTTATTTGCTTTACATACTAAGGGTTCCTATGCACCGTATCCTTTTCTCATTATGTATAAATTTACAAAATCTTATCTCGTTTGACATTAATGCTAATGGTTCTTTGGATTCCTTAATGTAACTCAAGTTACTTGGAAGAGTCATTGAAGATTTTAGTGAGGCATTCTAGCTACTTCCATGAGGACGTACGAATGCAAGCCATTATTTCTCTCAAATGTGAGTAGTAATGGGCTGCTTGAGCCTGCTTAATGTTGGCATTCTGTTGCATTGCTTGACCTGGGGCATATATGTTTGTATTGGATAACATGTCAATCTATCTGTAGCTATTTCATGTGTTATTAAAATCTTGATTTTAAGAGTCTTTTGAGTCTTGATGTCTATATGCAATTAAGTTAGCAGGATCTGGAGATATCTAAAACACAGCAGAATATCCTCTTGTGCTACAATTTCAAAGTAAAATAGGGACATGAAAAAGGCCTAATTGTTATTGAGGATTGTCTGACACCCTAGCATTGAGTTTGTTTCCCGTGTCCCCCTCTTATACTTCTTTTTTCACTTTCCTATTTTAGCTCTGCCCTTATGAGCTCTATCCCTATTTAAATAGGCTCTACATCTCTCTACTTCTTTGACCAGTTTAGAGTGTCAGTGTACGAAGTGAAATATTAGTCTAACAGTGTACGTATTGCTCCAGTCAGTGTGTTACACGTCACACCTTAAAGACAACATAGAATTTTGCCAACTAATATATTACGTCTTTGTCCGTGTGATTTTAGTGAAATGAGATTATGAGTTATTTTGCTTGAAGCTAAGGTGAAGTGGATATTATCTCGGCACTTAGCAACCTAGGCTTATGATATTAACTGTTTTTAGTGTTTACGCCCTTAAGATACATTTGTTCAACAAAAAATATCTGAAAGTACTCTATTTAGTCTTGTTCATGGCTGGTGCCTCAGCTTAAATACAATGACAAAAAAAGGTTTAAACCCCATAGTTTCCTCCTTGCTGAACTGATTTTCTCATATACATATATTATGAGGCGGGAAAAAGCATCTTGCTCTGTTGTCATTCTTTGAAAATTTGTAGTTTTATGGAGTTCGCTTCTTGAGGTTTTTCTGAGAAAGAATTCCTGAGGTTTATGAATACAATACAAGTGAAGGTTAAGTGGAATAAATAAATCCTCATGAATCTTGATGTCTGATACTGGTTTATGTATTATGTGGTAATTTCTAGTTTTATTTCAAAAGTACTACTACAAGCTAGTCCGTAAGTGCTCTTTTCTGGATCTGTTTGCTTGCAGATATTCTGATAGCTACAGAAGCAGCCCTCCAAGGTCATAATGTGAGTAATGATCTATCTTTCCTTTATCACTGTACTTAGTTTATCATTTATCTTTTCTTCTATTGGCATTCTTTTAATTTATGGATTTCTTGTTTGTCTGTGGTCAAAGTTGCTGAAGATTTGGGTGACTTATCAGTTATTCTTACATGGGTGCAAGAGGTTTTGTGCCGTAAGCTTGAGACACGTCATACTTTCTGAGTTTCTTCGATGTGAACCTCTTTGAGTTAGTTTGAGCTTGAGCAGGCTTTTCTCCTTGCTAGTCCTGGATTGGAACTGAGGGGTTATCCAGAACATAAAATTTTAATAGAAAAACCCATGAGGCTCAACAAAGTTCTTAGGGATCTATATTTGGTTAGTGTGTATTGGCGGAATGCTCCAATTATTTTATAGCTTTCTCTTTAAGGCCTTTACACCAAAAATAGAACATTTAGATATGATTCAATATCCTCATTTGTAGACAGATCGCTATATATTTACATTAACTTACAGTAGTGTAACCATATCCTTCGACTGTAGTCTCGTCCATTGCTTTTAAGCTACATTTATGTAAGATAATATGTAGGAGACGTTGCCACTTCTTGATCTGAACGTGAAGAAAAAATAAAAAGTGACATTCCTTTTGATGGGGACCATTGCGTAAACTTTTATTTCCACATAAGACATACAAAGTCTCTTTCAGTAGGTGAAACTTCAATAACTGTTATAAGAAAATGTGTAAGTTGAGGCATTACGTGGCTACTTTTTGTGGCGATGCTATTAAATCTGGAGTGATGCTGTTAAAAGTTTTTAGTGGAATTTGTATCAAGTCCTGATTAAAAATAAACATTTGAAAACTCATAAATAGGTTGAGCCATTGAAGTAGTTGTGCTGCCTAGGCTGATGTAACACATCTTTGAATTTGATTATGATATCTATTTATGCTTTCAATGTAATTGGTAACATATTGATTATTTGATATTGTTAAAGTTTGTGTTATAATGCACATCAAGTTCTGTTTAAAAGTAAACAACCGAAAACTAATATATAGGTCAAACTAGGGCTGTCAAATTTGGCCCAAGCCCAAATGACCCGCCCAACCCGCCCAAGGTTGGGCTGGTTATTGACCCGCCCATTTATTGAACTTAGCTCATCTTGACCCAATCCATTTAAGTTGGGCCAATTTTTTGCCCATATTGATCCCTGAGTAACTTTGCCAAAATATCTTAGAAATAATTTTTTCCGTTTGATATGCTTTATATGACCATAACAAACAAAGAAAGTTAGTAATTATACAATGCATAAGAAGACAACACATATTAAGTAAAGCTTGAAAAGAGTTGGTCGAGTTGGGCTATGACCCGAATTTTAGCCCATCTTGACCCAACCCATCTTAGCCCAAGTAATTTTTGGGCGGGTCAAATCGGCCCAACCCGCCCATTTGACACCCCTAGGTCAAACCATTGAAGTAATAGGGTTAAGGTTGTGCTGTCCTAACATGAGGTCACACATTTTAAGATTTAATTATCATGTCCTTTAAACTTTCAGTGAAATTAGTAACAAATTATAATATTTCTGATGTTAATGACTGCTTCATCTTTTCCCCCCCTCTTTGGCAGGAGGGAATTACAAAGACAAAGGAAGTTCTTGGTAAGATTTATATTCTGTGTGTCAGTCATAATCTGTGGTATAGATCTATCATCTTGGTATTTATAGATGTTTTGTTTTGCAGATACTGTGATGAAAATTTATATAAAGACAATGACGGAAGATGACGATAAAGAAGTTGTTGCACAAGCTTGTATGGCTGTTGCTGACATCATGAAGGATTTTGGTTACATGGCTGTTGAGCCCTGTAAGTGTGCACATTCTGGTTCCTTTAATTCTCCAGGCATTAAAAAGAAATTCAGGATTAATGAACTTGCTTTCCCCCGTCTTTATAGATATCACTCAGCTTGTTGAGGCCACTTCAGTTCTATTACGTGAACAGTCTGCTTGTCAGCTCGTAGAATCAGATAGTGAGGCTGATGACGACGACACTGAACATGACGAAGTGCTAATGGATGCTGTTTCTGATCTCCTCCCTGCATTTGCAAAGGCCATGGGTTCCCATTTTGCCCCCATCTTTTCAACGCTGTTCAACTCTTTGATGAAATTTGCAGTAAGTTTTGGATGCTCCCCTATACAATTTTTTTTTTTGGTCGTAGGCCTTCAAACTCTCATCTCATGTTTTTTCTATCCTTTGCCTTAGAGATTAGCTTTAGTCGCAGTGTTTAATGTCATAACCCATGCAATTGCAGAAAGCATCACGCCCACCACAAGATCGGACCATGGTCGTTGCAACCCTTGCAGAAGTTGCTCAACACATGGGTGCTCCAATTGGTGGCTATATTGATGTAAAATTTTGCAAAAACTAGTTAATTGGTTCTTTTGTTCTAACTCTCCAATACAGACATGCACACACTTTCAATAGTTCTGCGACTGAATTGGAGAATACTAATCATGTTTCAGGCTGTGATGTCCCTGGTTCTTAAAGAATTAGCATCAGCAGATGCTACAAACCGAAGGAATGCAGCATTTTGTGTTGGCGAGTTGTGCAAAAATGGTGGTGATGCTGCTTTGAAGTATGCTTTCATATGCACACCTTGTTTATCTATCTCCTTCTGTTCCTAAGAAGTGTTCCGAGTTTGTGGGGTTGTATCCACTGATTTATTTACCATCTGCCTTCTTTGTTGGTACATCATATATCTGATTTATTCACTTTATTCTAGATATTACGGGGATGCCTTACGGGGCCTTTACCCATTATTTAGCGAATCTGAGCCAGATAATGCGGTGAGAGACAATGCTGCTGGTGCGGTGGCAAGGATGATAATGGTCCATCCAGAGACAATCCCACTGAATCAGGTATGCAGTTTGACCTTTACTGTTTTTGGTTTTGAAAGTTTCCCTCTATTTGTATGGGCGTGTGTTGATGTTGTACTTTCTTTAGGTGCTACCTGTTTTCTTGAAAGCTCTTCCTCTAAAAGAAGATCACGAGGAATCCATGGCAGTCTACAGTTGCATATACCATCTTGTTTTGTCATCTAACTCTCAGGTATTTTGTGTCTCATCTTATCTTTCACATAAATTATCATTCTTGTTTTCTTATGTCTCCATCCTCTGTGGAATTTAATTTTTGACACTTCTTTCCTTCTGTTTTGTTCTCTTGTGAATATGCAGATCCTATCTTTGGTTCCAGAGTTGGTAAATGTTTTTGCCCAGGTTGCCATGTCACCTGTGGAAACCCCTGAAGTCAAGGCTAATGTTGGAAGAGCATTTTCTCACCTAATTTCAGTTTATGGTCAACAAATGCAGCCTCTTTTGAGTAATCTTTCACCTGCACATGCTAGTGCCCTTGCAACTATTGCACCTCAGAGCTGACATGTAAAGAGCCTTATGGGAGAGCAGTTTTCTTTATCAGCTTATTCTTTGGATACTCATCCATGGTGGAAGAGCAGCTAATTAGGCTGATCACTTCCAGGTATATACTATATAGTCTTATCCAGACCATTGCTATCATTCTTCCTTGCAACTAAAGATGCTATATTACATGTCAAGCAATGCCATCTCAACGGGCAATTCATGTCATTATTTTAATTCAGTTATCTTTATGCTTTAAGAAACCTGATATTTCCGTAGTTCCTTATTCATCTTTACCTTTATCATCTACCTTACTGGTGATTTGTTTCATTTTTAGAAATAATGTTTATGTTTTATTTTTGTGTGATTTCTTCACTTCAATAAAAAAATGCTTCATTTTTTGTATGCGTGTATAAACAATGCTTACTCACATTTGTCTCTTTTATCCTAAAACTTCACCCAAAACAATTCCACACTTAATTTAGTCTCTACCTCTGAATACCCAACCGAAGTTGGCTCTTGATAGCCAAGTTAAGAGGTAATAGCGATTTAAAACAAGCTTGATTATGCATCTTTAACCTCATAATTTCTTACACTGAGCTTTAGTAGGCATTTAAGTGTAGTGTTCCATACTCCGAACGAGTCATAAATGGACAATTACTTCTATTTTCTTTGTCTTTCAAAGGTATTTTGCTCAGAATTTCATAATTGTGTTTTTTGCAGGTTTGTGCTTGCTTATTTGTGGTAGGGTGTCAAAATTTTCCATGGAGATGCAACGTCTTCCATTTTGACATATTCTACTGAAGAGTGTTTTGTCTTTCTACTTTCGGGGTGATGGGATGAAGGAGAAGTGGGGGAGGGTTGGGGTAGTTCAGTCATATATAAATGGTTTTATTTATAGGTTATAAGGTGTCAGAGAAAAAATTAGGAAAAGAAAGGTGCTGGAAGTTATGTTGTGTGAGGTTTTCATTACATAGTATTTTTTGTTCATTTTCCTCAAAACAGCTCAGTGTGTATATCCACAATTCTTTTGATGTTTGAACTTTGAAGGTGGGGTTTACTGTATAATTTATGACTTGTATTTTTGGAATGAAATTTTTTCATAGTGAATGTGTTCCAATTGGAGGTAAATTTTAAAGATATTTCAGGACTGGATCTGCTAGTTAAGCTGATTAGGATGATTGAATATAGGGAAAACTACGTGTCACATCAAACATTTACACTGTTGCAATATCATCTTTCCTTATTTTATTTTCCTGTCTGGAGTTGCAATAGTAAATCATCACGAAATCTTTTCGTTAAGAATTTCTCCCTTCAATCCAACCTCCCCCCCAACACACACACACACAACCCCCGGGCCCGGTTTTTACAATATCAAGCTCGAAATACGGAAATATCAACCATAGATTTTTCACGTTTTAACGATTGGCGTAGTAGTTCTTAATCTTATCATTATTTTATTTGTCTTTGTTTGTAGTGGGAGAAGTTTAAGTAGTTCATCATGGTAGGGAGAAATCCGTGATCCAATGAAATAAGCGAATATATAGCTTTTGCTAGACAAGAATCAAGTTGACGAATAAGAGCAAAATGACGAAGAATAATACTCATAAGAGCCAAAAATATATGCTGGTCAACTAGAATGCGAATTTGAGGATGTTTGGCTAAGCTTATAAGCCGGTCAAATGGGTTTATAAGCACCTTTTGGTTTATTTACGCGTTTTGGAAACATTTAAAGTGCTTGTAAGCTAAAATCAATCATAGGTCATAAGTTGGTCACCCCCAACTTATGGCTTTTCAGCTTATAAGCATTTTTAGTTGGACCAAAACTTTTACTCGTTTATCCTTAGTAATATTTTTTAATTTCCAAAATAAATTTTCTTTCTCTTCATTTCATATTCGTGGTTCATCATTTTCTTTACAGAGAAACTTTTTAATTTATAATCTTTTGTAAAGTTTTATGGGTATTTTAGTTATTTCAATAAAAGAACTGCTTATCAACACTTTTCTACCAAACACATCAACTGCTTATTATAATTTATAAATGCTTATTTAAAAAATCAGTTTCAACACTTAAAAATACTTTTCAGTACTTCAAGCTTATCAGCTATTTACAATCGGCTAATTCAAACGGGCTCTTTGATATACAAAACATCAAAACTTACGAAAAGCAAATTAGTGATATATTTGGAACCATAAAAGAAGTAACTGCTACAAATGAAATTCTTAGGTATTTAAATGTAATCAATTCTTGAAAATATGAAGGCAATGTTGTTAATGTACAAAATGGTCTATCGTACTGTAGGTGAAGTGGTCAACGTATTTCCTTCCTATAACCTATATGAAACTTATTACCTAAAATGTCCAAGTATTGTAAATCACCCGCCATAATCATGTTTTCCCTATAAAAATTATACAATCCCTTAATATAGTGTCCTTCTTTCTGTGGGCTTCTATAATTAGACGCACGATTGAAGGGAGAGAATATTTTTCAGTTACAAATTTTATACGCTACAATCTACAATCAAAATAATACGCAATTCACGCCCAAGTTTCTGCAGAATCATTTTCTAACGATGATTCCCTCAACTTTTTTGTAAAAAACGCAACAAATTCAAAACAAAATCCTTTCAGGAAACACCGATTGCAGATGAAAGTGAAGTATGATCAATCGGCTCTGACATATAACATATTTTAAAGCTTTTTATATCATTGCAAAATTGTTTTTTCTAGCTTGCATTTGGGGATATGACTGAATTACAATGTCAAAAATGGCGATAATGCTTCAGCATAATGGTCGGTGGGATAGCTTCAGGATATATATATATATA
>NC_031993.1:53483892-53582608 GCF_001879085.1 Nicotiana attenuata
TATATATATATATAGATTTTGATGTTGACGGAATTATAATCAATGAAGAATTCGAGTTATAGTGCTTTGAATGCCGCAATTGCAGAACATCTAATGATAGATACTTCTGTAAAAATCATCGAGATCAAATATAGAGTGAACGAACGGTGTCATCCAATGAAAATTCGCAACTATATAGATAGTGTGAGTGTATATGCAGATGAAAAAGGATAACAAAGATCTAGGAATGTATCCGCTGTGTATAACAGTAAAGGATTTCGATTTGGAATGGAGTTCCTCGAATGCTAGCACAATTGCAGGTTTGAACTATTTTTTTATTCCCGATTTTTTGTAAATTCAATTGTTCTACAATTTTACTACATGAAAGGTGTTATGAACTATTAAAATTCAAATTTATGTATCTAAAAATAATTGTAGTACAACTGTTACAGAATAATTTATGATGAAAATTGCGGACAAAACAAAAATTATCTACAACAATACCATAATTTCAAATATATATCACAATTTTTATTCAAAAATTAAACACCTGAATATATAGAAGTTTAAAGTACTATACTTTTAAATGAATGCAGGTGCTTCTGATTATGGTAGTAGTAATCTGGTACAATTGTCAAGTAATTATAACACATTCGGAAAAGTATCAGAAATAGTCAAGTTGATTGATATGCCAACTTCTCCGGCAATTGTGGAGTATGAAAGCATAATAATAACAGATCATACGCACAAAAAATTAAAGTAGAGCAAGTTTACCAAGACAAGCAAATAATTATCAATGTTTTCGAGAAAATACGAGGCATCTAAGTTATACAAGTAAAGAGATCTATTCATTTTTAAGAAAAAGAAAAAATAGGGATTATTGATGATAAAATAAAATTCTAGGTCGAACAGTGATTCGATTGAGGATGAAGAACCCATGGAAAGTCTTTTGTCAAGGGCGAAATCCGCTCAACAAAGGACCTTTTTCAAGGGATCGTCAACAAGAACTACTTCTGAAGACCCAAAATCTCAGTATGTGAAAAATTCTTCCAATCCTGGTCGGAAAGAAGGGTGGTGCCTTAGCTCATGGGTGTAAAAACTTTTGGTCATGTGCTATCTGCTTGTCCAAAAGGCCAAGCAAATGTAACCGGAAAGGAAGATTTTGATTCTGGATCAGTAGTAGGACCAGTTTCCCCCTCAACTACTTATTGATCAGTTGGTAAACCCCCTTCCTTTCGGTCTAGTAGCTGGTTACCTCCTTTCCTTCAAAGTCTTTGTCGAGCATATCCCCCTTTCCAGCTAGAGCTGTTTGTATATAGTTCAAATGCAACTCTTGTTAGTCGAGTTGTTTTCTTCCGGCTAAAACCCCTCCTTATACGGTTGAGTTAGCATCTGCTTCTTCTTTCTCTTCCTCGCTAAAAAGAAAAAAATCTTTCTTTCTACTTGTGCTTTCCCTCTTATTCTACAATATTATTTAATATTATGTTAGGTGATTACTTTTAATTTTATATAGCTCTAAAAACTTCCTTTTTCTTTCACTTACTGACATTTGCTTCGACCCTGCCTTTTTCTTTATTCGGATTCTGCTTGAAACTAGTCCCGTCTTCGCAGCTTTTCTAAGAAGTTCCGTTCCTGCCAATAGAAAGATCTCTTTCTTGTAGTCGTGCGTCTTAAAAGTGACTCGCTTCTATTTATATATGTAATTGTTGAGATCAGGCCAATAAAAGGTATTCAACAAGCGCCACTCAACTGCGCAAACTAAGCCCTCCATAGAAGTTCAAGGAAGTAAAGCTACATACTACTGGAAAGAGATGGGCTTTCTCCTTTCTATTTCTTGCGGGCTATTGATTTCGGGTTGAGACTTTGCTTGCTTACTTTCACACTTCCTTCAGTGAGCTACTTAAGGTTTAAGGTAAGGGGCACTCCTAGCATAGATTACCATTCTAACCTGTCTTTGCTGGTAGATAGATGCGATTAATTAGTCATTGGGCACCAATGCGCAGGCTACTCTGCTGATGCTTGGCCGCTTAGTGCTTTAATATGCGTTGGATATTGTAAAGAAGTGAGATTGTGACTAATCGGGGGCTTGTGTATGTAAATGAAAGACGGGGATGCGATTCACCAAGATGGGGCAAAGAAAGCCGTCCGACCCTACTGAAGTACCAAAGGCTTTCACTAACCTCTTCCGAGCCAAAGCTAAAAAGGAAGTCGGGACTTGGTCCACATCGAGAAAAACGTTCGTAATGAACGGTTCCCGATGGTCGAGTTCCTTTCTACCGTTGGTGTTAAAGGGAGAACTGCGAGGAGCCAACCCTAGAGTTTACCTTCGGATCAGACCTCAAAAACAGAAAGAGAAAAACAACAAATAGATACGCTTCACGGAAGGAAGAGATAGAATCCAACTTTTGTTTGTTATCTGGAGTGCAAGTTCCCAACATCGCTCCGGTTGGAATTAGAGAAATTAAGTTCGCGCACTTTGTTCATCCAAACTAGGCAGAGCTAGGTTCAAGATAGAGAAAGAGAGCCCTTCCATTTCTTTGATGCACGTGTTTATCACAAAGTTGCTTAAAAATTTCTTCTAGGCTAAAAGGGTGGACTTTACGATATTCAACCCTTTCGAAGAGATAGATTCAAACCCCTACTCGGTTTAGATGCCCCTCTTCGTATTTTATTTCTTAGCCTTTTCACATACTTGTTTCAAAATTTCAATACTAAAATTGCATTTCCTGTTGTAAAGTCGTCGTACCTCCACTTAGTTTCGCCCAAGCTTCATTCTGGTCATGGATAGATCATCCAGGTTCAGGGGCAATGAAGCACTATGCTTTCATGAATAAGTTTCAGCATAGGGTGAAAAGGTCCAGTCCAAGAAGGTAAGAATATTTTATCTGTCACAAGCATATTGTTTATAAATTATAATTTTTATGTATATAAATTGTATATAACTTATTTAAAATATTTTATTGTACATCAACAACCTGCTGTCTTCATGGTAAATATTCCATAACATTATCATTATTTTAATTTTGTAGCTACTGCCTCATATGTGTTGGTCAATTGCACATGGCACATTAAGTCCACAAGCATAAATAAATCAACAATGTTTAAGGTTAGAAAATTCAATAGCATGCACACATGCTCATTGAGACAATACATTTATACAACGTAAAGCTACTTCCATGGTAGTTGGCAGCATTGTCTTGCCAAAATATGCAGATCCTAAGACAATATACAAAAAAAAAAAATATACAACAGACAAATTGTCAGAACATAGTGTGAACTTAACGTACATGCAAGCTTGGAGAGAAAAGGAAAATGCTCTGCAATTTTTGAGAGATCATCCTACTGAATCTTAAAGTCGCCTGCTAAGTTACTTGTACATTTTGGGAAGACTTATCCGGGGTCGGTAGTGAAATTGCAAAAGACTAAAGATGAATATTTCTTGTATGCATTTGTTGCTTTTAATACATCCATCAGGGGTTGGGAGTATTGTAAGCCAATTGTAGTAGTCGATGGCACCTTCTTAAAATCGGCATATAGGGAACCACGCTAACAGCTAGCACAATAAATGCAGCAGGTACATCTTACTCACAATTAGTATTCTGTTTAATATGTGTAGATTAATATAAGTTTATTGAATTCAAATTATTTCTGAAAATGTATTTTTTATGTTTTCAAGTTTATTACTGAATTGAATTTTTTTTAATGCTATGTGATAGGTAGCATATAACCACTTGCTTACGCCATAGTTGATTCAGAAAACGACGCATCACGGAGATGATTTTTTGAGCAGTTCAAACATGCATATGGTGAAAACTCAAATATGTGTGTTGTTTCGGACCGAAATGAGAGTATATTGAAGGCAACAACAACTGTTTTTACCAGCATCCCACATTATGCTTGCATGTAGCATATTTGGATAAATATAAGGACAAAGTTCAAGAAAGGTCATCTAAAGTTAAGTGAATTATACTTTGCCACGACACGATCATACACTCTTGATAAATTTAATGAAAGAATGTCAAAGATTGAAGAGATCGACACATGTGTAAAATAATACCTTTACGATATCGGTTATCACAAATGGTCTTGGGTACATGCAACAATGAACAGAACATGGACGATGACATCAAATATTGCAGAATCCTTGAATGCAGTAAACAAAGATGGAAGAGAGCTGCCCGTAGTTCAGTTATTAGAGTGCATGAGGACACTTCTTGAACGATAGGATAATGAAAAATTATTGAATGCAAATGGTACGTTCACATTCCTTCGGAAAAAAATACAACAAAGAGGTGCAAGACAACATGACTTTATCCTAGAAGATGAGAGTAAGTTATGATCCATATAATGAGATCATTGATATCAGTAAACTAATTAAATACTGATATTTGTATATATGTTGTTGTATAATTGAAGTTATTTTGTTTTTACTGACTATTTATAACTTATCGATGTTTGTAATAAAATTATAGGTGAGGGCTTCAACAGATTACATCCATATTGTGATAGATGGTGTCAAACGCTTCGTTGTTTGACTTCAAAATAGGAAATGTAGCTGCGGATAATTCTAGATTGATGAACTTTCTTGTCCCCATGCTTTTGTGGCTTTGAGGCACAAAAACGAATCTTATGAAAACTACTGCTCTCCTTATTACACGAGGGAGAACCTTCTGATGACTTATGAAATACCAGTGGACTCCCTAACAGATGAAAGCAAATAGGATGTGCCATAACATATAGCAGAAGTTGTCCTGCCACCTACTAAAAAAAGACAGCAAGGGAGACCTAAAAAATAAAGATACAAACCATATGATGAAATAAAGGCAAAGGAGTACAAGGTTTCATGCGGCAACTGCGGACAAGAAGGGAATAACAAGAGGTCTTGTAGGAATGCTCCGCAAAGAAAATTAGATGTTGAAGTTTAAAGAATTTTGTTTTCTTACTGAGTACTACTGTTGTAGTCAGCTGACCTTTAAGCCATATTCAGTTGTATTTGTTCTCTGCTGGACGTATTAGTTGCACTATAACTGTGGAGCTAAATTGAATTAAATTTGTCTCCTCAGATGGTTGTTTGATAAACAGATTTTTACTATGAATGCAGTTGGTTTGCAGTTGATTTTGCATTAATAACTGTGTTAATTTAATAATTTTAAGCTTTATTTTACAAAATTGCTAAATTTGTATAAGTATTGTACATAAGGTGTATTAGTTGTAGTTAAATTGTGTAAAGAAATTGTTTATTGATATTACACCATGCTAATAGAGAGTAGTATTGTATCTGTCCTTAAAATGTACTTTTGATGGTAAAGATAAATGTTTGAGACTTTATATTTTAAGTATAATTTATGCACAAATATAATATGTATGATCAAATATGCATAACAAGACAAAAAAAAATTCCAAAGGATATTATATAGTATCAATAAGGAGATCAACTACTGACAACTTTTCACAAAAGAATATTCTACAGATGTGTTGATATTTAACAAGGAGAAATATTGCCAAAAGAACAAAAGCAGGCAAAACTAGTTTTTCAGCTACAACGAAACAATTTCCTTACAATCCTTGTTAATGGATTAGCTACATAATTTCTTTTGTTTCGAATTCTTGTTCGCTCCCTCATTTCTGGTGCACCTTTATTTCTTGCTAATCTTCTAGTAACCCCACTTTCACTGATTGCACCTAGCTCTTGCTTCTTTCTAGCATAATCTCAAAGGAGCGCTCCATAGCGTCTACGATGTTGATCAATATTAGAAAACTCTTCCTTTGGAATCAGCAGTTGTCCAAGGCTGATATATTCTACAAAAGCTGCTACGTATACACCGTAATCACTGCAAAAAATATAATGGGGAAAGCTTTAGCAATTAGTGTAAAATAGAATTGGGCAAAGTGAAGAAAAATCAGCACATACAGTGATTCCTCTTTTTGCTGAGGTATCTCACCGACCAACCACTGAATTTCAAGAGGGTCAGTAACACCTATTTCACTGTATGGCTTTGTGTTCTTGTAGTTAATGTCCAGACGCTTGCCATAGAAGGCGGTGCATGACAAGTAGAGGGGATCATAACAACAAACTTCTTGACAACAGATTCAACAAGTTTGTGATTACTGGAAGAAATCAAAGAATCATAAACATATAGAACCATATCGGTAATGTCAAACACAACTAACAACCAGTGAAGTTTCTCAACAATGTTGATGGGCATAATCACAAAGTCAATTTTGTCCCACGCAATATTTGCAAGTAATCGGTACCCTAATATGTATTCTGATACGACATCCTTCTGTTTGACGATAACAAGCTTTCTATAGGCATGGGCCTTCATGCACTTCTCATGAACTTGTTCTATTCTGGTCTTAAAGCAACAATCAGTGGTTGTAAAACGAGTTCTATTTTCAGGACCATACTTTCCTCTCTTCCTCAAATAGTATAAAATCACATCAATATGCTGCGAAAAAACACATGACATAATTTCTCACTACTTTAGACAATTTATAAACAAATTTAAAATAAAATATCTACATATATCTAAAAAAATATAAAATTGTAGCTTATAATTATCTGTCGAGGTTTAAATGAAGCATATTGATCAAGATTTGTCCAGGATGTGCCAAAGTATAAAACATGTCCTTCCTATCAACTTTCTCCACTCCAAGATCAAACAACAAGTTGAGCGGGTTATCTTTAACAGTATAAGGCACCTTCTTCCTATTTAAAGACATGGAAAAACAAACTAAACTGTACTCGCAAATGGAAATCCATAAATTCTATGCCCTCCATAGTATGAAAAAGGTGTAGAAATTAACCTCCTTGAAACCTTGTCGGTCCCAAAATATAACTAGTCATTGAATCCTTCCAACAAATTAGGATCAACATTAGCGCCAAAAATCCTAGTAAATGGATGCTTAATGTGGAAAATGGTTGGATGTCCAACAGAACTGCTTCATAAGGGACAAAGGGAGATCTGGCATGCTTTCCAGTAACCCTTATTCTTCCTTACTGTAGAGGGTTGTTTCATCTTCGTTAATGTCACGACCCGAAATTCATTATAGGCCATGATGGCGCCCAACGTTGCCGTTAGGCAAGCCAATACTTAATTATTCATTTTATTAGTTTTAAAATCATGAATCTTATTTATATAGGGAGGTCAGTGCATTAAAATAAATCGTAGTTACTTAAAGTTTAATAAAAATATAAGGTAAAAGTTTGCCAATGTAAAACAATCCATAAACAATTTCTAGAACAACCCCCAAAATCCGATGTCACAAGTGCATGAGCAACTAATAGAAAGTACAATAACAATACATCATCTGTCTGGAATACAAGTTAGACAAGAGAAATAATATAAATAATTCTGATGGAGACTCCGTATGCTGTGGATCGTAACATAGGGTGCAACTCACTATAAAGTCCCAGCAATAGCTGTGCCTTTGCGCCCAAAAGACCACCAAGAATATATACCTGCACAATAAGTGTAGAAGTGTAGCATGAGTATGTAAATCAATGCGTACCCATAAGTATCTAGCCTAACCCCGAAGAAGTAGTGACGAGGGACCGATATCGACACTTACTAGTGGTCCGATATATCAAGTACAATAGAAAGTGAACAAGTATGAGGCATGATAAATAAACAATGTAAACAAACATGGGCACGTGGTACGATCCTCCTCTGAACAGTAAACACAAGCTCTCAATTATCGGTTACCTCCTCAACCGGAGTATATATAAATGGTCCCAACCAAATAGGTCGTCACACCTCAAATCAAGAAAACTCACGGATATGCAGGCTTCTTATCAAATATTACGCACAATTCTACCAAGGCGAACGGCCCGATCCCATAAGTATATGATATTGCCGAGGCGAACGGCCCGATCCCATAAGAATATGATACTACCGAGGTAAAGGGCCCGATCCTATAAGAATATGATACTGCCGAGGCGAACGACCCGATCCCATAAGAGTGTGGTACATAATCCTGTCGAGGCGAACGACCCGATCCCATAAGAATAAGAATCTTTAACGGTCCTTGACCCCGCTCACGAATAAACGTGTGAGTTATGAAATTTAAGGAAGCTTTTTGATGAAAACGCACAACGCGGGAGAAATCCGTAAGGGAAGCACAAATTATTCCGCGCCTTATCAAGTAGCTCGTCACATCTCTACAATAGCGAGTCTATCACTCTACGCAAGTCTAGTCTCAGGCCGTAACGCGAAATAAAAGAATCAAACAGGTAAGGACAACTCTAATAGTACAATTAAAGCATGGCGTGAACCTAAGTCTACCCGGACATAATCAGGAATTATAGTATACGCACGGACACTCGTCACCTCATACGTGCGTAGCTCCCACAACAGGTAGCATATAACAAGGATAACACCTACATGGTAAATTCTCCCTCACAATGTTAGACAAGAGACTTACCTCACTCAAAAGTTCCATAACCGGCTCCAATTCTTCTCTAACACCTCTAACCGATGCCCATCGATTCGGAACTAGTCCATCAATCAGGAAAACCAATAAAAATATACTCCAACATCATAATTAATCAATTTATAACAATTCCCTACTTCGCTTGAAAAGTCAATAAAGTCAACCCTCGGGCCTACGTGCACGGATTCCAAAAGTTCTTGAAGTTAATCATTACCCATAACACTACAAACTCAAATATATAATTTATTCCTAACTCCATGCCCAATTTCGTGGTCAAAATCCAGAAATACCAAATTCTAGGTTTTCTTCAAAATCACACAATTTCCACCAATTTTCATGTTTAAATCCACATATAAACCATGTATTAACTCACAAGGTATAGAATTCACTTACCTCAAAATTGAAGATGAAAATGGCGCTCCAAAGTCGACTCCCATGGAAGAAATGAGGTGAAAATGAGCCAAACCCTCGAATTTTAACATAACACTGCCCAATCCGACCTTCTTCGCGAACGCGGCAAGTTCCACGCGTTCACGAAGCACAACTAGCTTCTGCCCTCCAGTTCCTCTATACGGACGCAAGACAGGGCTCGCGAACGCGAAGCTTTACCAGCCTGCCCATCGCGAACGCGGCCGCCCTTTCGCGAACGCAAAGACCAATATCGCCTGCGAGGCCAACTTATCTTACGCGATCGCAACCAGGCCTTCGTGAACGCGGAGCACAGCTTCCCAACCCTTCGCGAACGCGTCGCCTTATCACGAATACATAGAACAAAAGGCCCCCAGCTCAATTCCTTCTCCGCGAACGCAGGAGTCCTTTCGCCTTCCGAAGAACAAAACTAGCACCAGCAAACCAGCCAAACTTGGACCGAAACCACTCTGAAACACACCCGAGGCTCCCAGGACCCCGTCCAATCATACCAACCATTCCCAAAATATGATGCAAACTTGCTCGAGGCCCCAAATCACACCAAACAACATACAAACTGCGAGTCGATGATCGAAATCCTTCTTTTAACTTTCAAACATTCAAACTTCAATGAACGTGTCCGAATCACACTTAAACATTCCGGAATGATGCTAAACTTTACGTACAAGTCATAGATGACAATACGAACCTATTCCAAGGCTCGAAATTTCAAACGGACATAGATAACATTAAAATCCACTTCAAACCAAACTCATGAAATTCTAAAATTTTTAAAATGCCGACTTCGAAAATAATCGCCGAAATGCTCACGGACAACCCAGTACTCAACCCGATCATACGCCCAAGTACGAAATCATCATACGAACCTATTGGAACCTTCAAATCCCGATTCCGAGGTCGTTTACTCAAAAATCAAACCATGGTCAACTTTTCCAACTTAAAGCTTCCGAATTGAGAATTTTCCTTCCGAATCAACTCTGAACTTCCCGAAATTTAATTTTGACTACGCGTACAAGTCGTAAAACATGAAATGAAGCTACTCAAGGCCTCAAAACCGCTGAATGACGCGCTAGAGCTCAAAACGACCGGTCGGGTCGTTACATTCTCCCCCACTTAAACATACGGTTGTCCTCGAACGTGCCAAGAACTGCTCCAGAGTTGCCCCAAAATCACTGTTCAATACCTTGTGCACCTACCCATGCCACCAAAACCCACTTGAGCACATTTGCTCGAGCCTGACTGAAGATCGCCTTAGGACCAAATTCCAAACTCCGATACAAGACTTGATTCTAACATACGAACACCGTGTCAATCACTATGCACTGTAACAAAACATGATCATGCACCTATGCTGAAATCACACCACACACCACATACGTCGTTTGCCTATAATAACATCCTCCGACCAAAATAGCTGCAATTCACGAATCCGATGCCCGCAATACCCCTGATAACACATATAGGCGCTGTTTCAACTCTCGCAATACTGCCATGATGAAAAAGATGCGCAGGAACTCATAACCACCCGTCAAATCAATAACTCTTGGAGTTCTCCGCTTGAAAAAAATCATTACCTTATTCTGAACTAAATAATGACATTCTCTCTTTAGTACACCTTACATAAATCCGATCGCACCAACTTGTGACGAGCGCAAAACACCCACTTAAATATGCTCTCTAGTCGAATATAGTAAAATATAATATCGTATTCACAGGGATTGGAGTTAAACAGTTATTATCATAGTTTGTAGGTAGATTTCTATCCAAGATGATTAACAATTTAGAGTTTTGTGATTACTACTAAAATTAACTAAGAATTTGGAGCTAATTGACTAATGATGATTGACGCAAGTAATGAGCAAGGAAAGATATCAATGGGAGAAAATAAGGTTTTGATAGGATAGGTGCAAGATAACTGTTTGGGATCTAACTCTAGATAATTCACTTCTAATGTTCAAGTGAGCCTATCGAATTCACCCAATTATTAGTTCAACCATTTAGTAGAATCTCCTCTCTCGATTAAGTCTCAACCTCACAAGATGAACTAAATTAAGCTCGGTGAAGATATGCAAGAATTCATAGTGGATTGGTCTTTAGGAGAACCTCTCTCGATTATCCTCCTAACTAGGATTAATCAACAATTCAACCAGCCTCTTTCGATTACTAAGAGTTAATGAATTCAACCAACAAAATAGAATGCAAAGATATCACAAGTTATGCCTCTCTAGATTACATAAACAAGTGAATATAGATGCAACGACTAAAACATCCAAAACGATTCAATACATAAAACTAGAGTTAATATACACAATCAAATATCGATACACCAAATCCATCAAACCCTAAAGAGAACTACTCCATAGACATGGAGCAATTCATCACAAATATGTTTAAGTTAAAGAAAAACATAAAACGATCCAAACTCGTGTCTTGAGTGAGGATTGAATGATGAAATCCTTGTGTTTTTGCTTCTCCACATCCTCCTTAGCTTCCTTAGGTCTAAGATGTGTCCAAACTCCCAAAAATAACGTTTTTACATGTATTTATACCAAGTAGGGTCGGGCCCAAATGAAACCACCTTCTCCCAACCAAAATTGGATTGTGGCTCTATAAAAAATGCACAAGCGCACTGCATGGGGAGACGCGCCACACAGAGTACTTGTGGGGTTTATCAGGAAGCTCAACAATTTAATAGGCAACAATTTTGTACAGCCATGGCGCACCACGCTCCGCCCCACGCACCGTGGCTGTGTAATTTTCTCAGAGTCTGCCTTTTTGCTTGGTTTTTGAAGTCCAGACGTGGTTCTCGACCTCCGAACGCAATCCCGAATTAATCCTTTGGGCTTTTACTCAGACTTCAAAGCTCCGAATAGCTCGAGTTAGCTCCATAACATCTACATCACTCGGAATCACTCCTACAAGGCATAAAGCACGAAATAAGTACAAAACACTGGTGACTAAAGCACAAACACAACTAAAGTGCAGTAAATTAGAGTGCAATAGGTGACTAAAACATGAGATTATAGCCTACCATCAACACCCACACTTGAACCATTGCTCGTCCTCGAGCAATTAAACCACACTTTATGAAGACACGACCGTTTTAAACAACTCTCCTAACTCATTAAACCAAGAATATTTAAAATAGACTAAGGCCTCATTTGTTTGCACTTAATGGAGGTCTGAATCTTAATCATTCATGTTGACTTATGTGAGTCCACCAAACTATAGAGTACCTGGTCCTCTATGAGACTGATACGTAGAATGCAGTAACGACTGAATGTAAAGAAGGCCAGAGATTTTCTACATGGAAAAATCCCACACAAGGGGATCAAAAAACCACGACCTACACCTGTAGGCTTTAAACTCAACTAACTTGTAATCTACGTATTACAAGCCACTTTGCAAACACCCTTTTGCAAAGACTTCAAACTAACTTGTGATGCACCACCACAAGCCACTCTATAACTTTCCTAGTTACAAAGGATTTAACTTATGACTATCCCTAGTCACAACATAAACTCTAAAGTTTACGAATTTGGTTTGTTCCTAAGACAGCGCTTCTAAGAAAGCAAACTAGGAATTACAATGTAGAACAATTAACAAGATGACAACTCAACTATGGACGTACATAAGACTCCGTTAGAAACTGGTCCTTAGTAGAGTTGTCTTCTTGTTCTTGACATACTAGTGACTTCAATGCTAGATGAACTTTGTTATGCTTGAGAGAATATCACTGAATGCACGAAGAATAGTAATCTTGCACCAGTTATTTTATCACAAAAGATGGCACAATAGATGGTGATGTCAACTCAAGGTGATATCAACTCAAGGTGTATACTTCTTCCCAAAGAGAAGTGACTGTTGTACAATCTGTAAAGCCACTTCTGGGCAGTTGCATTCCAGCTGGATAGTGGGCTTTGTACTTCCTGTCAGGACACACCAACAGACCGGGTCCTAGTTGTGTTCCTCTTCTGTAACAGTTGCCAGATGGTCACTTTCTTCTGTCACGTTTCAGTTGTGCACTTGACTTGTACTTTTTGTCAGAGAACCCTAAGACAGGAGGTCCCTGTTGTGTTCCTCTTTATCTTGATTGCGTACAGTCATTGACTTGTTTGTGTCGGAGAACCCTAAAGGGCCAGATCATCAGGTCCCTGTTGTGTTCCTCCCTTTGCTGATTTTCAGGCTTCGATTAGTTCACATAAAATGTATGTCCTGTCTATCAGGTGCTCTATCTGGTTCTTTATGACAAGTTTGTTAGATCATCAAAACATAAAATACTGAAAACCTATAATTTCCCCCTTTTGTTGATGACAAACTTAGGCATGGACAGTATTTGTTTAGAGCAAAAATAACCAGATGAGATGCCAGTAGTTCCCCCTTAATCTAAGATCTCCAACATTCTCACACGTAAGTTCCCCCTTAATCTAAGATCTCCCCTCACACTTCTTTTCCCCCCCTTTTGGCATCATTAAAAAGGAGAGGAATTAAGAATAGCACCATCAGGTAAGAAGCATAAAGAAGTCTAACACAACTAGCTCATACCACATATGTGCACACAACATGACAGAAAAGAGAAGCCAAAGGAACATAGGATTGTACAAGCAACAAAAAGGAAGCTGTTTCATTAATATTTACATTGGACTGAGTAATTCAGGAGCAGTAATGGTTAAGTACAACTTGCCATCACAACAAAAACATGCAAACAAAAGTAAAGCAGCTGCCACAGGAGGTTGGAGCAAAAATAGCTTGACACAAGGAGGATCCTAGGGGATACTAGAGGAAGGAGGCTTGGAAGAAGAGACAGTCATGGTTTTGAGAACCAGGTCCAGTCTAGCATTTGCGGACAATTGTTCTTCAAGTAATTGAGCTCGAAGTCTCTCATTTTCCTTTGTCAGTCGTGTAATCTCCTCATGTACAGAACCTGGTCCTTTAACTGCTTGACTGAGCTGAGTTTCCAGTATGGCATTTTGAGCCCTCATCCTTCTTATTTCCTCAGAGGCTACATTTTGAGCGTTGATTAGCTGAGAGATGGTCGAGATGCTTCCACCAACCTTTTCAATACATTCACATTCTTCTAGAGTGGTCTTAGAGAAGCTCTGCTTGCGTGTGCCCACTCTGGGATTCCTCAAGGGAACCTTATAGAATCTGAACACCTGAGTGAGGAGAAAGCCATAAGGTAACCCGTGATTTCCTCCCTTGAAATTTGCCACCTTCTGCATATGGTCTATCATGATTGCAGGCAAATTGATTGGAACAAACTCATCGAGCGCTTCCATCAGGACCATTTCTGATCTTGTAGCAATAGAGCGCCTCTCAGAGATGGGTAAGAGCACTTTATTGACCAGTTCAAAGAGAAGCTGGTACTCAGGAAGCAAGACCTTCTTATGAACCTGTTCCCCCTGTTGAATACCTTGTTCTTTCATGATGGCTCTTCGAAAGTTTACTCCACAGACACCCTTAACTGAGGACTTACCTTCACACGGAATTCTGAGAATTTTTCCCAACATCAAAGCGTCGAGTACAATGTCTACTCCATTTACAAGCGCACAAATGTGATCCCCCTCAACAGTAAACAGAGATGCGTAAAAAGTTTGTACTGCATCTTCGTACACCAAAGGCATTCTCTCTTCAAACAAGTGTTCCCATTGTTTAAATTCCACAATCTCCAGAATTTGTCTCATCCCTGTCATCTCCGAAATTGCTGGATCAAATGTACGACCCCACAACACTTTCTGACTTCTCAATCTCTGTTGCCAAAGACCACTGTCATGGGTTATAGACCTTATAGTACCAGGTGCCTTAGCAGTTTCCTCCTTTTGTTTGCTAGACCCTTCGGCAGACTTTCCTTTCCAGCTTGCCATCCCCAATATATGGTCCTCAGACATGACTAGCTCAGTTAGACTCCATTTAGACTTGCTACTGTACTTCACAGATGACCCTTTGTGTTTCTCAACAGTTTCATCGAAGGCTCTTTTCATAGACTGTTGAATTGTCATAGATTGTTGTACTGAGGAACCACGTTCCTTGGAAGCATCTTGGTCTATTTGGTTTACTGACATACTCTTGATGAACTTCTTTGGATTCATTTTCCTCTTTTTCCTTGTCTTGACACTCCTCTACTTTTCTGAAATGAGGACTCAGAACTCTCTTGCTATAGTGACCTGATGGTGAGTGATTTGGAGGAAGACTCTAAGAGCTTGGAGTGAACGGGAGGTGCAGGAGTGGGTTTGCATCGAAGAGAATCAGGTTCATCAGAAGGCTTTTCTGAGAATATCTCATGAGCCAAGGACTCGAGGAGTGCTGTGGTTCTTACATCTCCTAGGTTTGGAGTTTCTTCCCCCTGGTACTCAGATAAGAGATATGCTCCTTCATTCATCACACTCTCAGCAGCTATAGCCATGATATTATGAGCTGCTTCCTTTTCTGGGGACTCCTTGAGAGTCATTGAGTCCAACATGGAGGTGTTTAGATACTGGTCAGGATCATCCTCAGGGGCTTCTGATACTTGAAGAATAAAACCTACTGTGTGTTTTTTGATGAGATCGTAGGATTGACTAGACATAGGATTCTCAAAATAATGGTAAACAGGGTTTATTAGAAATGGAAAAACTGTAGGAGTGGAGGAGGAACCAGGAGTTGGTAAGGTAGTAGAGGGTGTGAAATAATGACGCTCTGGGGATGATTTCAAGGATAATGATGAAGTGGGAACGATGTCAATGGTGGGAGAATGAGACGATTTTTCGATCACCATTAGATAGATACTTGGTAGACGAGTATAGAGAGAGATGAAGAGAAGATCCCAGTTGTACAGAGTAGATGAAGGTTCATGACTTGCCTTGAGAGACAAAGAAGGTTTTATTGGAAGAAGGGCTAATGATGAGTGGAGAGCGAAACAGGTTCTGAATAGTTTTGAAGAACGACGGTAGGTTTGTGGGAAAGTGTTACCGTGCAGAGGGGATGAAAGGATTTGAAAGACAAGACATGACACGCAGACGCTGAAAAGTCAGATGATGTGGCATTTGAATTAATTCTGTTAAACACACACATTTTCTTTTGTTTTATGAGGGCATGCAGAGTAAGCACATTACTACTAACCTGAGATACAAGAATCTGATGCCAGAGCAGTCTTTTGAACAAAGTTTTAGCAGCTCCCCTCTCGCAGTTCATAGCCATACCTTTAGCTTCTATGATCGTCATGCCTGTTTACCTACAACGGTATTGATGTGAGTTAGGCTTGGTCAGAAAACACTTTAGCTACCTTTACCTGATGGTATCTTACACAACCAGCAGATGGAAGATCAGGTTCTTCATTAGGTTCTTGTGACCCCATCTTCACCTTGAATTATCCGAAACATTCTCTTCTTGAGGCTTTGATGCAGATATCTGGAGTTTGGTCTTCTGTTCTGCAATGCTTTCCACCGACCAATCCTTTCTTCATATTGACCCTCAGAGGATGATCTCACCCTTCAATGTGTTTGCAATTTCTCTCCAGTTATTGAAGAGGTCATTTCGTTTTGCTTCCTTGTCTCCCAGAAGATAAGGCATGAATCATGACAGGTGCACCAGGTTCTGTGTGAGACGTGATGGAGGAAGTTGAGTTGTCTTTTGCCAGTTTCCTTCATCTTGCTCACTTTATCATCCTCCCTATTTGAAGCCTCAAATACTTCCCAGAGACAGGATTGGTTCATCATATTGATCATTATCGTTTCTTTCTTGGCAAGGAAAAGTGTCTTGTTGAATACCCCATGAGCACCCCCCTACCATTTAGTGTGCCCTTTGTTGGAGACTTTGTGGCCTTATTTTGTGGATTGTAACCCAGAATGGTTCCTTCGCTTGTCCTTTTTGGATTGAGCTTCCCAAGCTGATCCTTCCTGTTGTCAGGAGCAAGGCATTTCTTCCAATTGGCGGTTCCTGGCGAGTTTTGATTTAGGAAGGACCTGGTTTTCTCAAGAGAGAGCAGTGTTCATTCCATTTGCCTGGAATTTTGGTGATTCCATAGGCAATGAGCACTATCCATGCATCATTTTCCAGTTCCGTCTTTTCCTACTCGAGTGCCAAGGGAACCTCTCTGCCTTTTCATTCACTGAGAATGTACCCTTTACTGTCTTCTCAAGGATACATTCCCTTCCTGCAGGGCTTTCAGTGAGAGGCATTTCATGATGTTTCCAGCTGCGTGCTTTAGGCATTCACTGTCCATAGTCCATCACAGTCTGCTTCCTCTCACTGCTCCCTGCACAGCACATCAAGGGTTAGATTTAGGAACCCAAACTAGTTTGGGTCCCTTGTTACTAAAAAAAGGATGAATGAGGGATTTCCTAGTCCACGCAGGCAGCATCCGCTTTTTGCGAGTGGTTCCTGGTCCTTTGCTAGTAGTCACTCTATCAGTGAACGCTTTGTTCTTCTGAGCAGACTGAACCCTGGCCCGGCAATTTTCTTTAAAATGCCCATTGTTTCCGCAGTGGGTACATAGCCAGTTATCAAGTACAGTGACATACTTGCTGTGTGGGTTGTAGAGAGTTTTCTCCCTTTGGAACCCGATTCCCTACCTGTTCCCACTATTGTTGAGATACATGGCAGTAACAACATCTGAGGACCAGGTCCACTTCAAGGATTTCTCAAGATCATTCCTTACTTTCTCGAACTCAGCTTGGAGTTGCTGATTCCTCTCGAGTTCACTGCAAAGACTGGTTTTTACAATATTTAACTCTTTTTCAAGCATGATGTACGCCTCACTGGCTACTTCCTTCCCTTTCCCAAGACTTACATTCCTATGTTCTCTATTGAGTCCCTCAATGGTTTCCTCTAGATCAGCACATATTGCTAACATGTCATCCCTTTCTTCTTCAGTAGATGCAACTTTTTCTTCTAAGGTGTGCTTCTCATTGTTAAGGCCTTATATTGTTTCTTTTAGATCAACAACTACTACAATCACGTCGTCTCTCTCATTTTCCACACTAGTTATTCTTTCATTCAAGGCCTCCTTTTCTATTTCAAGATTAGCTATGGTCTCATCTCGGTCTACTACACAGACCACTAGATCATCTCTAGATTTCTCTGCCTCTCCTAGTTCTATTGTGAGGATCTCCTATCGTTTATAAGGCTATAATAGGCATCAATTAAGACATTTGATAAAGACCTTAGCTTCTTGGAAGAATAGGATTTCAGATTTCTCTGAACATCCCAGAAGCTTACCTCATCGTCTTCATCTTCTTCATCATCATCATCTGACTGAGCCATCAGCGCGAACAGTGAGTCGTACTTTGTTGCTTCAGTTTCCACTGCCATCAAGGAACTATTTTCTGCATCTGAATCCCTTTCGAATTCACTTGAGGAGTCTCCCCAAGCAGCAAGAGCCTGCTTAACGATATTGTCAGCAACACTTTTTCTATTGAATCTTTTCTCTGGAACCAGGTTCCTTTTTCCTGCTTTGTCAGGATTTTTCTTGTACTGCTCCTGTTTTGCGAGTGGGCAGTCTTTGATGAAATGCCCTGACTTTCCACATCCGTGACAGAGATCGTTGTTCCTTATTTTACTTGAACTGCCCCACTTTGGTATGCCAACATTTCTTCGAACCAATTTTTGAAATCTCTTAGTAAGATAGGCCATGTCACTATCTTCATCACTTGAATCACTCCTTTCAGCTTTAAGCACCAGGTTTTTTTCCTTCTTAGGCTCTCTTCTTTCACTGTCTTTCTTTCTTTTCATCTTGTAAGTTTTCAGATTACCAATCAACTCATCCATGGTTAGAGTCTATAGATCTTTAGCTTCCGTGATGGCATTTACCTTACTTTACCAAGACCCAGGTAGGACGCTGAGAATTTTCCTTACGAGCTTATTTCTGGGAATGACATCTCCAAGTGAATGAAGCTCATTTATGATGGAGGTGAATCTAGTGTGCATATCTTGTATAGATTCATCATCCTTCATCCTAAAGAGTTCATATTCTGTGGTGAGCATGTCAATCTTGGATTGTTTGACCTGAGTGGTTCCTTCATGAGCGGTTTGCAACGCCTCCCATATTTCTTTGGCAGTTCCATAATTTGAGACTCTGTTGTACTCATCAGGTCCTATGCCATACATCAAGATTTTCTTGGCACGGTAGTTTTTTTCTACAGCTTTTCTGCCAATGTCGTTGTACTCTCTTCTTCCTTTCGGCACCATTTCCCCTGTTTCTTCAATCTTCTTCATGGGAACATGTGGACCATCACATATAATGTCCCACAGCTCTGAATCTTCTTCCATAATGAAATCATTCATCCTGGTCTTCCACCAGCCGTAGTATTGACCATTGAATCTAGGAGGTCTATAGGTTGATTGTCCTTCTTCAAAGCTTGGTGGAGCAGCCATAGAGGATTCCTCCTAGGTGTTAGCCTGATAGGAGAAACTTGCTCTGATACCAATTGTTGACTTATGTGAGTCCACCAAACTATAGAGTACCTGGTCCTCTATGACTATGAGACTGATACATAGAATGCAGTAAGGACTGAATGTAAAGAAGGCCAGAGATTTTCTACGTGGAAAAATCCCACACAAGGGGATCAAAAAATCACGACCTACACCTGTAGGCTTTAAAATCAACTAACTTGTAATCTACCTATTACAAGCCACTTTTTGCAAAGACTTCAAACTAACTTGTGATGCACCACCACAAGCCACTCTATAACTCTCCTAGTTACAGAGGATTTAACTTATGCCTATTCCTAGTCACAACATAAACTCTAAAGTTTACGAATTTGGTTTTTTCCTAAGACAGCGCTTCTAAGAAAGCAAACTA
Organism: Nicotiana attenuata; assembly: GCF_001879085.1. Lineage (NCBI taxonomy): Eukaryota > Viridiplantae > Streptophyta > Magnoliopsida > Solanales > Solanaceae > Nicotiana > Nicotiana attenuata. The sequence goes on from NC_031993.1 coordinate 53,503,511, forward strand.
GGAATTACAATGTAGAACAATTAACAAGATTACAACTCAACTATGGACGTACATAAGACTCAGTTAGAAACTGATCCTTAGTGGAGTAGTATTCTTATTCTTGACACACCAGTGACTTCAATGCTAGATGAACTTTGTTATGCTTGAGAGAATATCACTGAATGCACAAAGAATAGTATATCTTGCACCCGGTTGTTTTATCACAAAAGATGTCACAATAGATAGTGATGTCAACTCAAGGTATATACTTCTTCCCAATGAGAAGTGACTGTTGTACAATCTGCACAACCACTTCTGGGCAGTTGTGTTCCAGCTGGATAGTGGGCTTTGTACTTCCTGTAAGGACACACCAACAGACCAGGTCCTAGTTATGTTCCTCTTCTGTACCAGTTGCCAGATGGTTACTTTCTTCTGTCACGTTCCAGCTGTGTACTTGACTTGTACTTTTTTGTCAGAGAACTCTAAAGCAGCAGGTCCCCGTTGTGTTCCTCTTTATCTTGATTGCGTACAGTCACTGACTTGCTTGTGTCGGAGAACCTTAAGGGGCTAGATCATCATGTCCCTGTTGTGTTCCTCCCTTTGCTGATTTTCAGGCTTCGATCAGTTCATATGAAATGTATGTCCTGTCAGTCAGGTGCTCTATGTGGTTCTTCGTGACAAGTTTATTAAATCATCAAAACATAAAATACTAAAAACCCATCAGTATTTAACTTATTATTATTGACATATAGATAATGGACTAAATATAAAGTATAAAAATTTTGGATTCTCGGATATCAAAAAATCCAGAGTACCAAATCCAACATCCAATCCGAATTCCAAAAAATTTAAAAATTAAATCCTAAATCCAATCCGTAATCCGAAAATCCAAACCAAAAATCTAAAACATTCGAATTTCGGTTTGAATTTCGGGTTTGCCCAAACTATGCTCACCCTTCAGGCTCATAATTTTTTTTACCTATTAAATTGGATAAATATGATCAATATTAATTATTTTTCACAGTTTATATTCTTAAAATAATATTCAATAACTCAACTACATGGTTTAATAGCATTTGCGTAATTTTAAAAAATACAGTTTAAAGTTGAATTGTTTCTGTAGAAATGTGTTATTCTTTTTAAAACGGACTAATAAAAAAAATTGTGTCATCTAAATTGAAACAGAGGGAGTATCATTTAGCAACCTTTCATAGCAGGACTAAAGATAAAGAGTGTCTCAGCATTCATTGATTGTTCTTGGGAAACTAAATCCGTAACACAATCAGGGGTGCCGGGCTTGGCTCAATTCAGGATAGAAAGAGGCCTAGTTTCCTAGGCTATTTTTCAGGCTAAGGTAACAAAGTTATACCGAGATTCACGATTGATTTCCTCTACAAAGTAGTAGAATAAGATGCGAGAGAGCCATGCCTTTAGAACAAGAAGGTTTTGATTTTGGGAGATGGAGCCCAATGGACTTTATATTAGATTCATGTGGTATATGTCTTGGCCCCATGTGTTTAATGGGTCACCCGACTAAGAGAGAGTATGCCCCGGGTATTCGCCATCTAACAGAGAGTTACAATCAATTACATGGTTATAACTATTGCCTAAGGGAAGTACTCCACTGTATTTATTCCCTTTGTTAGTCATACATACTCAATATACAATGAGTCAAATCCCCGCACTGGAGTTATGCGAATTCATTTACTTTCTTCTTCGAGCATAACATGTTCTTTTCTTATAAATTGATTCAGCCATCTTTCGTTGATCATTGACTTACACGAACAAGAAGAGGGAAATCTCTCCCTCGCGCTAGGTGTGTCAAATTGTCATTCAAAGGGAGTAGCCCATTTGATTGGCCTACCTAAGTTTTCACCTTGTTTGTGGGCTTCGATTCCTCACCTTGTAATCTTTTCTCATTTTCATGCCGTTTTCCCTTCTTTTATGTGTAATATTTATTCTCTTTGTCTGTCATACTTTATCCTGAATTATCAATTTGTCACATTAAAGTTGTGGCAAACGAACAAGAGTCCTAGATTAGAATGTTCGGTTGATTGCATAATTAATTTCCTATGTCATTACCTTAAGCATAAAAATAAGTTGTTGCATGCAATGAATGATGAAAAGAAGAAAATGAGACTATCAAAATCCATGAATAAAGAAAATAAAATCAAGCAATATCCGAATGATAGATGAAATTCCTCCTTTCAAATGCTTAAAGTGATCTTGTATTGGATTCTCTCCTGTATAAACGAATGGTTAGGGCAATAGTGAATGTCAAAATACTTGAATCACCACCCCCTACCCCGACAAAAGAAAAAAAAGAAAGCAAAGAAATGCGATAAACTAAACACATTAGATAGCGCGTAAATTATAAAACGAGAACTTACTTGTTCGCGTAGCTGAAGCGGAAGGAACGGAGGAACTGCGGCTGGAATTACCGGTCGGTGGTGATTGTCACGTTGTAACGGAGCAAATTTCTATATCACAGCCTAAACCCAAGGTTGGATTGAGAGAGAGAGAGAGAGAGAGAGAGAGAGAGAGAGAGAGAGAGATGTGAGTGAAATATGATTTTGTAGATCTAGGAACTCAAATTTAGATACTTATGGTGTCTAAATATCATCTGGATAGCATTCCTTATGAGATAAAGACATACGCTCCTTGGGAAAAATGAGAAAATATTGTAGCATGTGTTTCATACCATGTGTGCTAATGTCGACCAATTGGGTTAATATTAGTCAATTCTCAACTTATTGTTGTGTGAGACCCAGAGCTTTTATGATGGCTCAAGATTTTGTACCCTCAGAGACTCCGATTAGATACTTGAGACTTAGTGTGATGCTAGCTATGTTTCCAAAAGACCATGTACACAAATTCGTTCTAGTGGAGCATATCTAGAAAAGTAGTCAAAGTAATGTTAAAGGGATCGTGAGAAGAGCAAGATCATTGATGAAATTTTATTTATTTGTGTTCACTGGTGTACTAGTTATAACTTATGAGTTATGATTGTGAATACAAGAAATAATNAGATATGCTCACTAGACGAATTTGTGTACATGGTCTTTTGGAAACATAGCAGCATCACACTAAGTCTCAAGTATCTAATCGGAGTCTCTGAGGGTACAAAATCTTGAGCCATCATAAAAGCTCTGGGTCTCACACAACAATAAGTTGAGAATTGACTAATATTAACCCAATTGGTCGACATTAGCACACATGGTATGAAACACATGCTACAATATTTTCTCATTTTTCCCAAGGAGCGTATGTCTTTATCTCATAAGGAATGCTATCCAGATGATATTTAGACACCATAAGTATCTAAATTTGAGTTCCTAGATCTACAAAATCATATTTCACTCACATCTAGCTCACATCTATATCTCATTAGGGTGAACGTTTTTCACCCTAATGACCCTATGTCATTGTTTAAGCGACATTCTGATTTTAAGCGAATGGCTCTCAAATTATCCTTATGATAATTTTGCTTAGAATCATGTCTCAACTCCTCACATCACTAAGATAAGGAGGTGGTTGCCTGTGTGAGAAGGCCAACCTCTTGTTTACCCGACATACTTATAAAAATTAAAAAAATAAATAAAAAATGCACATAACATTTAGTAATATAAATATGTATGTATGTAAACCAACTTTATTGATAATCAAAGAACATCAGTTTTGTGAATAAGGGAAAATGAATAACAAAATAATGTATCTCAGAGTCTACGCAAGCCTTGAGACCTAGTGTGTCTCACAAATTCATCTCTAGACAAAGGCTTGGTCAATGGATTTGCTAACATATCTTTTGTAGACACATATTTCACATTCACTACCTTGCATCTAACCATGTCTCTCGCATAGTTATACTTGATATCTAAAAACATCATACAAACCTAATGGAACCCTCGGATCACTAATCCGAAATTGTTTACTAAGAATGTTGGCCTTGGTCAACTCCAACAATTTCAAGCTTCTAAAATGAGATTTACTCTACCGCAACACTCCCGAAGCTTCCAAAAATCAAAATCAACCACGCATACAAGTCATAAAACATACATGAACCTACTCAAGGTCTCGAATCAAAAAACGGAGTGCTAAAACTCAAGATGACCGATCGGGTTGTTACACCAAGTCTATTTATTTTTTCCCAAAGATATTATTTGGGAATAAATAAAAGAAGAAATTAAATACTTTATTAACTATGGTTAGGGCTTTATTTTATTCAATTAAATCTCATCCATTAATATTTAATCATGACAAGTATCTCCAATCTAAGTAGGAACTTGGAGAAATGGAGAGACTAGAAAATGGAGGGGAGTTGGATCCAGTCAGATGCATCCTTTGGTATTTCAAAAGCTCACTTGGCTTCGACGTATTTGAAGATATTTTCCGAGAAGATATTTTTTGAAGAAATATTGTCTGACCATTTCATTGTTTTCTGCAACTAGTAAGATAACAATAAAGATAAGGACTGAGCGTAGAGCTTTTTTCTTTTGATCTACGCAAAAAGCAACGTGAAAATGTGAAATTATGTGAAGCTGTTTTCTCTTTCTATGACTCATTGAGTGTATAACAGATTGTAATATTTAATAGTGTTACCTAATGTAACAATTGTCGATAAGAAGCTCCACTTTATTTATCATTCAATCTACAATGTGCGAAGTATTTTGAGGAAAAAGGATAAGTACTTGTTCTTATTTTATTACACATACATTAGGGAAGGGCGTATAAGGTAGGTAATAGAAGTCCCACCAACAAAATGAAAGTTGAGTAGGGCTTCTTGTATAAATATACATATACAATCACGTGCATACTGATCCTGTGCACTGCTTAAAGCCATCATATCAATTTACAAAATGATAGTGTGTGTAATACTAACAAATTCTCATATTTCGCAATTGTTCATAGTTAATTACACTAGCCCCTATATCGTGGTTTTGCATGGAATAGTTTGAACGGTGTTCAGCGCTTTCAGAAAATATTCAATTATTTGTGTCTAGAACAATGTTTTCAAATTCAACTTACAGAATAACCACAGCTAACATCTTAATGAACAAATGTCATACCGAGGCCAATTTTATCGTGAAAACCACCCCTTTGTAGCAGATAATATGTTACACTGAGTACACAACTTGTACATTCTTAATAAACTACTCTGTTGAATCTTGTGGTTCTCAGATCTGGATTTATGTTGCTGATTGCATCAAAATCTAATGTTTGGAATGCTCCAATTCTCCTCAGCAAATTGAGTATACACAATGGCCAACAGTTTGCGGATTTGCAGCATGTTGCTGCTGGAGTCGATCAAAGGCATAATTTATCCGTGTCTTTTTGTGTATGGAACTCGAGAATTTACAGGACAAAAGAATCTTTAAGTAACAACATCTATTCGGACTTCTCAATTTCTCGGAATCTCTGCTCCCATTCTTGTGCATCATAATCTTGCTCGTATAAGTCCTTGTCTGTACTGTAAATAATTCGATCTTGGCCAATAAAAGTCCTCTGTGCCATATCCCGGGCACTCAGAAGCTGAAAATTATGGAAATAGTTAAGAGAGTTGGTAACTATTGAAAATAGGCATGACTAGATGTAAGTAGCAAATGTTGTGAACATAATCATGCATCAGGAGTATTGCCTTGTCAAGTAAGGCCTGACAAAATCCTAAAATACCAGGTCCCTTCTACTTTTTTTCTTTTTCATTTGCTGAACTTCAGGTGCTGGTATAATGTTTCACTTTCTTCTATAGAGATTCTCAGTGTATATGATCTGTGAGTTTTTCTATCCTCGGAGAAGAGTGTATCTTGACTTCTTAGTTATCTCGTTGTGCTCTTTGATTTGAGATTAATGGTAACTGAAAGTAAGCTGCACAGCATTGTTATTGTTCCTGATGGAATTTGAAAAGAGACGTAACTTCTCTCTGAAATTCATTAGCTACATTTGAACAGTTTTGGTCATAATGGGGAAAGAATTTCAGGCGGTATAGATTTGTTGCATGAACTTGATTTTCCTGAGAGCAGAAGACAATTAATAAGTATACAATGGATATGCCTGTCTTTGAGCCGAGGGTCTATCGGAAACAGCCTCCCTATCTTTATAAGGTAGGGGTAAGGTCTGCGTATACACTACCCTCTCCAGACTACATTTATGGAAATATACTGGGTTCGTTGTTGTTGTATGTGCACTTGCAGAGTTGCATGTTAAAAATCCAAATAATACTTCAGACTGTAATAACCAAGTATAAACAACTTCGCCAACCACATATTGCTTTACCATCATTTTCTTATGTTTTCTTGAGAAACATGTAATATTTACTACAGATTGTGCATGCCATTCCTTCCAAGAAGCTTTCTCATTTGGGAGTTGATTTTACGAACTCATAACCCAATAGAAGTTTCAAGTAAAGATGCATGGCAGATGCTTCCATGAACTTAAGGTAGGATGATAGGACCGAAAAACATAATCATGCAATCCAACCCCCCCACCCCCCCCCCCCAAAAAAAAAAAAAGAATAATTACATAAAAAAGCATTTTACATCCTACTACAAGTTTAACTCTGCTGGCATAAGTAAAGACAAGTTCAGTAACCGAAATATACAGTTACAATGTTGTTAAACTTTCCTGAAGCCACAGAAAATAATAATTCTAAGGTAAAAATAAAATCTGATAAAATGTTGTTTCATGCCAAACTAACATAGTAAATACGGAAGAGACATACTATTTGAACTAAAAAGGATTCAACTTTTTAACTACCTTGCTTATTGGACTTCACCGTCAATTCTTCAACAAATTGAATATGAAGTAGGTGTATCATGTATGAGATTTTTATCTTTCCTATTTCTCAATTAATTATGGATAGCTAGCTTTTTATATATAGATGTTATTATTGTAAAATGTGGAATTTGAAGCACGGAAACTAAAGTTCTGAAATGGGGAAAACATTAGCAAACTAAGCAGAAAACTATTCATACCTTTCGCCGCAGTGACAGATCAGGCCGTTCAAGTGCTCGGGCATATTGTTCCCTTGCTTGATTTCTTCTTTCAATATCAGCATTTCTCTTTCGAACAAGAAACCATCGGATCAGGGGAATGGTGAAAAATGAGCCAGCATAAATCTGCCAAGTAATGGCATACAGTTAAAAAATGAGTACTTTGAAATGCTTATTTACTTCCAAAAAACAAATGAATACATCCGAGTCACATTAAAAACTGCACGATATAAGAATCAATCAAGACATTTTGTTTGCAATTATTGATTGATAATCAACTATCGTTGGAGTTTACAATAATTAATCTACTTTAACTGAGGCCAAAATTCACAAATAGCAGATGATAAATTCAGGCTCGACCATGGTAAAGCTTAAGTAATACTTAACAATCACGCAACCATAGTAGTGAAATGTGAAAAGTGCAAAAGTCTGCTGGGGCAGAGGCCCCAGCAGAATTAAAGCATGAGATTTAACGAAGAAAGGCGCTTAAAAAAGAAAAAATGGAAAATATATATGTATTGCAACGAAAAATTATTACAAACTTAAAAGATAACTATTTAGGAAAAAAGAATTGAAATAACTATAATTACATAAAATATTCGAAGTAAAAAGAAAGTCAACCAAGCTTAAAACCATCTTTAGTTTTTTATTTGTATGAGAAGTGTAATTTTATGTTTTCAAAACTAGTTTTCTTATACTACAAGAATTAATTTCTTATTCCTTTCCTTTTATCAGCGTTTAATTTCTTATTCCTAATAATTAAAAACTCATTAATAGCTTTTTTTTAAAAATATTTTGTTTTGGTTAATGTATTATTTGCCAGCTATATTTATTGTCTAGCACCACCGCTTAAAAACACAACCCATGGGTGATGAACCGCACACCTTAGCACCTTAGCACAAACACTACAGCGCCACGTAAGCAAGGGGAAGCTCATAATCTAGCTTTAACAGAGCTTCAACGTTTAAGTGCGCCTCAAATAAGCCTTTAACAAACTGCAAGCAATATTTCAAGATAATGTTTTCGCAGTTACCGAGTCACTTTACAACTAATCAAGCACATCATCCAGTTCAAAAGAGTATTAAATTCCTGATGCACTAAATGACATTGAAAGAAAAAGAGCAAAATAACCAAATGAAGTAATCAGCTCCATGTTTTTTATCACCCAAAAAGATGTCAAGAAGTCTTTTATATGCTGTGATTGCATACAACATGAATGTTCTCAAGTGAGACCTAAACAGTTGCAGACGTGAATGATCTCGATACTTGGATGATATAATACACTAAAACAACTTTTGCTCAGGAATGATACAACAGATGATACCTGAAGTAATGGAAATATCTCTGACACAAATGAGATGAAGCTACTTGGACTGACTGTCATGTTCCTTCAAAATACAGTTTAAGCAGTAGATGTAAGAAAAATACAGAAGCAAAACTTAAAAAGTCTAAAGACCACATGGAGACCCATACTTCAACATGGTACCAAGAATAATCACTCCAAACAGATTGAGCCCACCCAATCCAATGACCAATGCCTTTTCCGATGAGCTTGTTTTACTGAAATGTAAACACCCATGTTAGCGAAATTAAAGTTAAATCCATAGGTGACGAATTCAAATCACCAACAACCAAGACAAAAATGATACCTAAATTGCCACTTCTTTTCTTGCAGAAATCTTTCCACCTGTCCAACCCAGTCAGTCCATCTTTTTCCTACGTACTCCTTCCTTCCACTCCTTTGTGGAGCAGCCGTACGCTGAAGTGATGGAAATCGGTACAGGATATTTCCCTGAAAAAAAAATTAGAGGACAAGACATGAGAGAATATAGGAGTGTAAAAAGATTATTGGGCCCGCAACATAGGGAAAGTATAACGACCCGACCGGTCGTTTTGAGCATTTACACTCCGCTCGGTCCTTTGAGGATATGAGTAGCTCCGTATGATGTATTATGACTTATGTGAATCGTCGGTTTTGGTTTCAAGTTATTCGGAATTTGATTTGGAAGAATGATTCTCAGCTAGAAGCTTTAAATTTGAAAGAGTTGACCAAGTTTGACCTCGGATTGGATTTGTGATGGTTCCGTTAGCTCCGTTGGATGATTTTGGACTTAGGAGCGCGTTCGGATTGTGATTTGGAGGTCCGTAGTAGAATTAGGCTTGAAATGGCGAAAGTTGGAATTTTGAAAAGTTTGAACGGGAGTGGACTTTTTGATATTAGGGTCGGATTCCGATTCCGGAAGTTGGAGCAGGTCCGTAATGTCAAATGTGACTTGTGTGAAAAATTTGAGGTCAATCGGACGTGATTTGATAGGTTTTGGCATCGGTTGTGGAAGTTTGAAGTTGCAAAGTTCATTGATTTCGAAATTGAGGTGTGATTCGTCGTTTCGATGTTGTTATGTGTGTTTTGAGGCCTTGAGTAGGTCCGTGTTATGTTATGAGACTTGATGGTATGTTTGGACGTGGTCCCGAGGGGCTCGGGCGTGTTTCGAATTTGATTTCGGGCTATTTTTCCTTCATTTTTCACTGTTGTGTTCTGCTGATTTCTAGTGTCGCGTTCGCGTGGCAAGTGTCGCGAACGCGTAATGTAGTTTGATGGCAGCAGCAATTGTTCTTCGCGATCGCGAAGTATGTCCCGCGTTCGCGTAGAATTGGGGCAAGTCTTCTTCGCGTTCGCGTATGGAGGATCGCGCTCGCGAAGCGTTGAGGTTGGCAGCTGGGAATTGGAGCATTCTTCTATGCGATCCCGGAAGGTGAGACGCATTCGCGAAGCTTTGGCAGCAATGGTCATCGCGTTCGCGTGGGGTGTATCGCGAACGCGTAGAGTCTTTTGTGGCAGTGTAAGTTTTATTCATCACCAACGCGATGGACTTCCCGCGTTCGCGAAAGAGGAGGCCTGGGCAGATTATAAAGTACTTTATTTCGAGGTTTCGGCCATTTCTACATTTTTGGAGCTAGGGAGCTCGGATTGAGGCGATTCTTGAAGCAATTTTCACCATATGAATTGGGGTAAGTGTTCTCTACTTGGTTTTGGTTACATTCCATGAATCTATCTTCGATTTTAGCTTTTGGTTGATGAATTTTAAAGAGGAAATTGGGGGTTTTGGCCTAAAGTTCCATAATATGAATTTTTGAGTTTTGAATATCGATTTGGAGTCGGAATTGAGTGAAACTAGTATGGTTGGACTCGTAATTGAATGGGTTGTCGGATTTTACGAGTTTAGTCGGGTTCCGAGGCGCGGGCCCGGGTGCAATTTTTGGCCAGTTTTGGGTTTTGATTAAGGATTTGATATTTATCATTTGGAATTGTTTCCTTGGACTTTATTTGATGTGTTTGAGTTGCTTTTGGCTAGTTTTGAGCCGTACGGAGGTCGCTACGCGCATGATGACATTTTTGGAGCATCGCTTGGCTTGCTCGATATTGGAATTGGCTTGTTGGAGGTAAGTAACTCTTCTAAACTTAGTGCTGAGGGTATGAAACCCCGAATTACGTGCTATGTGATAGATGATGAGGTGACGCACATGCTAGGTGACGGGCATGTGGGCGTACACCCTGTGAATTGTGACTCCGTTGTTTCCATGGCACTGTATAATGGCCCTATTTTGTTGATATCTGTGTTTTCACCATGTGATAAAGTAACTGAGCTGTCAATCATGCTAGATATCATGTTTAGGCTTTATGCTGATATTGTTAGGACCCATAGTGGTCGTTTCTTGCTGTCATCTCACTGATTTCATTGATATTTTGTACTCAGTCATATTCATGCATTCATATCATATCTCAGTCTCAGTTGTTGTTTATTGATACATCATATCATTGTTGTCGGGCTAGTTTCATGACATTGTGAGCCCGTGAGTGAGACTGGAGAGATTGATGACTGAGTGAGGTTGAGAGCCTGATTATGAGTGACAGTTATGGGATCGGGCTGCACGCCGCAGCATGTTATATTGATTTATGCCTGGATCTGGCTTATGATAGCGCTTGGGTTGTAGGAGCCCCTCCGGAGTCTGTACATACCCCAGTGAGCGCAGTTGATTATATTGAGGGATGGATCTTCCCTGGACATGGATATTGTCCAAAGCATTTATATACTTGAAGATGGATCTTCTCCACGGGCCGGATTGGCCTTCCTCGATACTGAGTGACTGATGGTCAGTTGATGTATATATTCCGGGATGGATCTTCCCTGGGCCGGATTGGTCATATACAGTACTGAGTGGTTGAGCATAATGAGTGAAAAGTGTGAGACAGTGAGATTGAGTACTCTGAGAGTGTGAGTACATGATTCATCTCTGAGATACATGGCATAGGCATGCACACATGACATACAGGCATAGAGATGCATTTTTCCTCATGTTGTACGGTATCACGTCATTCATGACTTTTTACACACATTGATATGTGGGCATAGAGAGGTATTTCACGCTTGCTATCTGAAATGAAAATGAAACATCTTATTTATTGTGAAAATGATTTTTGGACAAATTACAGTTTTCAAACTATCTCATCTTTTTCGACGATTTCGGTAAAGGATTTGGGTTTTCACTGATATTCTTGAAAAGCGGAACTATTTTCGGAAAACTATGAAAAAGCTGAGCATTTTATCTTTGAGTTACTTCTTTATTTATATGCTCTACGTTGTTGAGAATTGTTGTTGGCTACTGGTGTTAGACCCGACCATGTTCCAGCTCGTCACTACTTTCAACCTAAGGTTAGGTTTGTTACTTATTGAGCACATGGGGTCGGTTGTACTCATACTACACTTCTGCACCTTGGGTGCAGATGTTGGCTGTTGTTGTTGCTGTGTTCGAGGGGAGCTGGATTTGAAGATGTACCTGCGTCCCAATTGTAGCTACCTTTTGTTCATGGTAGCCTTAAATTATAAAACTCTGTTTATGTACTTTTCAAATAGAAGATGTATTTACTTCATATCAGCTTGTAAATTCTGTTCTTAGAAGCTCATGATTTGTACTACCAGTCCTCGGGAAATGTATAAGATTCAGATAATTCTTTTTTGTTTAATTGTCTTATTGATATTATTGAAATTGGATAGTTATTAGTTGGCTTACCTAGCGGGTTGGGTTAGGTGCCATCACGACTAGTGGATTTTGGGTCGTGACAGAAACAGACATCAAAAGCTCCTCAACAACCATGGACTTATGCATATAGCCCCTAAACCTACTTGCCTCAGTAGCCCTTAATAGTTCATATCACTTTTCGTTACAGCACCCTATGTTGGTTGCTCGCACAAGAAACTATAAGAACGTTTACATTAGGTCCCAAACTTCTATGCAAATGCCAGACACCTTGCAATATACACAATAGGGCAAAATCAACCACTACTTTTAATTTGATCATTGGAATAAAGAGGTGCTCTTTGTACTCGAATGCAGAAAAACGCTTTAATAAATGTCGAGAAAGAAAAAAGAAGAGTTAAAATGAAATAAATGATTACATCACCTTGCATATTGTAACACTGACTCTCTTTCATAGTCCCCGTTGTTGTTTCTTTTAGTTCAACATTTCTATTTTCATTTAAATTGTTGATGTCTAAATCTGGAATTAAAAAAAAGAGAAAAGACTTCTTTATACCATATCTTGAGCTTTATTATCCAAATCTGTAGATTAGGAATAAGATTTGACTCGGTTCGAAATTCGGAGGATATATATAACCTTTTCAAATATCCCTTCAGGATCAACTTATGATACTCAATGCTCTTTCAAACAGCTCGAAATTATGAGTCGGCTAAAGTTCAGGTCTGAATCTGAGACGAGCATGTTAAGTTTTTGGCAGATTCTTTAAAATGTTGAAGGTACCATATCCATGTCATAACCAATCAACACAAGTACCTTACAAATTGGAGATTCCATGCAACAGAGCAAAGAGTCTAAGTGAAATGGCTGGCAGAGGCAAGAGTGTTATTAAGGTTTTAATTGAAGTGAGGAGATAAAAGTTTAGTGGGTAAACTGACAAATTCACCGAAGTTTAATAACTTCCGATGTCTATCGCCCCGCTAGGTTTCAGATAATGAGAGTGGAGACTTCACACAAGAAAATTCAGAAGCTAAAAATGATCCTCGAGATATCTTGAAGCCAAGGTTGCACTATGGCAGAGCACACCTAATCCTTTTATAAAGCCATGTGCACAGAAAAAGCCTTCATCCACAATAATCTGAAGTGAAAAATTCAAACAGATATATTACAAATAAAGCTTTTCCCTACCTCCTCATCTACTTCTGGCTGACCATCAAACCGCAAAAGCACTGGAAGGATGTAGGACTCATCATCCTGTCAAGAAAAAACCACAGAGAGGTAATTCAAAGGTCAATTCAGATCATTTTTCAAGCCAATTTTTTATTTTTAAAAGGTAAGATTTTATTAAAAAGGCACCAAGATGGTAAAAGTTACATCAGTCCAAGATCTGCCACTAACATGGCAACTACAGATCTCCTCTCTCTTCTAAAAAGTCCAAGTATTGTTCCATGGTTTCAATAGTACTTCTATCACACCAAAAATACAAGTGCAAAAGACAGTTATTTATAATTCTGAAAACATGCTGTCTTCTACCTTCAAAACAAATACTATTTCTTTCCAGCCATATTGTCCATAAAACACACAAAGGAATTGTCCTGCATACTGTTCGTTTCCTTTTTGCCATTTTCTGATGATGCCATTGTTCCAACAAGCTCTTAATACTGTTAGGCATTACCCACTTAATGCCGTACATCTTTAAAAAGAGCTCCCAACACTGTTTTGTCGCCCTGCAATGAATAAAGAGATGACTGACTGTCTATTTCTTCTTCACACATATAACATCTGTTGCTTAAAGAAAAACCTCTTTTTTGCAGATTCTCCCGAGTAAAACATGCTCCCTTAGCTGCAATCCATCCAAAACAAGCAACTTTAACAGGTTCCTTTGTCCTCCATATAGCTTTCCATGGCCACTCTATTTCATATAATCCTTGTTGTTTCAGTAATTAACTGTAGCATCCTCTGACTGTGAACTTTCCATCTTTATATGCTGCCCAAATCAGTGAATCTCTCCTATTTTCTTCCAGTCTGACAGTACTAAGGAGTTGCATCAACTGAGCAAACTCCTCTATCTGCCTATCATTGAGACCCCTTCTGAAAATCAACTGCCAACCATTACTTGAATAAAAGTCTGCTACCTTCCCCTTTCTATTTGTTGAACAGCTATATAGAACTGGAAACTTTTGTCTTAGACAATCATTAACCCTAGCCATACATCAGACCAAAAATGAAATTTTTACCATCCCCCAGTTTCAGCTTTACAAATTATGTATATTCATCCCACAGACTACTAATGGTACTCCAAACTCCACCTCTAGAAGAGGATTGGACTAAACAAGGAGCACAGCTGTCTCTTTTTCCATATTTTGCATCTATAAGCTGCTTCCATAACCTAGCACTGCCATCACTCTACCTCCAAAGCCATTTGAACAATAAGCTTTTATTATGCATTCTCAAGTTCCTCACTCCCCCCCCCCCCCCCTCTTCTTCTTTCTTTTCTCTCATCACCTCTTGCCATCTGATCAAATGAAACTTTCTGCTATCAGCAATGCCTTCCCATAAAAACTTATTTCTTATAGTATTTAATTTTTTTTTTTCTACAGATGCTGGCATTCTAAATAAAGACATCAAATAAGTTGGGATACCATCCAAGACGATATTAACCAGTGTTAGTCTACCCCCAAATGATAGGTATTGTTTTTTCCAAGGGACCAATTTACTGCTACACCTATCCAAGACTCCTTGCCACATCTTTTGATAATTCTTTTTAGCACCTAATGGAAGTCCTAAATAGGTAGTTGGTAGCTGCTCCACCTTACATCCCATAACTCTAGCCAAATCATCTATGTCATCTTCAGCATAGATGCTAAACACACTACCCTTTGCCAGATTAACTTTCAAACCAGATACTGCTTCAAAAGCTAGTAAGATTCCTCTGAGATATAGCAACTGATCTTTTATAGCTTCACACAAAATTAAAGTATCATTAGCATAGAGAACATGTGACACATTTATCTGTGCCTCCCCATATGATTTTCTGCTATTTTAAGCATTCTACTCAAAACTTCCATCATCAACAAAAATTGGTAGGGAGACAATGGATCTCCCTGTCTAAGTCCCCGGGGTATGATTTATTGTATCCCTGTAGGCTTCCATTAATCAGAACTGAGAAACTAATTGCGGATATGCAATAATTTATCCATCCAATCCATCTATCTCCAAAATTCATTTGTTTCATACTGCTTAATATGCACGAACAGTTAACATGGTCATAGGCCTTTTCCAAATCTAACTTAAAAGCCACACCTTTCATCTTCCTCTTGAAACGATATTCCAAGCATTCATTTGCTATCATGGCAGCATCAACAATTTGCTTCCCTTTTACAAAGGCATTTTGCTTATCTGAAATTAATTTCCCAATCACCCCCTTAAGTCTTTCAGACAACAATTTTGCAATTATTTTGTAGACACTTCCTAGTAAACTGATTGGTATGAAATCTTTTACTTCCACTGCCCCCTTCTTCTTAGGAATGAGAGCAATAGAAGCAGAATTAATATTCTTGGTGAAAATACTTTCCTGATGGACACAATCCACAGCTCTCAAAACATCCTTCCCAATAATGTTCCAACACTTTTGGAAAAAGAACATGTTAAAACCATCAGGACCAGGTACCTTATCTCCCCCGAATAACTTAACAACTTTATCCACCTCCTCCTCGGAAAAAGGTCTTTGCAACCACTCCTTATCCTCATCTGTTATTTTTTCAATACACTCATCCTCCCACAATGGTATCCATTGCTCAGATTCTGGAAACAATTTGCCATAGAATTTTAATATGTGATCTTTGATAAGCTTCTCATCATCCACCAATTCTCCATCTATGCGCATTTTATTATCAATACAATTAAACCTCTTGTGTGCATATGCCTGTTTGTGAAAAAACTTTGTATTCCTGTCACGTTGTTCAACCCATAAACACCTAGATTTGTGTCTCCGACTAATCTCCTCCGCAATAGCAATCTCCTCTAATTCTTTTAAAACAGAAACTCTGTCAGCTTCATTGTGCTCATCGTTCTGATATTGTTCCCTTCTCTCCAACTTGGACATAGCCCTGTCTTACTCTCCTCCAAGGCTCCAAGGCTCCAAGCTCCCAAATACTTCCTTGTTCCACTTTTTTAAATCAATCTTTAATGTTTTCAACGTTTTCGCTAAAATCTCATCTAGGCTTCCCTGAATGCAATATGAGTTCCACCAACTATTAACCAATTCATTAAAATACTTGTGCTCACATCACAAATTTTCAAATTTGAAATATCCCTTCCCCTTATTCCAGTTACCACACTCCAAAATGATGGGACAATGATCAGATGTCACCCTGGGCAGTACTCTGCTTAACGAACTTGAATTGCTCATCCCAGTTTTCTGAAATTAGAGACCTATCTAGCCTTGACGCACATCAATTGTCATCACCCCTGAACCATGTAAATTCTCCTCCATGAAGTGGTAAATCCCGCAAATCCAAATTTTGAATTGTTCTATTAAACTCTCTCATAGCTCTTGTATTTCTGGCTTTGCTTAATCTTTCCTCTTCAAATCTGACAACAATAAAGTCACCTCCAATTACCCATGGTTGAGAGATTACCCCACAAACTGCTCCCATCTCTTTCCAAACAGTCCTCCTTGCTTTTCGATTACAAGGTCCATAAACCCCTGTGAATGCAAATTGAAAACCAGTATTCTCCTCAGCTAGAAACACAGTAATTGAATGTTGCCCTATATATTTATCTAAGCAGCTCCATCTTCTCTTATCCCAATAAACTAGGATTCCTGCCCTACTGCCTTGTGCTTCCAGTTCAGCCCATTCAGTCCATCTCGACCCCTCTATCTGCCTAATACGTGATTGATCCATTTGATGCAATTTTGTTTCTGTCAAACATAGAAGATTCACCAGTCTCCTTTTCTCTTTGCCATTAATTCCCCTCACACAAAAATAAAGCAAGAAAGACAATTAACAAGACATTAGGTACTGGATCATGAAAACATGAACCCTTGGATTATCAAATGTTCAATGGGTTTGAAAATAGTTTTCCTGAAAAAGCCGTATAAACAAAAATTACGGCACAAACTTCTGCAGTGTTAGCGGAAAGAAAAAGCAAGCAATAATGAAAAAGAAATCCAACATTCAGATCATGTAAAGCCCATCAAGTACCGTTTTGTTAGGAGTCTCCACATCAAGAAAGGGAGCAAGTTCTTCAGCAGCAACAACGCCACCATTTGATGATATATATTGCCCTACCTGCAAGAAGTTTTTAGACAATGGTAACTACTACATATTACAAGAAATATCTGATCTTAACATAAGAATGTAAAAGTTAGCAACAGTAGATATATTAAACTATTAAAATCAGAAAGTAAATAGCTCAAACATTGTGCAAACATACCATTTCAATGACAAAGTAATGCCTTACACTGATTGTCCCAAGTGAAATCACTTGGTGAGTTAAGAAAGTTCTTATTTGGTTATCAGAATAGACACTTCCAAGCCATTAGCGTGGTTCATCAGTATCATCTTAGGCAAGAAGTTCCACCGGATATTAAACACGGGGCTATGAGAAGTTACCTAATTCAACCCAAGCTGTTTCTATTTTATTAAACTACGATACGAAAATCAGCAGATATTGGCACTACTAAAACTAGCAAAACAACATGATTAGATGCCAAATTATTATTACTCCAAGATTGTGTTATGTTTTCCAATTGTTTATTGTGTTGTAAATAGCTTGCAATAATAAAACACATTGCAGGTATTTTTCTCATTATTCTTCTCCATTTTCTGCCCCAACAGTTGCGGATCCCTTTCTTTGACTTCACACTTCCTTGAGTGTCCTTTTAGTTTAGTATCAGAAATGAAGATCAACGTAACCATAAAGCCACCCAATAGACTAAATAAAACTTTATAATTCCTTTTGAAGTAGCCCAGCAAAGGGCAATAAGCCACTAACTTATTGCATCCAAGACCCAATGATTGATAATAAGAAGCCAATTTTCAGCCAATTATTCATTATGGGAAACTATACACCCATGATCCAATAGTCAACCCAATTTTAATTTATTCCCAGCCCAAAGAAAGAAAAAGTTACCCTAAATGGCCACCATGCAAAAATGTACTTCCTCACTCTTTCTATTCATCACTCAATTACCCAAGTAGCATCATGAGACAATGAGAGGAGCATTGGCATTTTCTTCTCTCCCAACAAAAAAAAAAGAACTGCACATCCCTCCCTTCAGAGTATTTCCCACCAAACTCGGATACAAAGGTATGACTACAAGTCACCTTCTTAGTTGTCTGTATGATAGACATTAAAAAGATTGAAGCAACGATCACTTCATCCAGGATACCTACCCCCTAATCTAAACAAGTTTACCACAATAATGTCCTGGGTGTCAACAAGTTTTTTTTTTTTTTTGATAAGGTAGCTAGATAGGCAAAAAATTCATAAGTGCAAAAAGATGATGCTGTACAGAAACAACTAAAATAAAACAACCGATTGTGGAAAAAAACCGTTGTTATGCAAAACAATTAAACTAGAACATCTTAATATCTCATGTCATTTTAAGAGGGTAGAGATTAAAAAAAGCAGGCAAGGAGTTACCAGAAGCAGGAAGAAGATAAGAGGAAAACATAAAAGCAGACAAGATCACAATGTCAGCAATGAAATATTGAAAATAATAGACTACTGGGCTTGGAGTTGTAGCTTAGTGGTTGTAACTCTATCCAATATGTGTAAGATTCTAATTCCACCAAAGGCCATCTTGTTCCAGTTCCTCTCCCATTATTCACATGCCTAAGCCACCCCCACCGCAGAAATAAGAAAAGGAAAAAAAAAAGCAACGGACCGCTAAATTCAGTGCTCAATTATTACCAACTTCCACCTCTCCTCTTCAATCTCTTGATTTGGATCACCATCACCAAATACAAAGGAGAAAACCTACAAATTGAGCAACAACTGTTAGTCATGTCAGAATCAGATGCAAATATAAAAGCATCTGCTCCAATGCCTTTAACACATACAGATTCAATGAAGTTCATCCCACCACTTTCTTTGCGAACTCGTCGTCTCCTATAATAGTATGGATCCCAATACCTAAAAGAAACTTAGTAGATTAGAAAGGTGCCCAGTTCTATAATGAAGCTTCTAACCATGCTACATAATATTTCAAAATGGAAAAAGCATCATATGCTCACTCATATATGGGTCACTATCAAGTTATTCCATTGAACATGTATCACAGTTGCTAGGTTAGAACATTAAAATGTGAGAAATAACTATATTTTTTCTAAACAGTTAAGACTAAAAGTTCTTGCATGCAATACCTTAGAGCGAAAGATCGTACTTTTAGGACATTAGGCTCGCTCAGGGGCGGATCTACAGTCTAAAAAATTGTTCACGTGAACCCGTGGTCCTCGGGTTAAAGTATAGATATGATGTACATAATTTGGTATAAATAGATATAGATATTTGATGGAACCCATGATCAAAAGAGATGAAGAGATGCACTGGTTTTGGTCTCTTAGTTCCAATAGCCTACCAACTTCTTTGTTTAATTTTTTTTTTTTAAAGTAATGGTGAACCCATCCTCCGAAAATCCTAGATTCGCCTCTGGGCTCGCTGTCATGGTTACCAATCAATCAAGAAAAAAGGAAAAAATAAAACTGTCTTAGTGCTACAACTGTTACTTTTTCAAATGAATAAAGCTCCTTTTATTTAGATTAACTCCATTGTGGAACTTGTTTCTGAGTATAGTCAGAATGAATTAGATCATGCCAAATGATACAATTGACCTCTTGAGATGTTGGGGTGGTGTGATTGGTGGTGTTAGGCAGAAGAAATGGTGGCAGATGATCCCAGGCTGTATTTGGTGGATAGTCTGGAATAGAAGGAACCCCAGATGTTTTGAGGAGAAAGGAACTCCATTCAGATAATAAAAATGAACTGTTTACAACTTTTTCTTTTTTGCTGTGAAGAATGCCCTGTGTATGATATGTGAATCAATACTTGACATCATAGACTTCCTGTAAATTTTTTGTTGTAGGGGGGTTCTTATCTTTTTTTGTTTTTTCTTGGACTATGTATATTTGTCACTTCTAACTGCACAATCTTTGTGCTGTTCTTTAATAAAATATTACCATTCTCAAAATATATATATATATATATATATTCTACTCGTCTTACTTATGTTTCTGCCTCAACCATCAGCATGGGGTCTTGCCCAACTCGAAGGAACACTTAATCTGAAGTACTTGAACTCAAGGTTGGTTTATTATTTTTTTTAAATAACTGTGGTGTCCGGGTCAACTTGCATGCACCCGACTAGTACTACGAAGTACCTGCTACCTCCAACCAGCACAGGTAACGGGTAACTCTGTCCGCCAAAGCTTGAGCAAATTGGAAGAAATCATCTAGTCCTTTTGTTTCCATGCAACGGATTTGAACCTAAGACCTCATGGTTCTCAATCAACTTTACTGACCACTAGGCCACACCTTTGGGTGCAACTCAAGGTTGGTTTATTGTAAGCTTGCCTCCCTCAATGCAGGATTGTAATTTGTAGTTTAATTGCTTAGGTTTGAGACTAAAACGAATACGGGGAGGTGAAACGCCACTCAAGCAGATACTAAGAAGCCAAGAGAGAAATGGCACAACGTGTTCCACACAACCATTGACACCCAGTTGGCCCTAGTTCTTCCCTTTGCTTGCCTTGAGAAGGACAAGGAGCAGGGACTGGACTCAGGGCATTCACAACATATAACATGCTTTTGAAGATCAATAGTCACTTGATCTTCACAGCTAGAAAACTGATAAAATAACAAGGAACTAAACTAGAACATGTTATTTGAGATGGTTCTGTATGAAAAAATTGCAGTTGACCTGTATCTTTTTTGAGTGCGTGTTTTACATCCATTTGTTGGAAGAAAAAAAAACTATATCTTGTTATTTTTGTGACCGTATAGGCCACCAACACCCTGCTAAAAATCATCAAGACAAAGTAAAATAGATTCTGTTGTACCACTAGGACAAACCACTAAGCAGCATCTGGGCCTACCTACTTTTTATCATCCCTCATAAAACCCCCTAGCCTTCAAACAATGGTGCCAGCTCTTAGCCGGACCATGACCAATGCTGCTGCCACCAAAAAATTGCTTCCCCCCACCCCCTCCTAGCTGTCTGTCCATAATATATCCTAGCTGACAGTAAAGAACTCAAACACCTCATTGTCTTGAGAATGAAAGCAGACCGGGGGTCTGAAACAGTACATGAAAGAGAGCAATAGAGGGATTCAATCTATCAAAGCAAGCTTATGGGAAGAAACAAAAGCCAGTGATGAAACTAGTAGATCTCAAGCAGCAGAGGTGGTGGCTCATAGCTACTAGTAAAGGAGTCAACGATAGGGCCATTTGTTTTCTCATTTTCTGGACGGATCTGTTGTAAAAACTAAGTAGTATAAACCAAGCTGGACAACACCAACAATAAAGAAAATAAATCCTACAAATAAGGTTGACTCAGGTGGGGTAATAAGTTAATACTGAATAAAGGAAAAGAAAACACTAAATTTTCCCTAAATAGGTGATCTCATTCTGTTACAACTTATAAACATAACAAAAAAACCTTGGAATCAGTTGAAAGTACAAGGGCATGAATGCTCAAAGGAGGCCAGCCCCCATGGTCTAGTCGTAAGAGCATGATGTGTGGGTTAGGCACATGTCACGGATTCAAACCTTGTTGCAGACAAAAGTCCGGTATTTAAAAAGAGAAGGGTAGAGGGGTGGGCCCATCATCCACACCGTGCTCCACTGCTCTTCAGGGATTGATTGGTTATCAGGAAAATAAAAAAGCTAATGTTCAGAGGAGCCCATAAGTGAGGCCCTTTATAAACTTCAAAAAGCAAAACAAATCTAAAAAAAACTGCACCGAGCCACCTTGCTTCTTCCAAAATAATGCTCAAATTATAATTACCAGAATAAATCAGTTGGACTTAAGTAAAATGTGAAACCACTGTCATAAGATCTGCCTCGTCTTCCCCGGTTGTCTTCTTCACTGTAAAGAAAACAAATGTCAGAAACAAATGGCCCATTAGAAAGGAAAAAACGATGATTTAAGAAAAATTAGTATTTCAAGCAAAAGTAGGCAGAAAATGATTTCAAGACGTTTGGTATGTCTCCGTGTACCTTCTACTAGAGAGGATAGCAATTATGGTTGTATAGACAATGACAATTGAAGCAATTAATGCTGTACCAAAGGAAACCCTCACTAAGTATTCACCTGCAAGCTGCAAAGTATCGAGACTCACTCAGAAGAGAACTATTATGGGTAAACCTATTCAAATAACACGCACCGAAATCAACAATAGAAAGGGATTAATACCTTTGCTTTCTCCAGGAAAGGCTCAACCTTCATCCTAAATGATTTAGTGGTGAGATTTGAACGATAATCCTTAGGAAATACATAAAGGACATCACCTTCATCTGACACCTGCCAAAAACATATTAGCCTTCAATAAACAATCAAGATGTGGAATAGATGCATTGCTCTTCAAGTCATCGTTAAAGGGAGATTAACTTCCAAAAGAAAGAAGTAAAAATTTCACTTTGAAAATTATATTCTACAAAAATTTAGATGACTCACCCATAAAAATCTAATAGAGTCTTGAACAAAATTGTCAACAGACACAGTATATATTAACCTTGCGTTGGATGTTGTGAACTTTACAGTTACCAATGTCCATCACTCTTAAGCATATCGTTAATATCCTTCGTGTTAACCTTTTCTATTTTCTCTAAAAGGTTGATTTAATCAAAGTAACAAAAACTTCACCTTGTTTCCAATTTAAGCTTCAAAGGTAAAATGTGCTAAAGGCAACAAAGGTCCTTCACTATTCATAAAAATGCAGTGACACCCTTAAAAAATTATATCTGACCATTACATCCTCCAAATCTAATTGCTTGGCATTAATATCCTAATATAAATTTCTGGTTGAATCAACCTTCGGAAAGTCAAATATCTGGCTCACACAATGGAAATTATGATATTTTAGCTGAAGATCAATCAAAATCTTCACAAATTAAAAGAAAGAAAATGTAGGGGAAAATAAGTGTTGCATTTATTTCTCTTATCACTGTTCCCTATCCTTATCAAAAATAATATCTAATCGAAAGAAATTAACTAAGCCACTTGAGCTAGAGATTTTACTTTTAGAGGTTCTTTTGGCTGATATTCAATGTGATGACCACAGGCACTAAACAAGTAGAGCTTGAAGGACCTGAGAGGTGGAACTCACTGTTTTTATGATGCACATACTAAAATAGTTAAAGAACCTTCAATGCCATTTGTTAAATTTATAATACAACTACAGTCAAACCTCTCTATATCATTCACTATAAAAGTCAAGTTTTCTCGGAACCAAACTTTTATGTTATGTTATAACATATGTCCTTTATAACATCACTTCACTATAGCATCTAAAAAATATTGAAACAAATGCGGCTGTTATAGAGGGTAATGCTCTTTCAGGTCTATCATTTATTTGAATCATCCATAGTAAATAAATATAAGGACTACCGGTGCCCAACAGGTTGAATTTGGAGGGTATAGGAAACTCATGGTAAAGGGATAACATGGCACTCAAAATACTTGGCGGAGCTTTTATGCTATTTAAGTTTATAATATATCCAAATTTGGCAACTTTAGTAGTATTCTTTCAGTTTTACCATCTCTTGAATTTTCCATAGTCCATACTGTCCAGTAACCACTTACATTAACACATGTATGATACCTCCACTGAGTAGTAAGAAATCCGGTCTCGTTCTGGAGAGGTTGAGTTATTTTCAACAGAATAGCGTGGAGGTTGAGATTTGACAAAAGGAAATTGCGTAGTTAAAAGTCAAGTTTCTGAAAGTGGAACAGAAAGCAATTGAAGTTGCAGTCACTTCAAATAAACACAATACAATAACACGAACAATCAATTGACGAAACCCCCCAATAATTTTCACAAACTAAGCAATTTATTTTACAAATTTAAAATAAATACTATTCACTAGTCGAACACAACACAACACAGCGAGAAGTAGGAGTCGGGCAAAAAACAGATGGAAAATATCACCTCCAAGAAGCCATTAGTATCAGTAGCGAGAGCTTGGAGAGCTTTCTGAGCTTGAGACAACTGTAGGCCAGCTTTACTAGCAACATCCCCAACTGTAACCCTCTTTCCCAATGCATCCACTGCGTCCATTGCCCTTTTCCGTACTTCTGGCGGCAGCTTATCGCTCTCCACAATCCCTCCAGCCTTAACCTCAACATCAATACTACAATGAACTGATGAACTCCTCCTCCTATTATGCCTTAAAATCAGGTTTTTGCTGAAAGACCCAGAGTGTATTCTTGCAGGTTTTAGGATAAAGCAAGAGGGTTTTCTAGGGAATGCAATGGATTGAGTCTTGGTGGGTCTCACTGTGAAGAAGCATGTGGAAATGGCTGCCATTGACTATCAATTCTTCTTTTATCTTCCTAATCAAGATGTTCCCATGGGAAGCGGGGGAAAAGGGGGGATTTTTCTTTTGGAATTTGCTTGGTGTTAAATTTGGAATTTGCTTGGTGAAGAAGAAGCCACTGCTCAGGAAAGCGGGAGGATGAATTGGTTGGATTGGTGTCGTTTGGTTTGTGAGGGAAGGAAAGGAGAGGAAACTTGCGTAACTTGTTTGGTTAAGGAGTAGTTTGGTTGCAAGAGATAAAATGCGAGTATTTCATTAATATAATTACCTTTGGTTACCAGGGTAAGGATACTAATCCCGAAATAGAATATGAGATTATATTTATCTTAAATTTAGTTATGTGTATGTCGGTTGTTATGGGTAGGGGTGTCAATGGTTATTTGTAAACCGACTAAACCGATCGAACCGTACCGCATCGAACCGATTCTTAGATTTTTTTTAAAGAAACTGTACGTTTTTATATAAATCTATAACCGTACCGATAATTAGGGTAGGTCTTTTATTTTATAAAAATGAACCGAAAAAATACCGAACCGTTCCGAATAAATTTTACCGGTGGAATATTTATATAATAAGTTTAAAACTAATAAAACATTAAATTTTCATTGGACCTTGGAATTATGAAAACTGTTACAAGTTAACAAGTAATTAGACTCAAAATATTAATTCCTAAAACCTATTATGCTATATACTTAAACTAAATTATTTCTAGTATCTTTATTAGCAAGACACAAAGTATTCTAGCTATTATGAGTAGCAAATTACAATATATTGAATATGTTTTCTTTCATATAATTTAGATTTATCTTTTTGAATATTTAATATAGACTTTATTCTTGAGTCTCAGTTTGGTTAATATCCTTCCACTTATGTGATTATATTTTCTTTTCTTTTACTTGGTTTCTTTTACGTTGCTGTCGAATAGCTTATGGATCTATATTCTAGCCATCTTTTATTTTTTTTAGTTCATTACCCTTTAAACAGTAAAAATATCTAGAAAGTTTTGCTAAGTCCTATAAAAGAACGTATGATATTGCATTCTACTTCAATTGGTGAACTTTACATGACATTTACAAAAATATACAAAAAAATTACCAAGCTGTACCGATACCGAAGTGAAACCGACATGATTGGGACGGTTTCGAAAAATCTAATTTTGGTTATGCATAATAGAATAACCGAAAAATTGGTATGGTACAAATTTTATAAAATAACCAGTAGAACCAAACCATTGACACCCCTAGTTATGGGGTTACACCAAAGTTCTGCGCTCGGCCCGTTCTTATTTGCCCTGGTGATGGACTCGTTAACACATCATATCCAAGGGGAGGTGCCATGGTATATTATTCGTCAATGGCATAGTTCTGATAGATGAGTCACGAACCAGTGTTAACGAGAGGTTGGAGGTCTGAAGACAGGCTCTTGAGTCTAAAGGTTTCAGGTTGAGCAGGACGAAGACGGAATACCTGGAGTATAAGTTCAGCGCTGAGCCGAGTGAAGTTGGCGTGGAAGTGAGGCTTGAATCACAGGTCATCCCAAGTAGTGGCAATTTCAAGTACCTTGGGTCGGTTATTCGGGGAGGAGAGATCGACGAAGATGTCACACACCGTATTGGAGTGGGGTGGATGAAGCGGAGGTTAGCATCTGGAGTCCTGTGTGACAAGAGAGTGCCACCGATACTCAAAGGTAAGTTTTACAAAGTGGTGGTTAGACCGGCCATGATGTATGTGGCTGAGTGTTGGCCTGTTAAGAACTCACATATCCGGAAGATGAAAGTAACATAAATGAGGATAATAAGGTGGATGTGCGGGCACACTAGGATGGATAAGATTAGGAATGAAGATATTGGGGAGAAGGTGGGCGTGGTTCCCATTGATGACAAAATGCGGGAAGCGAGGTTCAGATGGTTCAGACACGTACAAAGGAGAAGCCCAGATGCTCCGGTAAGGAGGTATGAGCGGCTGGTTTTGGAGGGCACGAGAAGAGGTTGAGGACGACCTAAGAAGTATCGGGAGAGGTGATCAGGCCGGACATGGCGAGGCTTCAGATTTCTGAGGACATTGGCCCTTGATAGGAAGCTCTGGAGGTCGAGTATTGGGTTGTAGGTTAGGAGATAGTTGAGTCTTTCCTTACTTCCTACCTTTGTGAGGCTAGGTAGAGTTTTTGTCGAAGTCAGCTAGTGACAATGTTGTGTCTTACTACTCTTTCATTTTTCATAGCGCCGGGTCTATGTACTATCTATCGCTTTTGCTTTGCATCTGCTTTCTCATTTTCGTGATGTTACTTTTCCTATATTTTCTATTGGTGGTACTGATATTGTCTCTTTTTGTCTTCTTGAACCGAGGGTCTGTGGGAAACAGCCTCTCTACTCCCTCGAGGTAGGGATAAGGTCTGCGTACATATTACCTTCCCCAGACCCCACTAGTGGAATTTTACTGGGTCGTTGTTGTTGTTGTTAGTTATGTGTATTAGTCAATTTTGAAATAAATTTGGAAAAAGGGCCAGATTTATCCTTGTACTATTGAAAATAGTTCATGTTTATCCTACGTCATACTTTCTGTCTAAATTTACCCTTAGCAGTAGCAAAGTAATAAAAAAATACCCTTATTATTAATAAAAATCCACGTGGTCTGACATTTGGGTGAGGTGGACGCCACATGGCATGCCACCTCACCACTCTCCCCAATCTCCTATGATCATTTACCCTTCCCCGTTTACCACCCTCACTGAAGAACACCCATTTACCCGTACAAAAGGAGTAATAATATAATCATGATATGTTAAAATAAAAAAATAGAATAAGGTAAAGATTGGTTCCTGGGAGCTTCTTCTATATCTTCCACAGTACCATGTAAGATTACTTCTCTTCACCTTTTGGTAGAAGTTTGGAATTGGGATTTAAAGTTTCGGTTGTTTGATTTACTTTCTTCAATTGAGTTTTCTGATGGGTTCGAGAAGTGTCTGAAGCTCGTTTAATTATTTTGAATTTCATTTTCTTGAAAGCTCTACTATTACATTTTAGGACTTAGGAGCATTCTACTTTAATTCGAAGTTACTGCTCGTAAACAGTTAGTTGTATCAAATTTCCAAATTAACTAACAAAAAAGAAGTTTCTGATTTTTCGTAAATATTGAAGAAAAACGTGTTAATAGATTAAAAAGGAGAAATCAAAGACTCGGTTTTAAACTTATAGATCATGGCTTTTTGGGAATGCTTGGGTACTGGCCGAATGAAGAACATCTAACTTGTGGTGGTAAATGGGTGTTCTTCTGTGGGGCTGATAAAGGAGGAGGGGTAAATCGGCATACGAGATTGGGGAGGGGTAGGGTGAAGTGGCAGGAAGGGAGGGGATAAATAGGGTTGGAGAGGTGAGGTGGCATGCCATGTGGCGTTCACCTCACCCAAATATTAAACCATGTGGGAATTTATTTTGCAATGGTGGATTTTTGTTAGAAATAAGAGTATTTTTAATTACTTTGCTAAAGGTAGGGGTAAATTTAGACAAAAAGTATAACGGAGGATAAATGTAAACTATTTCTAATAATACATAGATAAACCTGATCATTTTCCAAATAAATTTTATACTACAATAGTGAGATCAGCTATCTATATAGAAGTAGGGATAAGTCTACCCTTGTTTATCTCACATATGAACCAAATGGTCAAAATATTACTCGGTTTAGTCTTTCTTTAAAGTTAGTACATGATTTAGCCGTCAGTCACTTAAAATATGTTGATTTATTGATTTTGATTGAGTTTCATTACTAGAAATCTGATTTTGTGAACAAATATGAGCTTGAACTATGTTTTGAATCGGATTTGAGTTCTGAACAAATATGATTTTTAATACAATGGAGCAAGTCTCAAATTAGGAGAATTTATTTGGTTAGGGAGCATTTTTTAAGTTGAAAATCTATTTTAATAGAAAAAGACTAACATATATTTTAATGAGTTCCAACCAACCTTCTTTGATTATTTTTCTTTTGCCAAATTGATATTCTTTAATATTCAATATTTTTTTTCTTAAATTTTTTTAATTTAATGATCTTTCTGTTATTAGATTACAAGGTCCATGATATTTTATGTAATTAACCCTGAATTATTTTCAAGTACTTTTAGTGAAACTATCACTAGAAGAAAAAAATAATATACAAGGCCCAACTGATCAATGTATTTTTTGTAGACTTTTTTTGGTTAAATACCACATTTTATTGTAGAATGTTGCAAACCAATATAGAGCAATGAAATTAATTCCTTCACAACTATTTATATTTTTATAATTTTGAATGACATGCCTGATTTGGATTTATAATTTTTGAGAAGTGTTCCCAAATTGTAAAAGCTCTCTAATATTTTAATATGTGGTTCAGAAACAGGGTCTTGTATAAATGCATATCTGGAACTTTGCATACACTTTTCAAAATGATAAATTGTTTGACCCAAAACTGGTTTTGAGAATAAACAATTGAATCTGTATTTTTCAAGGCCACTAGCAATTTGTTTGATTCGAGATAGTCGCAAATAATAAACAATAATAAATAAAAAAGGAATGGAATAGATTGAACATAGTAATAAAGTAGAGAAAATTCTTCTTGATTTTCAATCTCCAAACAATCTCCGATAGCGTGAGTGATTGAGTTACAAAGCTATTCAAAAAAGATTCTAATACAAGAAGGTGCTTTGTGTGAAGAGAGTTGTCTTTTTCTTTTCTGATGATCCCTCCTGGAGCGTTAGGATGACATTTATAGTAGTAGAGGGAGTGATGTCATTCCAAGTTTTGGGCTAGCACGCTAGGGAGTTAGGTAGTGGAGAGCGAGATCTTTGATAGTGGTAACTGTTTCAGCATAACGTCCGATATCCACGATCCACAGGTGCGGTTGACTGGGTCTCCGGATAAGCACACCCATCTTTCGAAAGCTTGACCTTCCGATGACCGTCATCCCGGAGCAAGAGGGCTTGCCTAACTCGATAGTGGGTCCCGTCTTCTATCTAAATCTCTGGATCTCTCGTCTTCTATCTAAACCTCTGGATCTCTCTCGCCACGTGGGAATTCAGCACGTTATGTGAAGAGGGTAAATTCTATCCACACAGTCAGTCGCTCCACTTGTCGGGCGATTCGATGATGAATGCCTGATAAGTGGTAATCTTTTGGTAGGAGTCAATCTTGTAGAAAATTCTTCTCTAACCAGAAATGCATCTTAACAAAAATCAATCTTTAAGACTGACTGACTCATGCGCAGTCCACATTTAATGCACTAAGGTACGTGACTGTCTTTCATTGGTTTTTTCATCTGTTACAGTCCCTAGGCAGTGATGACTAATTATGATAGGGATCCTTCCCAATTTTGGCGGTTATGAAAGGAGGATTTTCCCGCCTATATATACCAGGTTGTGGGCCTCCGCATTAACTTAAAATTCCTTTGCTAATCTTCTTCTACGTCTTTCTTGCTTCACTAGCTTTCCAATCAATCCTTCGTTTTTCTACCCCTCTGTTTGTGATTCCCATGGATTCTCAAGGTTTTGACCTTCCTTTGGCAATGATCATCCATCAACGCCTATAACTAGTGGTGCTTCTCCATCTTTGCTGAAAAATACCCCTTCTTTTGTGCATGTTGCTTCTGCGAGAGCTTCATCTCCTGCCCCTTTTGAGGAAAAGGCTCCCAAATCTCACAAAGGTCGGAAGGGGAGACAAATTTTTGGGCCCACGATCATAGAGGTTCTCCCTTAAAGCTTGGATTATTAGGGGGTCATTAATGTATGGAACAAGGCATCAGGGCAATTTGGGAATTCCTATGTTGACACCATAGATTCTCTTGTTCGTGAATAACATATTCTCCAAATTTTTTGTGACGGCCGCTGGGGTGACCGTGCCACCGTTCATGTTCCTCAAGTGAACAAGAGGATTTCCAGCCACCCACCAGATTTTTTCTTTGTTTATACTTATGTGCTTACCTTCGGGTTTGAACCCCTGATAAATCATGTGATCCTTGACTTCTGCCACCACTTCGGGGTGTGTTAGGGCTAGGTTGGGCCAAATGTTTGGAGGCTTGTGGCTGCTTCTGCTATTTAGTAAGTTGGGCTGACGTGGAGTTCTCTCTATTGCATCTTCTGCACCTCTTTGCTTCCAAGCCATTTAGGGAGAGCATTATTTCGATGGTTAGTCAGGGTACATGGACTCTCGTGGATTCTGAGGATAATCACAATAGGGTTGGTTTGATCGATTTGTTATAGTCCCTACTTGAGAGTTGATTCGGCCCTAAGGCAGGCTGCTCTCGGTGAAATGGAATGATGAATGTGAGGCCACTTCCTTTTGATTGTTTTATAGCCTTCCTTTCCTTTATTTTTAAAGCCGGTTTCACGACCCTAAACCCGGACCCGGTCGTGATGGCGCCTCTCGTGAAGACAAGGCCAGCCAACAATTTCCAATTCGAAGTTAAACAGCTAAACAGCAAGAGAACAGTCTAAAACATGATTTAATAATACTAAGTAGCAGATAATATCATAATAATGCGGAAGTACAACCCAAACACAGCCCTAACCGGGGTGTCACTAGTCATGAGCATCTACTGAAGTCCGAATACAACTAGAGTCAAAATGTACTAAATACGGTCTAATGAAATCGAGAGGGAGAAAAGCAGTGCTACGAACGTCGGGCAGCTACCTTGCTAAACTCCGATGACTCTGCCTCTGAGCAACCAATACCCGCTACCGGGTTCAGATATACCTAAATCTGCACACAAGGTGCAGGGAGTAAAGTGAGTACTTCCAACTCAGTGAGTAATAATCATAAATAAAGACTGAGTGATAAGAAATCACGAAAAGTGCATCAACATGTTGTATAGAAGTAGTACAAAACCAGTAAGAAGGCAATGAAGCTGTGAAATCTCTTAAAACATCTTAGCTCAGTTTAAACTTCTTTAAAAATGACCTTTTCAACAGTTACGCAAATGAATGCAAAATAATTAGTGCAGATAAGCACAGAAAATCCGCCCCTCGGGCACAACTACACAATTAAACAGGTAAATGACAGGCAAATAAGAAAGATAAGCACATAAGGTTCGCCCCTCGGGCACAATGTCAACAAATCCGCCCCTCGGGCAATATCTCAGAACAGTACCAGCCCCTCGGGCAATCACATAGAACAATACCAGCCCCTCGGGAAATTACATAGAACAATACCAGCTCCTCGGGCTATATCTCATATCACAATGGGTACCCGCGCTCACTGGGGGTGTGCAGACTCCTGGAGGGGCCCTTTATGGCCCAAGCGCAATATCAAGCCATCTCGTGGCGTCATCACTAGGCCCTCGGCCTCATATCAATCAAGCCACCTCGTGGCGTACATATCTCAGGCCCTCGGCCTCAAATCAATATCAGTGTTTCCTCACAACATAGGCCCTCGGCCTTACTCAGTCGAAAATCCTCACAAGCCACTCGGGCAATAGTAAAAACAGTGTTTCTCAGTCCAAACATCATTTAAAAATCTCATTTAAGTATTAAAAACGGAGTAAACATGGCTGAGTATGAAAACAGTGGAAATAACATGACTGAGTTCAAATATAAAGTCAAAACAGTGAGGAATATCAATAAAAATCCCCGAAGGGTTCAAATAGTTGGTACGAAGCCCAAATATGGCATTCAGCCCAAATAATGATGATAGCAAATAGAGTTTAGACAAATACGCGATAAAATCATCAATCGGGACGGACCAAGTCACAATCCACAAGTGCACGACTCCACGCTCGCCATCGAGCGTGTGCCTCACCTCAATATAGCACTACGATGTGCAATCCGGGGTTTCAAACCCTCAGAACATCATTTACAATCATTACTCACCTCGAACCGATCAAATCTAGCTCGCGACGCCTTTGCCCCTCGAATCGGCCTCCACTCACGTTGAATCTATCCACAATCAGAACGAGGACGTCAAAATAGGCTAAGGGAACGAAGCCCAAGCGAAAATAATCAACAATTAGCACAAATCCTGAAATTACCAAAATCCGACCCCCGAGCCCACGTCTCGGAATTCTAAAATTTTTACACCAATAGGTTCCTTATCTTCCCACGAGTTCATACATACCAAAAACTCATAAATCCGACCTCAAATGGTCCATCAAATCCTTAATCAAAAGTCTAAATTTCCAAGCCCTAGTTCTTCAACTTTTGGCTTAATTTCCATGATTTTCTATGTGGAATTCACATAATAATCGAGTTTTTAGTCCAAGAATCTTACCTCAAAGTGATTCCCCTTGAATTCCTCTTCAATCTCCTCCAAAAAGCTCCAAAAACGACTAACAATGGAAGAAATAAACCCCATATTCGCGGACAAAACGACCCTTAAAACATTCTGCCCAGGCATAATTTCCTTCTTCGCGAATGCGAGGAAGCACAAAAATAACTTTGACCAAAATCCTCTTACGCGAACGCGACACGACCCACGCGAACGTGATGCTTTACCCAGATGAGCCTTCGCGAACGCATTCCTTCCATCACGAACGCGATGGGTTAATTTCCACTGAAGCTCGACCTCTCAATTCCTTCTATGCGAACGCGACTACACGCCCGTGAACGCGATGCACAATCTCGCAGCCCTTTGCGAACGCATAACCTATCTCGCGAACGCGAAGGCTAAATTTCCACCTCCCTCAGCTGACTCTTCGCGAACGCGAGGGTCCTCTCGCGAACGCGAATAGTAAACACCTGCAACTGTTGAACCTGTAATTTCTGCAACTTTCCTAACTTCAAAATGAACCGATTGACCACCCGAAACTCACCCGAGGCCCTCGGGACCTCAACCAAAGGCATCAACATATCCTAACACCTTATTCAAACTTGTTCCACATCAAAACACCTCAAACAACATCAATTCACCCAAAACACATCGGATTCAAGCCTAAGTTTCTAAAAATCTTCAAAATTACGCTTTTGATCAAAAACCCTACCAAACCACGTCCGAATGACCTGAAATTTTGCACACACATCCCAAATGACACAAAAAAGCTACTTCAACTCTCGGAATTCCATTCCGACGCCTATATCAAAATCTCACCTATCAATCGGAGAATGCCGAAATCTCAATTTCGCCAATTCAAGCCTAAACCTTCCACGGACTTCCAAAATGCATTCCGATCATGCTCCTAAGTCCTAAATCACCTAACAGAGCTAACCAAATCATAAAAATTCCGATCCGATATCATATACAAACAAGTCAAATCTTGGTCAAACCTTTCAAATTTCAAGCTTCAAATTGAGAACTATTCTTCCAAATTCATTTGATTACCCTGAAAACCAAAACCAACAATTTACTTAAGTATTAATAAATCATACGGGGCAAGTCATGCCCAAGAACTGACGGGCAAAGTGCAAAAGCTCAAAACGACTGGTCGAGTCGTTACAGCCGGTGTCTTGAATCGTATCTCCGGAGAGCATCCTGGACATTGAGGAATGGGTCGGGAAAATCTTGTCAACTTCTCTGATAATGGAGAGATCTTGGAGGTTTATATCATAAGTTTCGGGATGGAGAGCCAGAGATCATGGTAAGTATTTGCATCGACCGCTTTCCTAATGTTGTGCATGAAACATTTCGTACCCCTAATATTATTTTTGTAATGACCCGATCGGTTGTTTTGAGCTTTTTCATTCAGCTTGGTTGTTTGAGGTCATGAGTATCTTCATATGGTGTTTTATGACTTGTGTGTATGGTCGGTTTTGGTTTTCGAGTTGTTCGGAATTGATTTAGAAGAATGATTCTCAAATAGGAAGCTTTAAGTTGGAAGAGTTGACCAAGTTTGATTTTTGTATATTTGACCTCGGATCGGAGTTTTGATGGTTTCTTTAGGTCTGAATGAAGATTTTGGACTTAGGCGTATGCCCGTATTTACATTTGAATATCTCTAGAAGGTTTTTGCACAAATTGGTGAAAGTTGGCAATTTGAAGGTTTAAAATATTCAAAAGTTTGACTGGGAGTTGACCTTTGTGGTATCGGGTTTGGATTGTAGTTCTGGGAGTTGGAATAAGTTTTTTATGTTATTTGGAACTCGTATGCAAAATTTGAGGTCATTCCGAGCTGATTTAATAGGTTGGGCACGAGTTTTGGAAGTTGAAAGTTCAAAAATTTATTAAGTTTGATTTGAGGTGCGATTCGTGGTTTTGATATTGTTATATGTAATTTGAGGCCTCGAGTAAGTCCGTATTACATTTTGGAACTAGTTGGTATGATTGGACGGGGTCCCGAGGGGCTCGGGTGAGTTTCGAATTGTTTTGGATCATATTGGTTATGCTGGTTTTGGCAAGGGTCATGGTGTGGTCTCACTTGCGGAGCTATGGATGCAGGTGCAGAGTCGTAGAAGCGGCACATGAGGTGCATAAACGGAAGTTGTGGCCTGGGAGCAGAGTCCACAAATGCGGAGTTTGACCGCAGAAGCAGTAGCACAGATATACTAGGGGGTTCACATATGCGATTTAGTAGAGGATGGGCGTGTGCACAGATCTGATGGTTGTGCCGCATCTACGAGTCTTCAGATGCAAAGTATTTTTCGCAGAAGAAATTTTTTCTGGGTTCAGTGGTTCTCGCAGATGCAGGATTTATACCGCAGAAGCGGAGGTCACAGATGCGACTAAGTGACCGCACATGCGGAAATGCTGGTCAGATTCTATATATTTCGAGGGTTTATTTATTTATTCCCATTTTGAGTTGGGGAGCTTGGATTTGGGCGAATTTGGAAAGAATTTTCACCACATGGATTGGACTAAGTGTCTTTGACTCGGTTTTGATTATATTCATGATTCCATCTTCGATTTTTGCATTTGATTGATGATTTCAAAAGAGAAATTGGGGATTTTTGTCTAAATTTTTATTAAATTGAATAATTGAGTTTTGAAAATCAATTCGGATTCTGATTTGAGTGAAATTATTATGGTTGGACTCATATTCGAATGAGTTATCGGAATTTATGAGTTTTGTTGGGTTTCGAGGTGTGGGCCCAGGTTTGACCTTTTGGTTAACTTTGAGTAATAGATAAATTCGATCTTTCTCGTTTGGGTTTGTTTCCTATGGCATTATTTGATCTTTTGAGTTGCTTTTGGAGAGTTTCAAGCCGTTCGAAGGTTGATTTATGCGGGATGGCATTTCTAGAGTATCGGTTGGCTTCCTCGGTATTTGATTTGGCTTGCTTGAGATAAGTAACATATCTAAACTTGGATTTGAGTGTAAATATCCTTGAGAAATATGTTAATTGAGATGGGTTGGGGTGATGTACGTGCTAGGGTAGTTCTTAGGCTATTATATGCCTTGTTTGCTATCATGCTTCCTTGATATCATGTTTTCTTCATTTATGTGACCATGTGGAATATTATTCATGTTAAAAATTATTCCTAGGCTACTTCCTCAATTGTTTGAGACATGATAAGGCTATTTTCGCCATGTTGAGCTATTTGCCTTAGCCATAGTCACACTATACAGTCATGATAGTTACATCCGCATGTTATATCTCTGTCTCTGTGCACTTTTGATATGCTATCTCACCTGTTATTGGTGTCCTGGTGTGTGACACGAGTTTGAACTGCATTTGAGATATATTGTGATATTTTGTGTTTTATAATTGGAACGTGTTTTTGTGAGATGTCTGCATAATTGAGACTTGAGTGAATTGATGAATGACGTGGGCCATAGAGCTGCATTGATATGGATACTTGGATCGGGTTGCACGCCATAACAATTATGTTGATATTGGGGTGACGCGTATGCCGGTCCCCACATTGGGCTAAGCTGTACTGATTTGAGGCTACGCGTGCCCCAAGCAACTATTTGGGCTATGTGATATTGATTAGTGTTTGGGTAGGATCCGCCCCTCCGAAGTCTGATATGCTAGCAAAGGGTGTAGGCACAGTGTTATACACACGTGCTCGATTATATGTAGTTATGCCAGGCACCCGTACAATGCCAAGTGTGATTATTTTGATGGATCCATGGTGATGAAGCGGGGCATTTGAGCCAGACAGCTGGAGTGTGCTAAGATGTTGTGTACTTAATGAGTTCATTGTGAAACTGAGTTCTTGACATGTATATTTGACATGTAGGCATACAGATGTACCTTTCTCGTGATAGACAATGACATGACATTTGATTACTTGACATGATATCTGATATGTAGGCATAGAGATGTACCTTCCTCATGCTAGACAGTGACATAATATCTGATTACTTGACATGTTTATTTGATATGTAGGCATAGAGATGCATTTTTCTCATGCTAACGGGTAAATGAAAAGTCTTACCTGATGTTGTAAATTGGGTAAAACACAGTTATGTTGATAAACTCAGGTTTAATTGATTTTTGTGGTAAGACTTAGACTTGGACTGTTATACTGGAAAGCTTGTCTACTTTCCCGTATCAGTGAACGAGCTGATCCTTTCATCTCCTGAGTTATATACCTTTACTGTCCTCACTATACTATAATGAATTGTTATTGGCTATTGATGTTGGACACGGACCTTCTTCTGAGCTCGTCACTGCTTTCAACTTGAGGTTCGGTTTGTTACTTATTGAGTACATTGGGTCGGTTTTACTCATACTATACTTCTACACCTTGTGTGCAAATCTTGGAGATGATGTCGCCATGTATGGTAGTAGCTGGCATTGAAGATGTAGTTGTGTTCCGGTTAGAGTTGCCACTTGTCCTTGGCAGCTTTAGATTTTGCAAATCTATTTATGTATATTTCAAACATATGTTGTATGTAATTCATACTAGCGGGTTGGGTTAGATGCTATCACGACTAGTTAGATTTTGGGTCGTGACAAGTTGGTATTAGAGCTCTAAGTTCATAGGTTCTACGATCATGAGGAAATGTCTAGTAGAGTCTTGCGGATGGGTATGATGACGTCCATGCCTATCTTCGAGAGGCTCTAAGGCAGGTAGGAAATTATTTCATCTTTCTTTCCTTATCGTGCAGTATTGATTCAGCTTGAAGCGTATCTCTTGAATTCCTTCCAATCACTTGTATGTTATGTTGAACACTTGGTGTCAGTTGTGTGCTGTCAGCTTGTGATGTCAGGAACGAGGTGCGAATGTGTATTATGTGTTTGGTGATTGGGCCAGTTTGGAGGACTTGAGGCCGGGGTTCAGGCTGCATCTTGGGCTCGGTGATTTGGGTATGTATTTTTAAACTTATATATCTAGTAGTATCCCTAGGAGGGGTATTGATGGATCAGTGAGTGGTCGGATAACTATATGATCAGTATTATATGATAGAGGTTTGTTCTTAGACGATTTAGGTGTCACGAGAAGAGGTTGCTTGGGATGTGAAAGGAATATGGATGCTCGATTTCTGTGTTGATGTGTTGCACAGCCTTGAGTTTTAAGTGTTTTGAGGGATCTTTCATGTTGTTCATTTGTGGAAGGAAGTAGATTCTTGTGTCCTGATGACGAGTTCAGACCCAGGAAGATTTACTGATTGCATAGTAGTTGTGTCCATGAAAGGGCATAGAGACGCGGGATTGAGGCGAAGCTGGTGGGTTATCTCCTACGAGATGTTATGAGGATGTATGATTCTTATGATGTTTCTATGGGAAATATTTCTTCGACCAGTGGGTTACGTGTGTTGTATTTGAGTTTGGATCGCTTGAGGAAGTTGGCTTGACTATCACGAGGATGGATATGCGCTTAACGAGTGATTTGAGGTATTTTACGATTAGTGCTATATGAGGTTATAAAGGATCTTGCATTGCGGTGTGAGGTTATGTCAGTTATGGGGTAAAAGTATTGTGGGTTATCAGATGTTGTGTTCTATGGCATAGAGCCAAGTGGGGAGTCCGCTATTTATGATCAAATTGCTTGATTATGTGTCATATCAGCTTTGGTCTGAGACATACTTATCGTTTGATTATGACTTGCAGAGGTTGAGTTCGAGAATGACTCGAGTAAGGAAATTTCTAGATACCTGATATATTACACTTTATGGGTATATGAAAATCATAGGATGATTTGGGTTTTGTTATTCGTGATGGATGTAGTGTGCATGGAGTAGGGATTTAATCAGTTGCGTTAAGGTGGGGTTACTTCTTTGGTTGTTGGTGTGCTAATAGAGCACAGATCATTTCGCTTGTTTGGGCGGTGCACTGGAGATTTGAATACGGTGGATGACTCTCGAGAAGGTTCTAATGGGTTCAAGATTCATATGTGGTATTTGAGAAATTTTGGATTTGTAAATGTCTAAGATCAGAGAATTGCATCAGATGGTGTTGGATCACACTGTATTTCTGTATCACTTGGATTCCACATTTCAGTATCAGAGAGGTCAGGGAAAACAACTTCAGATTCACATAAGTTCTCTTCGGAGTGATATTGTTGCGGTGCTATCGAGGGTTTAATAGGGAGTACATTGGCGTATAGACCTTCATATGACGTGGTTTCATGCTAGGATCTATGTGGTGAGCTTTGGGTTAAGAATCATGGTGTACTGGCAAGGAGAAGTGTTGAAGGCAATTCAGAAGGAACTCGGAGAAATAAGACAGTTTGGTAGTAGGTTGGATCAACATAGTAAAGGATGTGATCAATTCTTTTAGTTCTTATGATGTGGTGAGGCTTTACCAGTGTCTTGTGGCAATGATCTTGGGGTTGGCAACCCGTGTGACTTGGTTGAGTTAGAGGGATTCAATTATGATGGCATGGTCTTGTGCTAATGGGTTTCGAAGAGTTCTCGATGATGTCTACCACGGTTTGGGACGAATGTTTTCGACATGTATGATGAGTATGTTGCGTGTTGTGATTTCCATGCGGATGGGTCAAGTGGGAGGTTTGTGGTTGATGGGGTGTCTATCCTACTTATGAATCAGAGTCGATAATTGGGTTCTTGTGTTTCGTATGATAGCGTGATAGATGCGGTGTGACGTGTGGGATTGTGATTTGCATGTACAAGTTTGTGGTTCAGTATTGAAGGGAAGATCATGAGTTCTAGACAACATGGACGGTTTCAAATGCTTAGAAGAGTGCTGACACTATCTGGTATCACCTGAGAAGGGTGCGCATTTCAGAAGGTGCACCGTGTTTTGATTTGCAGATTCTTGAATAGTATTACGGTAACCACGTGGTTGCTCGACTAATGATGTTCAAATTTTTCTATGTGCCACAAAAGAATTATGGAAGTATTTCTCGTGAGATGATTATGCATGGGAGATGTGTCAGTCATTTGGGTGGTCGAGTCGGGATCAGATATGGAGATTTTTGTATTCTTGCGATTTGGAGACTGGAAGTGTTAGATGTGGAATATTCCTTGGTTGTGGACTATGAAGATATGGGCAGAGTTAGACAAATGATGGTTGTTGATACCCAATTTTTCCCTATGTATATTTTTATGCAAAGTACTTTCAAAATAGCATATGAGTGCATATATAAGTATATCCAAGTGTTTCCTTATTTTTCCTTAATCTTAAAAGATTTTTAAATCGATTTATTCCCCTATTTTATCCATAACAATCCTATAATTATTTCTAAAATTATTAGTTTTGAGGATTTATTTAGTGGATCTTTATGTTTATGCTAAAATATAGCTAAAGGATTTTTTTGCATATTTTTATAAAATTATTTAGTATTTTTTAAGGCTAAAATTGTATAATTATAATATTAGCCCCCTTTTAAGATTTAGTTATGTTTTATATTCATAAAATTAGGTCGGGTATTTTTAACTAATTAATTATATACTATAAATCATTTTAGCATCTTTAATTTATTTACAGAATTTATTTTATTATTTTTTATAAATCAAATGGAAATAAATGGCTATTTAAAATCTAGCCAGATTTTATTTCAATTGTAGCCTAATTCTACCCCAATTTGAATCCCAATTCCCTGGCCCAATTCCTATTAAACCCCGACCCAAACCCAATTAAACTAACCCATACCCGGATCCCTAACTAACCTTTTAAATCTTGGCCGTTGATCATTTAGATCAACGGCCATCGGCTGCCCTTACCTAATTAAGCCAAAAGACCCCTCCAAACCCTTTCATTATTCACCACACGCCGCCTCTGAAACCCCTCCTCTCCCAAATCCTCTCTACAACACCTTCAAACCCCAGCTGCCGCCACCCTAATTCGCCCTAACCTATGGCCTTCCAAGGTCATCGGAGACCTGTGCCGGCCTCTCATGGCTCCTTTGTGTTTGTCCTTATGGTTTCAAGGCCAGACTATGAAGAACTCTGGTCCAGCCTTCGTTCGATTTTAGTTCATGGCCCTTCTCCGATCATCTTTGGCTTTTCTCCGGCCAGCTAAGGCCATTCGAGTCAGATCTTTGACTCTCCTGGTTAGATCGATAGCTTTCAAGGCCTTTCTCGTTGCTTTTGGATTCTTCTGAAACCCTAATCTCTAAGGTTCTTTCGATTTCTTTCAGACCTGCTTCAGACCTATGCTTGCTTTGGAACTTCT
The DNA here is from genome assembly GCF_001879085.1 of Nicotiana attenuata. Classification (NCBI taxonomy): domain Eukaryota; kingdom Viridiplantae; phylum Streptophyta; class Magnoliopsida; order Solanales; family Solanaceae; genus Nicotiana; species Nicotiana attenuata. The sequence goes on from NC_031993.1 coordinate 53,544,476, forward strand.
AAGCATTTTCTCGAAGTTTCTTTAAAATTTTGCTTTCAAAACTCTTTATCTTTTCCGATTAGGTTTTCCTGTTAATTTATTTCAAATCTTTTCTTTGATTTTTGACATGTTTTGCTATGTTTGCTCGTATTGTTCTTCTATCTGAGTTTGCATGATAAAAGCCCTGATTTCTTTTGGGTGTTTGATTAGACGAATGCTTGAGTTTGTTTGATTTGTTTGTTTATCCTCTTTTAAACACTACTATTGTTGAAAAATCCTATGTCCTTAGGTCTAAAACTGTTCGTTTAAGTACTTGACTCGATTTGAAGTTCTTTGTTTCAGAATTTCCTTTTCCTTTATGTGATTCCTTCGATTCTGGGTTTCTATCATCTTTAAAACTTGACTATGCTTGAAACCCTAATTTTTCAAAGGGGTTTCCCTACTTGCTGCTGTGAGACCTTCGCATGCTTTTGATATTCTATGTTTTCTTCACTACCGATTCAATTTGACTTGACCTACTGGACTATCATGTTTCGAATGTTGCTATCTACTGAAGTTTGTGTTACTATTGCGTGCTATTTCTTTTGCCGATGGGTTTGGCCTCGCATGTATAGTGTTTGTGTACTCTATTTATATGCTGAGATTTCCCCTTTGGTTGATCTTCAATCTTGTGACTGATTTCAAACTTTTCTTTTGTGAAAATCTGATTTCACTCGCCTGCTAAGGTTAATTGATCCCTTTCCTTGTTTTGCCTTACTGGATCCTTTCCCAAAATAAATATATTTCTGCACCTAGACTTGATTACTTACTCAATTGTTTTACTGCTTCTTTTATGGCAATTATCAGTCTGCTTACGAATTGATTTCTTTCCTTATTTTGAACCTATCACTGCCCGTTAAGAAAGTGATCCCTTAATTAAAGGCAATCACTTGTATAATTGATTCTGAACTGTGATTGTTTCCATGTTTATAGCTTATTACTTCTCTTTTACTCGTTTTCAGAAAAGCTATAAATACCTTGTACTTCTCTTCTTTCAAACACGAACTACTGAAGTTCAGAACACAAACTTCACTCTAAAAACTCTCTTCTCTCTTGGCTCTGTTATTACTTGTGTTGCTGCCTTACCTAGCCGGCTGAAAGCCAAGGCTAGGTTGTGAGAAATTTGCTTACTTTCTTTCTGCATTTGCTTCCTTACTGGTATGTTCTGATTAATCTTCAACATCAACAAAACATGTCTATTTATTATTTCCTGCACTATTGGCTGTTCCCCGTTTGTGTTTAATCGAGTTTCATTCCTAAGCATGTTATAATCTGCCCCCCCTTTTCTTTTTCTGAATTTATGTTTCTCTTATGTATGAACTCTATCAGTCACTTATGAATTGCAAATCCCACATCCCCTATGTGTTTGTATCTCTGGTTGTTTTGGGGCATGACAGCATTGAACATTGCTGAGCATGACCTAAACTTGATCCCCTGGGATCATAACCTCTATATGCTTTGTGTTTTGGCTGGTTTACGGGCATGCCAGCTTCACTTATTGCTGTGCATGTCCAGACTTGATCCTTCTCAGGGTCACATGCCATCTGCAATGTATTCCCACACCCCTGCCCTTTGTGCACTTGCTGATACTGCATAATTTTAACTACTGTTTTTCAAACCATCCTTATCCCCTAATGCTCTTAATTCAGTTTTAAACAACTCTCTGCTCTTGCACTTCCACTCTACTCTTAGACTTAGGTTCTGCCTCTCTTGTGTGAGCCTTGCTTTGGGACCCATGAGCTCCCTTTGAACTTGGACACATAAGGGCTGGCCCTTCCACACTGCACTATCTGGTTATGCAACTTGGGTGTGAGCACTACCCGGGGTCCTATTGAGACCCTTAGGGAACTTTGACACACTCAAGTCTGAGAAAGGCTTTGAAACAATGGCATCTTAAGGCAGTTTATTCCATAGCTCAGGGAGGAACCACGAATCAGGCTTCCTCTGGTTGTATTTTTTTTATGTATTTTTTTGATGTAATTCAGTATTCCTGGTTTGTAATAATTTGTAATAAACACTTGGGGCTGGCTAGTGATAAAGGGTGGGGTAATTATGCATGTTCAAGGGTAGAAAACATGCCTATAGGACTGCTTTTAATTCCGCATATTCAAATTACATTTAGAAGCCATGCCTACAGGACTGCTTTTAATGCTGCATATTCAAATTGCATTTAGATATCATGTTTATAGGATTCATTTTTAAACTTTGCAGGTTCAACTTCACATCTAGATAACCTGCCTATAGGAATTTCTAAGTAAAACGAAAACTGCCTGTTTCAAATTGTCATTTAGATATTATGCCTATAGGGTGTAACATCATTCATTTAGATATTATGCCTATAGGGTTTAACATCATTCATTTAGATATCATGCCAATACGGGTTCCAAAATCATTCATTTAGACAGCATGTCTATAAAGGTTTAAAATCAACAATTAGATACCACGTCTATAAGGGTCTAAAATCAGTAAACCTAGATATCATATTCATAGGAATAAAGCGGTAGTGGATACTATCATCTGCAGAAACTGAAACTAGTCTAATTTAAAATTAGTCTACTCTGAAGCAGTTTTTAAGCAACTTAATCTCTTGTTAACACGATTTAGCAAGCATGCCTATAGGATTTCAAACCATTCGTTTTAAGTTGTTACTACTTTGCCACATTAAGAATCAGTAATAGATGCCATGTTCCTAAGAGCTCTCCTAAACACTTAGGCAAGCCTTAGGCAATAATAGTAATAAAAACTGATCTCGCCTCTATTAATTGTTAAGTGCTACAACCAGTAGGCAGGCCTGATTCGTGTTTCTTAACTGAGTCATGCTGCTGCAACAACAATAATCTCCTTTCCTTAAGTATTTTTTTAGAATCAGACTTTTCTTGTTGTTTGAGTCATGCTATTGGATTACTTTGTTTAAGGAGGTATATATGAGCCTTCAGTGTTTATGTGCTTCCCCTTAAATGTGCAGTCTTTGTATGTTTTGTATGTCGCCTTAGATTTTTCACCTTTGGAACTCCAAGTTAGCCTAATATCCCTTCCTTTAGGAATAGTAGTCCTAAGTGCCTTCGGGACTGATAGGAATGGGATGGGTAATAGCATGCAATAGTGGTCGAGACCAATCCGCGCTTTAGTACCTTAAACGGGGTGGGAAATGGTAGATATGGATATGATGACCGGTGTGCTAATACCACGTGTATCCCCTCTCTTGAGGAGTGATTACCGGGTATTGTATTGATGTGATCCATATTATAAATAAACCTAGGGCCCCCTTCCTTTATTGCCTTTTCTTTTAAAACATTATAACTTCTTCTTTTCAAAATCAGCCTTTTAATTGCTCTTTCAAACTTTGTTTACTTTCAAACAGTTGTGTTTTAAAATCCCCTCTTATTTGAGCCTTATCTATTTATATGTTAATTGCATCCCAAATTCACAAAGAACTATCTGGCCCGGAACCACACTAGTGGATCTTGAGGGGTGCCTAACACCTTCCCCTTAGGATAATTTTAAGCCCTTACCCTATCTCTGGTTATCAAGCAAAACTTGAAAATGAACCTTGAAGGTGTCCTAATGCACCATAAATCATTAGGTGGCGACTCTTCAGAAATGTAAAACCCAATTCCCAAAAGGAATGAGTTGTCTTATACCCAAAATATCATTAACCCGATTCTCCCGACGCGAGGAGGGAAAAAAGGGGGCGCGACAATGGTATGTGTTATGGATAGTTTTCAGGGGACCTTTGGGAAGGTTATACACTCATTTCGGGAGGATCGAAATCAATTTGGAGGCCGCTGGTAGGCCTAATGAGAAAGTATATTCTACATCGGGTCAGATTTATTTACTCAGCACGGCTATTGTTGAGGGGTGTGTCATCGGTTAGAGTTGATCTTATTTTTGTCTGATATGTTACGTGTGTTACTGTCCTATGCTACGATGGATTGTGAGACTGTGGATTGTTTACACACATGATGCATATATGTTTGGGTCTAATGATGGAATTCCAGCGAGATGGCTCTTGGGGAGTTGAATGGTTGGTGGCGCCTATGTTATGGTCTTCCTGTTTGTGGGATATTGTGCTATCCGTTTCTCCATGGTTATGGTCATACCCTTCTCGTGTTTGTTGTTGATATGCATATGGTTGTTGATTGTGAGCGTTATGGCTCGAGGTATTCCGTGTGGACCGGTGTCTGGATTGGGCCACGCATCGCGGTAGAGTTATGTTGGGATATGATCCTTTGTGCTTATTTCGTGTGTTTTTTTCCTCCTTTGTGTGATACGCTCTCAGCATTGCGCTTTGTGGTGGTATCGGTTGAGCTTGTAGGACGGTACTCTCATTTGATTCTTTTTCTATTTTTGGGTACATTAGAGTTGTTGCTTATTGGAGCACGGATTGCACAGTTTCCGGCTTTAGGTAGTATTGGTGTGGCATGTTAGTAGAGCAACTTGTAATTGATGAGATGAGGTCATTGGACCTGGAATGAGTGCTATCGGATTTGATTATGGTATGTTCGGAAGAATAATGTCACTAATCAGCTTAGAAATTGGGCTATGGTTCTTATCGGGTGAGAAAGCTCCACGACTAGTTGATATGATGGGTGGTTATGAATATTTGCGTGTTTCTTTCATCATTGGCAGTGTACGAAGGTTCAAAACAAGATTTTAGTTGAGATGAGGTTTGTTATCGGTACCAGATTTGTTATTGAGTAGCTATTGTGGTTATCGCTATGGGTAACTGAGTTATGCGGTATATCATGTGAATATATCCTAGGTTATGTCTATGGCTTGATACAGCTTGTTCAGACTTGTATAATTTATGGATGCGAAACTCATGTCTTGTAATGAATTCCGCATGCAAGAGGTTTGATTCTAATGCTTATAGATTAAGGTTGAAGTAAGAATCTTCAGTTATGTTTTGTTGTCAGGCATACATTGTTGGGGTGACATGGGATCACCCATGGGTGAGTGTATGGCTAGTTTATATGGTGATTTGATAGATTTGGAGCGACTCTTGGCACGTTCGAGGACGAACGTAAGTTTAAGTGGGGGAGAATGTAATGACCTGACCAGTCATTTTGATCTTTTGCATTCAGCTTGGTGGTTTGAGGTCATGAGTAGCTTCACATGGTGTGTTATAACTTGTGTGTATGGTCGGTTTTGGTTTTCGAGTTATTCCGAATTGATTTGGAAGAATAATTCTTAAATCGGAAGCTTTAAGTTGGAAGAGTTGACCAAGTTTGACTTTTGTGTATTTGACCTCAGATCGGAGTTTTGATGGTTCTGTTAGGTCTGAATAATGATTTTGGACTTGGGCGTATGCCCAGATTTGCATTTGGATGTCTCTAGAAGGTTTTTGCACTAATTGGCGAAAGTTGGCAATTTGAATATTTGGAATGTTCAAAAGTTTGAGCTTGGAGTTGAACTTAATGGTATCGGGTTAGGATTGTGGTTCTGGGAGTTGGAATATGTTTGTTATTTTATTTGGAACTCGTGTGCAAAATTTGAGGTTATTTTGAGCTGATTTGATATGGTTCGGCACGAGTTTTGGAAGTTGAAAGTTCAAAAGTTCATTAAGTTTGATTTGAGGCGTGATTCGTGGTTTTGATGTTGTTATGTGTAATATGAGGCCTCGAGTAAGTCTGTATTATGTTTTGGAACTAGTTGGTATGATCGGACGGGGTCCGATGGGATCGGCTGAGTTTTAGATCGTTTTAGATTATATTGGTTATGCTGGTTTTGGCAGGGGTCCTAGTGTGATCGCACCTACGGAGCTATGAATGCAGGTGCGGAGCCACCGAAGCGACGCAGGAGGCGCAGAAGCGGAAGTTGTGGCCTGGGAGCGGAGTCTACAAATGCGGAGTTTGCCCGTAGAAGCAGTAACGCAGATGCGCTAGGGGGTTCACATATGCAATTTAGTGGAGGCTGTGCATGTGCGCAAATACGATGGTTGTGCCGCATCTGCGAGTTCGCAGATGCGATGTATTTTCCGCAAAGGTGATTGTGTCTGGGTTCAGTGATTCTCGCATGTGCATAGATTTATACCGTAGAAGCGGAGGTCGCAGATACGACTAGTGACCAAACAATGCAAAAATACTAGGCAGATTTTACATATTTCGAGGGTTTGTTCATTTATTCATATTTTGAGCTGGGGAGCTCGGATTTGGGCTAATTTGGTAAGGATTTTCACCACATGGATTGGGGGTAAGTTTCTTTGAATTGATTTTGATTATATTTCATGATGCCAACTTCGATTTTGGCATTTGATTGATGATTTCAAAAGAGAAATTTTGGGGTTTTGTCTAAATTTTCTAAATTGAATAAATAAGTTTTGAATATCGATTCGGAGTCGGATTCGAGTGAAATTTGTATAGTTGGACTCATATTCGAATGGGATGTTGAAATTTATGAGTTTTCTCGGGTTCCAAAGTGCGGGCCCGAGTTTGACTTTTTGGTTGTCATTGAGTAATTGATTAAAGATTCGATATTTATCTCTTTGGGTTTGTTTCGTATGGTATTATTTGATGTTTTGAGTTGCCTTTGGATTGTTTCGAGCCGTTCGGAGGTTTATTTGCATAGGATGGCATTTCTAGAGTATCAATTGGCTTGCTCGGTATTTGATTTGGCTTGCTTAAGGTAAGTAACATATCTAAACTTGTATTTGAGGGTAAATATCCTTGAGAACTATGTTAATTGAGATGGGTTGGGGTGACACACGTGCTAGATGACGTGCGTGGGTGCGTGCACCGAGGTATTCATGATCCAGGTTGTTCTTAGGCTATTATACGCCTTGTTTGCTATCTTCCTTCCTTGATATCATGTTTTCTCCATTTATGTGATTATGTGGGATATTATTCATGTTAGAAATCATTCCTAGGCTACCAACTCAATTGTTTGTGACATGATAGGGCTATTTTCGCCATGTTAAGCTATTTGCCTTAGCCGTACTCACACGATACAGTCATAATAGTTATATCCGCATGTTATATCTCTGTATCTATACACTTTTGATATGTTGTCTTATATGTTATTGGTGTCCTTGTACATGACACGAGTTTGAACTGCATTTGAGATATATTGTGATATTCTGTGTTTTATAATTGGAATGTGTTTCTGTGAGATGTCTGCATATTTGAGACTTGAGCGGATTGATGACTGATGTGGGCCATAGAGCCGCATTGATATGGATACTTGGATCTTGTTGTGTGCCGTAATGGTTATATTGATATTAAGGTGACGCGTATGCCAGGACCCACATTGGGCTAAGCTGTACTGATTTGAGGATACGCGTGCACCAGGCCCCACTACTTGGCTATGTGATAATGATTAGCGCTTGGGTAGGATCCGCCCTCCGGAGTCTTACGTGCCAGTAATAGGCACAGTCACAGTGTTATATACATGTGCTCGATGATGGCAAGTTATGCCAGGCACCCGTATAATGCTAAGTGTGATTATTTGATGGGATCTACGGTGATGAAGTGGGGCATTTAAGCCAGGCACCTGGAGTGTGCTAAGATGGTGTGTACTTAATGAGTTCACTGTGAAACTGAGTTCTTGACATGTATATTTGACATGTAGGTATAGATATGTACCTTCCTCATGCTAGATGGTGACATGACATTTTATTACTTGACATGTAGGCATAGAGAAGTACCTTCCTCATGCTAGACAGTGATATGACATCTGATTACTTGATATGTATATTTGACATGTAGGCGTAGATATGCATTTTCCTCATGCTAACGGGTAAAGGGAAAGTCTTATCCGATGTTGTAAATTTGGAAAAAACATTGTTTTGTTGATAAACTCACGTTTAATTGATTTCAGTTGTAAGATTTAGACTTAGACTGTTATACTTGAAACGCATGTCTACTTTCCTGTATCTGTGAACGAGCAGATCGTTTCATCTCATGAGTTATATACATTTACTGTCTTCACTATAGTGTTATGAACTATTATTGGCTATTGATGTTGGGCAATGACCTTCTTTCGAGCTCGTCATTGCTTTCAACCTGAGGTTAGGTTTGTTACTTATTGAGTACATTGGGCCGATTGTACTCATATTACACTTCTGCACCTTGCGTGCAGATCTTGGAGCCGAGGTTGCCATGTATGGCGGATGCTAGCACTGAAAATGTACCTGCATTCCGGTTATAGCTGCCACTTGTCCTTGGTAGCTTTAGATTTTGGCAAATCTGTTTATGTATATTTCGAACAGATAATGTATTTAATTCGTACCAGCTTTGTAAATTCTAAGTCTTAGAAGCTCATGACTTGTACTACCAATTCTTGGAATTTTGTGTAGAAGTTTAGTGTTTTCACTTATTGATTCATGCTATTCTCATTTGAATTATGTTTACTGTTATTGGCTTACCTAGAGAGTTGGGTTAGGTGCCATCACGACTAGTTGCATTTTGGGTCGTGACAATTTTGATTGTTCCTTCTTTAGGTATTCCTCTGAGGAAGGCGGCTTTACAAGTGTTGATCAAGCTCCTAACTTCCATTGACTCTGCCAAGGAAAGAGTCAAAGAGTTATCGGCCTTGAATAAGCATATTCGCCATCTCATGCTCCGGTGAGCCTCCCAAGGAAGAGGACATTGTCAAATTTTTTGATAGGGCCCGATGGTGTTCAAGGTATTCCCTTTAGCCGTCCTTCAAACCAAGTCCCTCAAGATAATAACCCCATAGTGGTTGAGGATGAGGGTTCGGAGTTCCCTGATTCTGAGCCAGTGAGAGACGAGACCCCTTATTTGGACCATGGAAAAGGATTTATTGTGGAAGATCCCACTAGGGGACCTGTTCGCCATATCCACTAGACCTTTCAGCCTCGCGCCCTCCCCTTACCATTTTTCCGGTGAATGCCGGTATCCGTCTGGTCTTAATTAAGGTGCCAAATGAAGTCAATATTTTGGGCCGTTTTGGAGAATGGATGGCTTGGTTGGAAGGGTTGATAGGTCCCTTAGAGAAGGAGGAGATGTCTGCCCAATCCAGAACCATGCTGGTGGACGATGCGCACTATGCACTTTTTGGGTAACGTCTTTAAACTCTCATCTTCTTGACTTTCTTGTTTAACTCGTATGTAATGGAAAGTTGGTTTTACGTAGTCGAACTTAATCTCAATCCGGATCAAGGAGAGGTAACCATAGAGAGCTTGAGAAAGGATGCTAAGGATTGGGAGGCTCGGTGTTCAAAAATGCTTTCGAACAATGGGACCTAACGGCTACTGCCCTGTTTGGCTAAGCATGAGCTGAAGGAGTTGAAAAAGGAAGAAGATCGACACTATGCATAGTGTTAGGGTCGAACATCTTGAGGCGGCTCTAGCCGAGAAAGAAGCGCAGGAGAACCAATTAGCCGATGCCGACGTAATAGTATCCTATGATTTGGTTCGAGTCAAGCTATGTGCATTATATCATCATGGAATGATTCACTGATGGTTAGTAGGCCGAGATAAATAGACTCCAAGGAGAGAGGGATAGCATGGCTCGGGAACTTGACAACTTGAGACTACAATCGGAGTTCGCATAGAATGTCCTTTTCCATGAGTCCAAGTTGTCCACATTGGAAGATATTCACATCAGAATCCCCGATCTAGATGAGGAAATAGAGAAAGCAAGGTAGGTCATGAAGGATGCCAAATCCAATCTTAGTGTGGTTGATTCCAAGAGAAGATTATCGGAAGGTGAAGAGATTGCCGACTTTCTGGAAGATGTTGAGGGAGAACCTCCTAGCTCGTACCCTGGCCCTTCGACCTCTTTGGGCGGTCCATCGTCTTCTTACCTTCCCTCTGCTAGGCCTGCACCTTAATATCCATAGTCCTCAGGTGGGGACCACTGAGGGTTCCATCTAGTGCCTATGGTTTAGAAGTTTTAAGTGCCTTTTCTTTTTTTGTTAGTGTTTCATGTTTGCTTTTTCTTTGTTTTGATTTTGTTTTCCTCTTGTGTTTGTTTTGTTTGGGGTCGTAACCCTTTTGAAATGAATCTCGTTAAGTTTGTGAAAATGCCTTCCATCTTTTTATCCTTTTTGCAATAAATAGTGAATTCGAACCGTGCGTACTATGCCTTTTCAGACCTCGAATGGATTCATACCAGTCTCCGAGAGATTATATTCGAGGACCGATATGTGGTGTTCAAATGGTGTCAACTCCGTATAGCCAATGGGTTTTGATACCCGATCGATACATTCGAACAATGCGTGTTCAGATTTTGTTTCCTTCGAGTTAGATATAGTGCTCCTTGGAAAGAGTGAAATGAAAAGATATGTCGTTCGTGTCAGGTGTCCTTTCAAGTACCTGTGCTTAATGTCGCTTCAATTTAATACGGTCGCACCTGATTGTAGGTGTTTGGGACTGCGCCGTTTGGATAGATATAAAATGAAGAGGAAGACTCGTTGCTTGTTTTCTCATCCTTCTCAGCTCCCTAAGTTTTTTAAGACTTCTCTGTGTTTTTGTCATCTTTCTCTCTTTCAAAAAAAACTTCTTAAAAACCAAGCTATATCTTGATTCATGGATTCCAGGATCATCATATTTCAGAATGATAATTGTCTGCCTCTCCCTCCGATGCACGGGAGGGCATTCTGACAATTGCCGGTATAGAATGGACAGTAGTATGCACTGTCGCTCCACCGTCGAAAAAGAGAAGGACCACCAAGAAGGTGGATCTGGCTTCTCAGCCTGAAAGGACAGTCCATGATATCGTACCATGGAATTGAGAAAGGATAATGACTTCAATGCAACAGAGAAGTCGGTGGGAGATCGGAGTTCCCACATGTTCAACTATCCCACCCTCATCACCAACGATATCCTTCCCCAGGTCCGGAAGGATTGCGAATGGGAGAGCCGGACTAACCTTGTTCTCGATCTCTACCGAGAGGGCGAAAGAGATTTACTAGTGATCTTCCCAGACACTCATTCACCACCAAGTACCCTTCACTATATGATTTTCTCTTCCCATTGATGGCGTGGTTGCCAAATTATGTTTGTTGTACAAACTGTGGTTGGCATTGGTTGGAATTCAGATATGGGGACTGACTATATGTCTCTGTCACCGGGCGAAAAGGCTGGTGTGAATTTTACTTTTCAACATCTTTTACACCTCTACCCCCCCCCCCAAGATCTATCAAGGGGGCATGATCAACATGTTGCAACGGGGGCCAAAGGCCCTGATATTTGATTGAGGAGATGACTTTGACCGTTGGTGGTTCGAAAGATATTGGGTAGTTTCAACCAAAGTTATTTATGAAAACAACAGGGTCAGGCTCCCAGAAAAATGGAACAACAATCGAGAGTGTTCGAGTCACCTTATCTTAGCAGTTCGCCTTGGATTAATTTTTTACCTTTGTTGCTTTTGCAGCCATCGTGGTGCCTCTTGAATGAATGCTCGACATTGAAGAATGGGTATCCGAGATCCTACAGTTTGAATAACTATTAGAGAATTTGAAAATTCATTCTTGGTGAGCTCGGCGACATCTGAGTGTTATACCATGGTAATTTCTCCATCCCTTTTTGTGTATTTGTGCATTATCGTCTTCTCCCGTTGCTAACTTTGAATGGAATTCCTATAAGGGTGGGGCTTGAGAAGAGAGTACCCTTTCAACTCCAAGCTCCAGCCGGCCTTCTTTCCGTGGCCACTGCCTCCATATTTATCCCAAAACTGCTTCCCCGCATACCGCGATGGGACGATGTTGGACCTTCCATTGTACTTCCTCCTCCCGTTGTCACCCGAAGGAGACGGGTTCCCAGAAGAAGAGCGGCGTGCCCTAGGGCTGAATGGGAGGTCCCACAAGGTAGTCCACTCAAGAAGAAGCTTCTGAAAGGCCAGCTCAATCCAAGCGCATTATGGTCGACTCTGACGAGGAGGTCCCTCGTCTTGTGGTGTTGAGGCTGGAATAGGAAGTTGAAATAGTCTCAGAGGAGGGATTGATGGCTGGGTAGCCCAGTCAGTTTGAGGTAGGACGGCTGCAGTGCATTCTCAAAGTTTCGAAGACTGACCAACCTATGGCAATCCACCTTTGGATGAAAAGGTCCATTCGAGGGATAGTTTTGAGGCACAGGTTCGGACTCCGGATGGTTTTGTATGCCCTTATAGCCGATGACCGAAGGGTCATTAGTTTCTCTTTTCCTGGTAGGAAAGATGTCTTCACGAATCCCGGGCTCGAGGCTGTAAGTTGTTGAACCAATGCGAGTGGCTCAAATAGAGTCCAGGAATGCCGAGGTGCTGGTGACTCAGATAACTTATGAAAGCGCTAAGGTAGATTGCATTGTGGCATACCTTTTGTGCTTGTACTGTTGTAGATAATTTATTCGCTTACCTCTTTCTCTCTTTTGTATTTTAAAATAGCTCGCTGCCTTGTCCTCGGGGGCCCTAAGAAGGGTTTGAGGTGATATGGCCTTGACTAAGGAGGTGGTGATATATGATAAGGTGCTAAAGATCGAGAACGAGAATCTCCAAAAATAAATCGATGAGCTTAAGGATGAGAAGAAAGCCCTCTGTATGTGGATGAAGGCCGCAGAGAGAAGTGCTGATCAGAGGATTCAAGGAATTTTGGCTAGCGAGGCTGCCTTTCAGGTCTAGCAGAAGAGGTCTTCTGAGAGGATTTTAGCTTTAGAAGGAGAGTTGACCGGGAAGACTAGTATGGAGGTGCAAATGATGGAAAGTTGTTCTCAGTTGGAGGTCGAGGTTCGGGACTAGAGGTCCGAGTGGAGGCGGCCGAGTCAAGGGTGTTAGCCAATAATATTGACTGGGAATCTGCTCCAGAAGCCTTTGTGAACTTGCAAAAGAGGATGGTTCTGGACCGGGCTTGGGTAGTTGTGGGGACTTTCCTTCATGCCCTGGACGATGCACATATTGGTGAGTTGGATATACCATAGGTGATTTCCTACCTCGAAGCCGAGGCAAGGGAGTTAAGGGTATTACTTGGCCTTCCTTCTCCCGATAGGCAGTGGCTTATCACTAACGTGGATGAATAAGGCTCCGATGATGAAGACGGAGAGGGGGAGGAGGTTAAGTGAATCCTCGACCCTTCCAGCCATTAACAATGTTGATCCGGATGCCCCATCTACTTTTGCTTCCAAACCCCCTACTGTAGTCCGGGTCCTCATAGTTCTTCTTAGGCATTCTCTTGTACTTCCCGATTTCGGGCCCCTTTTGATATATGAATGAAATATAAATATATATATTCTTGTGAACCTGATTGTGTCCTTTATATTTCCGTCAAAGTTTGCGTTTGGTCTTTATAGACGTAGAAACTTCTTAGAGTTATTTCTTCTGGGAGCAATTATTTCTAGTTAGAGCAATATAAGCTATTTTTATAAATCTAGCAACTATTTTGTGTTTATTTGGCGCGGGCGTGTCTAAAAGCGTATTTATAAAACAGGAGGAAATATAAATTCTTATGAAGAAATGGAATGTTGTTTATTCGAATAGGACAATGAGTTCGAACACATTTGCCATATCGGGTATATTTCTATACATATGGCCAAGATGGCTTATGTTGATTTGAATTTACAATTGTGCCTTTCTTTTAGGTCTACTTTTATAAAATATTGTAGGCTTTTACTTCGAGGTTTTCGATTGCGACATTTCTGCGAGGTCTTCTAAACTTTGGAGATGTGAATCTTTTGTTCAATATCTAGATCTTCCGATCATCCGTTTCCCGACCTTTTGAGATTCTCTTGTTCTGGCTCTTCAGATCCTGGGTGTTCACGGATGGACCCTATACGGGGTATCAGTCCCCTCAAGTGTTTGAATTTCAGGAATGAAGACTCGAATGCTGGAATTTGCCATCCGATATTGGTGATTTTTCCTAAATGTCCTTTTTCTACAAAAGGAAACTGAGGGGATGGGGGGTATTCTTAGATGAAAACGGTACTCGGTCTCTTTCGTGATCAGACTGTTCGACCTTGGCGTAGAACCATCGAGGTTTATCAATTGTGCCACTAAGGTCTGTGTGGTCATCATCCAGGACGTACCAATTTATTGACTATCATCTAAAAATGTTAGTACAAAGTAGCAAATTCAAAAGACAAGTTAAAATATAGAGAAACAAAAACTTTCGTAATTTAGAAGTAGAACCGTTTGAGATATGCCGCATTCCAATTTGCCTTCACTGTCTTTCCATCTATTTCTTTAAGCTTGTACAATCCCAAGTGCTTTATTTCAGTGATTCTGTTGGGTTCTTCCCAGTTTGGCCCTAGATTTCCCATATCCCGTTCTTGGGAAGCTGCAAATACGCTTCAGAGTACATAGTCGCATACCTTGAAATGATGTAGGTTGACTTTATTGCTTTGATATTTCTTGATTCGTTGTTTTTGCGCATCCATTTAGACAAAAATCATCTCTATTCATCTTTCCACCAAGTCTAGATTGTAAGGGATTGCTTCATTGTTTGATTCTTCAGTTGCGTGCGTGAATCGTAGGCTGGGTTTCCCTATTTCAATCGGAATCAGTGCTTCGGACCGATACGCTAGGGAAAAAGGGGTTTCTTCGGTGCTCGATTTTGTCGTTGTGCGGTAAGCCCATAGTACTCCACGCAATTCCTCTGGCCATTTGCCTTTTGCTGCTTCTAATCACTTCTTCAAATAACTAAGCAGGACTTTGTTTGAAAATTCAACTTGTCCGTTAGCTCCTATATGGCATGGATGTAATTTTTTTGATCTACCAACCTTCAAAATTTTTGTAACTTTAGCCTCTATGAATTATGGTCCATTTTCACATGCAATTGCCTCTGTACCTCGAATCTGCATATGATATTCTTCCACACGAAGCCGATCACTTCCTTTTCCCGGATGTACGAGTATGCACCTATATCTACCCATTTCAAGAAGTAGTCAATTAACACAAGTAAGATTTTACCTAGCCCGGTGCTTGTGGCAGAGGTCCCACTATGTCCATTCCCCATTTCATGAATGTCTATGGAGATAATATGGAATGTAATGGTTCGACCGGCTAGTGTAGCCGGTGCTAGAATCGTCGGCACTTGTTGTATCTTTTGACGAAGTCAACTACATCATGCTCCATTCAAGGACAATAGTATCCTGCCCTGATAAATTTTCTAATGAGTGACCTGTTTCTGGAGTGGTAAGCGCAGTGTCCTTCATGGACTTCTCTCATCACATAGTCTATATCTCCTGGTTCCAAACATTTGGCCAATAGGTCGTTAAAAGTTTTCTGGTACAAATATCCTTCGACGAGAAAATATTTTGCCGCCCGAACCCTGAGTTATCGAGCAACCTTCTTATCTTCGCGCATTGTGCCATTTTGCAATCTCTAATTAAGTTAGCAATATTTTACTCTTTTTGACTTGGATCGATTGTCGAACTTAATAGATTGACGACAATGCTTGCCCCGGAGTCAGAGATGGTTGCAGCTGACCCCAAGTTTGCTAGAGCATCCGCTTCAACATTTTCTTCTCGGGGTAGCTGAGTTGCCTTCCATTCCTGGAAATGGCTTAGTAGCTATGTTTCTTATGTCAGGTATTGCTGCATCCGAGTTTCTCAAGCCACATATGTCTTGAGTAATTGATTGATGACCAACTGCGAGTCACTTTTTAACTCTATCTGTTTGGCACCAAGTCCCCGAGCTAGCTCGAATCCTACGACAACATCTTCATATTCGGCTTCATTATTAGTTATTGAATGGCACTTGATCGACTTCCAGACTGTCTCACTAGTCGACGTGATGAGTAATACTCCTAGCTCGGGTCCCTTCACATTAGATAAGCCGTCTGTATACAGGGTCCAGGTTCCTAAGACGGTTTTGGAGGCTATTATTGCTTCCTTTTCCGCCTCGGGAAGTATTCTAGTGCTAAAATCGATGACAATGTCCGCTAAAACTTGTGGTTTTATAGCATTTTGGGGTTGATACGTGATATCGTATGCACTCAACTCGACCGCCCATTCCGCAAGTCATCCAGAAAGCTCTGGCTTGTGGAGAATACTCGTTCAGGGGAAAGTAAAGACCACTAAAATGGGATGGTACTGGAAGTATGGTCTCAACTTTCGTGCAACCATTTATGAGTGCTAGTGCAAGTTTTTCTAAGTGCGGATACCTAGTTTCGGTGTCTATTAGTGCCCTGCTTAAATAATTGATTAGAGATTGCATATCTTTGTCTCCTCATACCAATATAGCACCTACAACAGTTACGCCATGGCTAGGTGCACCAAAAGTTGTTCTCCCGATTTAGGTTTTAACAAGAGAGGCAGGTTAGACAGATACTTTTTGAAGTCTGGCATTGTTTGTTGGCGTTCGGTGGTCCACTCAAAGTTCTTGTTCTTTTTTAGCATTGCAAAGATTTTGTGGCACCTTTCGGAGGAACGAGATATGAATCGTTCGAGTGTTGCTACCCTTTTGTCAGTCTCATCACCTCTTTTTGGTTTTTCAATACTTTGGCTATATTCTCAATCGCCTTGATCAACACAAGGTTAGCTTCTATACCTCTTTTCGAAACCAAAAAGCCAAGAAACTTACCTGAACCGACTCTAAAGGAATATTTTTCTGGATTGAGTTTCATGTTGTATTTTCAAAGGACTTCGAAGGACTCATTCAAGTGAGCCACGTTATCGTCTGCTTGGACTGATATTAGCAACATATCATCAATGTATACTTCCATAGATTTACCAAAAGAATCCCGAAACGTTCGAGTGACTAGTCTTTGGTATGTTGCTATGGCATTCTTTAGTCCAAATGGCATGATGTTATAGAAGTAAGTCCCCTTGTTAGTAATGAATGCCGTTTTTTTCTTAATCTTTTGGATCCATTTTGATTTGTTGTATCCAAAATATGCATCCAAGAAACTTAATAGTTCGTGGCCAGCTGTGGAGTCTTTAAGTTGGTCAATATTTGAAGTAGGAAAGTAGTCCTTTGGGCAATATTTGTTAAGATATTTGTAATCGATGCAGAACCTCCGTTTCTCGTTCTTTTTTGGGCACCACTACAACACTTGCTACTTGTAAGGCCCCGTAAAAGTTTGCCAATTAAGGTTTTATAGTTCCAAGGTAGGCAAATGTGGACTTGTAATGCATCATGGAGTTGGTAGAAAGGTTTGCAGTAAGTGACGATTCTGCGGTCTATTATGCGACCGTAGATCTGTTCCGCAAACTGCTGAATTATCACGGAACAAGTCAGGCACAACTCAATTTTGAGGTCATTTCACAGTCCAATGTGTGACCACAGAATAGTTCAGCGGACCGTATATCCGTCGCATAATCAATATAAAATTTTTGAGAGGGAGATTTCGCGGCCCGATATACGGCCACAAAACCATTCGATGAACCGTGATTCCGTTGCAGACATGAATAGACCCAAAACGGATTTTGGAGACCATTTTGCGGTCCAGTTTGCGGAGCGCACAACCTTTCTGCTATGCATTCCGTGATCGTGGATATGATTCGGAGGGTCATTTTTGAGAATTTCCCTAACCCGACTCTATTTGATATGAGACTTAATGGGGTCATTTTTGTGGGAGAATCAGTTTGTTTTAGAGAGTGGGAACACTCTACAGAAAGGGGAGGAGAACTCTAACACTCTTACTCTTCAATTATTACTCATCTCTTGAAGATTCAAGGAGGCTACTCACAAGGTCTTCCACCAAAGAGGTAAGGCTTTATCCTTAGTTCACATGAAATGTTCTATATTTAATTTATGAGTATGATTTTTATGATGGGGATTATGGGATGGTGATTGGAAGTCATACGCCCTTAAATTCTAAATTTGGGGTGTATGAAAAGAATGTGGGGTGTGGTTCTTGAGTTGGGGGTGAATCGTTGGGAATGCATGCACCGATGAAGGTGGTGTGGAGGTTGTTGAACTACTGTGGGTAAGTTGTTGTTTGAAATTGGCTATGGGGTGAGGGATTTCCATCATAGAACCATGTAGTCAATTTTGCACATTTGATGTTTGATGAAATGCCTAAAAGGGCTAAACCTATGAGCATGTTCCTAATTATGGTTCAATTTGACTATGTTTCTATAGATTGTTGCTAAGAGTAGTCGGACGTTGTAGTAATCCTAAGAAAATCTTAATCAACGTATGTTGGATAAACTCCTTCCATAGAATCGGATTCCACGAATTCCTTGTAAACTCTAAGTATGGTTAGTCTAAGTGCTATTATTATTGTTCCGGATTGCGTCTAATGATTGACTCATCCAAATGTTTATGCACTTAGGTCATGTTCCAATTTCCTTTACATCATGCTCTCCCTTGTGACAAATATTTCAAGGATGAATGATGTAGCAAATGCTTATGATCTTAACTCATGTTTCAATTGCAATTCACTATGCTCTCCTTTTGGAAGAAATTCAATGTGTTTAAGGCTTTTCTTACTCATGTATTTAAAGCAATAATTTCAAGAATGTTCTATATATTGATGTTTTACGATGATCCTTGAAAATAAAGAAATGAAAGTATGAAATATGAAACGCGACCATCATGCCAAGAATGAAGATTATCATGTATAGCCAAACGGGCCAATGAAATGAAAGATTTTATGAAAGGCTATGAGATATATGTTTCGTTTATGTAGAAATGTTTTGGGAGTATCGTTAGGTCACCAGAGAATGGTGGGTTGTAAAGGGCTAAGCCCGAAACTACACGTGCGGGCGTTTAGATGAATGAGGGATAGATTCCCGTTATGATATGTTGATATTATTCCCTTTGATTGGGATGAACTAATTGCTAGCAAAGACCACGTCGAACCACACAATATTTTCGTGAGACGTCCTAGCCGATCGGGCGGAGATCGGATACCATGCCGCACACATGGTGGTATCGTTTTTCTATGTCAACCCTTATACATTGGGTTGAGACGTCTTAGCCGATCGAGCGGAGATCGGACTCCATGTCACGTGCATGGTGGTGTGACAATACTAAGGATCTCTCAACCTTAAAATATTAATGCTTACTTGAAGGTTTACTTTGTTTTAACTTGGCATTTAAATATTATTAATTTTCTTACTTCTTCCATATTCCTCTCCTTTTATGTTGGCATTCCATTCCGTGAGAGGATATTTAGCTTTACATACTAGTACTATTCCGTATGTACTAACATCCTTTTTGCGTGGGGTGCTGCATCTTTAATTGATGCAGGTGGTTCCTTAGTAGGGGGCACTGATCATTGATAGTAGCATACCCTCTTCTCTGCTGATTTGGTGAGCCCTACTCCATATCGAGGCCTTGTGTCATTTTGATTTCTGTACATTGTATTTTAAGGTATAGCCGGTGATCTTGTCATCGGCACTTCCATCTTGTACTCATGTTCACTTAGAGGCTCCAAAGTCATACTGTGGGTTGTGTTTATATTGGGGAAAATAAACAAAAAATGTTGTAGTTGTCAGACGTATTTCCACTTTTAAACTATGAACTTGTAATGTTTTGGTAATCGCAAATGAAGTTCCTAAAGTAATTTAAATTGGGGTTATACACCATATCCTCTCGTTGTCTATCTCTTGACATCTATTCTCGAATTTTTGTGGGCATGGTTGGTTTGCAGGCACTAAGTAGGCTTACTGGACTGGGGTTACTCAATCGAGCGCCGGTCCCGCTCCCCAAAGTCAGGGTATGACAAGCTTGGTATCAGAGCCTATGATTTTAAAGTGTCCTAGGATGTCTTGGATCTGCGCTAGTGGAGACCTTATTATAGGTGTGAATTTGACCACATCTATTATTAGGAGGCTACTTGGGCATTTAGGAATGTCACCCTTCTTTGATATTCTAGATCGTGCGATAAAGCTGATTATAATACTATCACTTTTTAACTCGTGCGTTGTTCTAATTTTTTAGTACATGGCGCCTAAGAAGAAGGCAAGGAGTGGCCAAAGGGCCAATGCCACCCAAGAGTGGCAGTTGATACAATACCTGATGTTGCGAGTGAGCACCCAAGGTGTAAGGACATTCCCCCAACCACAACACCTCCTGATTCTACTACTCCTGCTAAGAATGTATAGATTCCCCCTCCAACAGATATTCTAGTTCCACCTTCAGCCTTAGCCTCCGATCCGACCTTAGGGAAGCCATCTGGTTGTTGACCCAGATAGTGTCTTCCCAGGCCTAGAGATTGAATGCTACATCTATTTCCTCTAGCCACCAAGGAGATATAGCTAGTTTCGGGGTGAACATATTTCATCAGTTGGATCCCTGGTGTTCACAGGTACAAAGCCTGAGGAGGACCCATATGAATTTATTGATGAGATGCATAAAACTCTCCGTGTTATGCGTGCCATTGAGACAGAAGTAGTGGAATTGGCCTCCTATCTCCTGAAAGAAGTGGCATATTCATGGTTTGATTTGTGGGAGGAGTCCCGTGAGGATGGTAGGCCTCCAGCAAAGTGGAACGAGTTTGCGGATGCTCTCATGGATCATTTCTTGCTTTCCGAGACCGGGGCAGCCCGTGCCGCCAAGTTTGAGAACTTGAAGCGAGGTGTATGAGTGTGTGGGACTACCATTTGAAATTTGCGAATCTTTCCAAGTATGCTGTATATATGTTGCCCGATATGGAGGCTAGGGTGCGCCAGTTTGTGCAAGTCCTTAGTCCTTCGGTTATCAACGAGGTCGCTATAGCTGCCTTGAATTTTAATATGAACTATGGGAAGATGGCATTTTCTCAGGCCACAAAGACCTGGAAGCTAAAGAACAAAATGGAGCGAGATAGTAACAAGAAGGACTGGCCCGCGGGAAAATTGGGTGGTTCTTTAATGGTGGTAGTGGTGGAAAGGAAATATTCAGGGGAGGTTCATCTGGGACATCACAGTCTTTTCCTCAGTCTTCATCCAGCGCACCGCTATCAAGGTCTGGTCAGCATCAGTGGAGTAATTTCAAGCCTAGCCACTGCAACAGGGGGTCTTATCAGCATGGTTAGTTAGGTAGAAGGTTCCAGCCGCAGTAGAGGCCCTCATGCCCTAGGTGTGGGAAGGTGCACTTGAGGGATTGCCGCATGAACCTTCCCATATGCTACGAGTGAGATGTTAGAGGCCATATTCATAGAGATTGCCCTTCATCCCATCAGAATATTGGTAGAGGTATGGTGCAGCCAACCAGTTCAGCCACTTCTACTTCTGTAGCACCTCCTCTAGCTTGGGGTACTCCAGCACCTGCAGGGCGTGGTGCAACTAGGAGTGTGCATAGGGTATGGGAGGACCCGGTATGTTCTATGCTATGAGAGGCCGCTAGGATTCAGAGGCTTCTCCAAATGTCGTCACAGGTATACTGATTGTCCAATCTCATTATGTGTATGCTTTTATAGATCCTAGTTCCATCTTGTGATATGTCACTCCTTATGTTGCTATGGTATTTAGGATAGACCGGAACAACTTCGTGAGTCGTTCTTTGCATCTACTCCAGTTGGTGAGTGTATTATCGCCACGTGGGTTTATAGGGATTGTATTGTCACTATATATGGTCGAGACACTACAATCGATCTCATTGAATTGGTAATGGTGGATTTTGATGTGATAATGGGGATGTAATGGCTTTACTCATGGTTTTACAAGCTTGATTGGCGAACCAGGACCATTAGGTTTGAATTCCCAGATGAGCTAGTCATTGGGTGAAACGGGGGTGATGTTGTTCGAAGGGAGGTTTATTTCTTACCTTAAGGCCGCAAAGATGATCAACAAGGGATGCATCTACCATTTGGTCCGAGTCACTGACACTGTTGCTGAGGCATCGACACTTGAGTCTATGCCGGTTGTGAACGAATTTCTAGGGGTTTTTCTTGATAAGCTTCCTAGAATCCGACCAGACAGGGATATTGACTTTGGTATCGATGTATTCCGGCATGCAGCCTATATCAATTACACCCTATAGAATGGCTCCGACAAATTGAAGGAGATGAAAGAGAAATTAAAAGACTTGCTAGAGAAGGGTTTTATCCGACCGAGTGTGTCGCTTTAGGGTGCACCAGTTCTCTTCATAATGAAGAAGGATATGTCATTGAGGATGTGCATCGACTATCGACAGTTCAACAAGGTCACACTCAAGAATAAGTAGCCGCTACCAAGGATAGATGACTTGTTCGATCAGTTGCAAGGTGCTAAGTACTTCTCCAAGATTGATTTAAGATCAAGGTATCACCAATTGAAGATCAGGAAGCAGGATATTCCAAAAATAGCTTTCCGGACCCGGTATGGTTACTTTGAGTTTTTGGTGATGTCTTTTGGGAAAACGAATGCTCCTGCAGCTTTCATGGATCTTATGAATTGAGTCTTCAAGCCTTTACTCGGCTCTTTCGTGTTAATGTTCATTGATGACATCCTAGTATATTCACGAAGTTGTGAGGACCACGACGATCATCTCGGGGCAGTTTGCATACTCTATATCAACACAAGTTGTATGCAAAGTTTTCGAAATGTGACTTTTGGCTCGAGTCCGTCACTTTCTTGGGTCATGTTGTCTCTAATGAGGGAATCAAGGTATATCCTTAGAAGATTGTGGCTGTGAAGAATTGGACTAGACCTACATCTCCGACAGAGATTCATAGTTTCTTGGGCTTAGTTGTGTATTACAGGAGGTTTGTGGAGGTATTCTCTTCTCTTGCCTCTCCATTAACTAAATTGACGCAGAAGGCAGCTAAATTACAGTGATCAGATGCGTGTGAAAAGAGCTTTCAAGAGTTGAAGTCAAGGTTGACCACGACACCAGTGTTGACCTTATCTAAGGGTACAAATGGGTTTGTTGGGTATTGTGATGCTTGAAAGGTTAGACTTGGGTGCGTATTAATGCAACATGGAAAGGTTATTGCTTATGCTTCTAGGCAACTCAAGAACCATGAGAAGAATTATCCAACACATGACTTAGAGCTTGTGGTGGTAGTGTTTGCATTGAAGATTTGGCGTCATTATTTGTATGGGGTCCATGTGGATATATTCACGGACCTTAAGAGTATTCAATATATCTTCAAGTAGAAAGAGTTGAGTCTAAGGCAAAGGAGGTGGCTTAAGTTACTTAAAGACTACGACATCGACATTCTCTATCATTTAAGGAAACCTATGTTGTGGTGGATGCTTTTAGGTGAAAATCCATGGGTAGTTTGGCTCACTTGGCGGCCTGTCAAAGGATGTTAGCCAAGGAAGTTCACCAATTGGCTAGTTTGGGAGTCCGAATTGTGGACTCTAGGGAAGGTGGGGTGATTGTGCAAAATAGGGCTGAGTCATCACTCATGGTGGGAATCAAAGAGAAGCAATATGATGATCTATTTCTGGTGCAATTGAAGGAGGGAATTCATAAACATGACCGTAGCTTTTTCTCTTGGCATGAATGATGGTACGCTAAGGTACCAAGGGCGATTGTGTGTTTGTAGATTGTCTCCAAGAAAGAATCATGATTGAGGTTCACAGTTCCAAGTATTCCATGCACCCAAGCTCCATGAAGATGTACCATGATCTCAAGGAAGTCTACTGGTGGAATGATATGAATAGGGACGCAACGGACTTCGTGGCTAGATGCCCAGACTGTCAGTAAGTGAAGGCCAAACACCAGAAGCCCGGTGGTTTGGCACAAAATATAGAAATTCCAATGTGGAAGTGGGAGATGATCAACACGGAGTTTTTAGTAGGTCTACCTCGCACACCTTGCAGGTTTAACCCGATTTGGGTGATTGTGGATCGACTCACTAAAGTAGCACACTTCTTTCCTGTTAAGGCCACGTACATATCAGAACACTATGATCAATTATATATTACGGAAATAGCCAAATTGCATGGCGCTCCAGTTTTCACTATCTCAGATCGAGGGGCGAAGTTCACCGCTAACTCTTAGCAAAAATTTCAGCAAGGTTTGGGGACTCAGGTGAATCTTAGTACAACATTCCATCCACAGACCGATGGGAAAGCAGAGCGGACTATACATACACTTGAAAATATGTTGCGTGCTTGTGTTCTTGACTTTAAGGGTAGCTAGGATGATAATTTGCCACTCATAGAATTTGCCTACAACAACTGTTATCATGCCAACATTCAGATGGCACCATTCAGAGCTCTATAGGGTAGGAGATGTAGATCTCCTATTGGTTGGTTTGAAATCAAAGAAGCAGAATTGATAGGGCCGAACCTCGTGTATCTGGCTATGGCAAAAGTCAAGGTCATTAAGGAACCGCTCAGAGTCGCCAGAAGTCCCATTCAGATGTGCGTCACAGAGATTTGGAGTTCGAAGAGGATGGTAGGGTATTGTTGAAAGTTTCCCCCTTGAAGGGCATAATGCGGTTTAGGAAGAAAGGGAAATTGAGTCCAAGATATATTGGACCTGTAACGACCCGACCGGTTGTTTTGCCTTTTAAAACCCCGTTCCCTTAAATAAAAACTTTCCGTGCTTGCGTTAGCTAATTTACGACTTGCGGGGATGGTTGGTTCGGGATTTGGAAGAGTTTTGAGTGAAATATGCCCATTTGATTCCTTAGGATTTTCTTAAAAGACTAAGTTTGACTTTGGTCAACATTTTGAGCAAACAGACCCGGATTCATGATTTGACGGTCCTGGAGGGTCCGTAGGAAAATATGGAACATGGGCATATGCCTGGAATCGAATTCCAAGGTTCCTAGCTCGAGTAATGAATTTTTATTAGAAATTGTTAATCTGAAGTTTTAAGGTAATTAATGATCGATTTCATAGGTATCGGGCTCGTATGTTGGTTCCGAAGCTCGGTACAGGTCCGAAATATCATTTAAGGCTTGCCTGTAAAATTTGGTGTCAATCCGAGTAGTTTAAGGGCGTTTTGGCCTGTTGGAGAAAAATTAAGAACTTGAAGTTCATAAGTTTGATTCATTTGGTTTTAAGGGGTGATTTCTAGATTTAGCGTTGTTTCGGGTGTTCCGAAGGTTCGAATAGGTCCGTCTCGTGATTTCAGACTTGTCAGTACGTTAGAGCGGGGCCGGGAGCCCCGAGCGTCAATCGGACGAGGCTCGAGTGAAGTGCAAAATTTTGCAAGGAGCTGAAGCTGCTGCTTCTGTCATAACCGCACCTGCGGTTGTTGGATCGCAGGTGCGAGACCGCAGATGCGGTCCTCCTATCGCAGAAGCGGCCCAGGACAGGCTAGCCCAGGAATCGCAATTGCGGCTCCCAAGCCGCAGAAGCGGCTCCGCAGATCCGGCCTGGAGACCGTAGATGCGGTCCCAGCTCTTTGGCCCATTTTCGCAGATGCGGCCTATTTCTCGCAGATGCGGGACCGCAAATGCGGAAATCGCTGAAGCAGTGAGGTTCATTTAATACAGGTTCTAAGTCATTTATGTCACTTTTTCCCCCTTCCATTGGCGATTTTAGAGCTTTTGAGAGAAGATCTTCACCTAGCATCTTGTGGTAAGTATGTTCTACCTATTTCTAGTTTAATATCATTGTCTTAGGTAGATTAAACACTAGTATTAAGGTGAAATCATGGGGTTAGAGCAAAAACGTATGGTTTTAATAAAATTTAGATTTAACCACGAAATTTGTTATGGAATAAGTTAGAAATTATATATTATTGATCCTTAGGACCTAGAGAACAACTTCCTTCGAAAAATCTCGGAATTCGGGCACGTGGGCCCGGGGTCGGATTTTAGGAAACTTGTGTTAATGGTGGGGAAATTGCTTAAATAGCTAGAATTCGATCTTGTGAGTCTATATTGACTAGTTCTTACTCCGCTTAACTAGTTTGGAATCGTTCGTCTCCGAATTGAGGGCTTGGACTCGTTCTTGGTATTGGAAGTGCGCTTTGGAGCGAGGTGAGTCTCCTTTCTAACCTTGCAAGAGGGAATTGTCCCCATAGATATAATAATTGAATTAATTGCCATTGTATGCGGGGGCTACGTACGTACTAGGTGACGAGAGTCCGTGCGTAGCGACTATTTTGTTAAGTCCGGGTAGTCTAGGACCCATAAGCATGCTCTGCGTGATATTCTTGTAACTTGATGATAAATTCGGATTCATATAAACTGTTTTGATTAAGGTAAATGAGACTAGTGAGGGAGCCTTATCCTGTTTGATCTTTTAAAAGAGAATATTTGGTATTCTTGTGAATAATTACTCCTCAGATATATATTATTATTACTTGTTGATGAGCTTATTTATATTTGACCGCGTCACACAGGTGATTCGCGAGTGGGGTAATAGATGCATCTATGGTTCGAGCCGTTCGACCCTCGGCAGTGCACAATTTACTTATATGTTGGATCGGGCCGTACGTCCCACGATGTTACTTGCGCATGTTTTGCTTAGCATTTGTCTGAGGACTGAATTTCATAACTGCTTGAGATATAGGTGAATATCCATGATAATACCTGGGAAAGAACTGTTAGTCCATGATTATTAAATGCTTATAACTTGTGCTATCCATGCTTACTATAAATTCTTCTCACATCATTTGACCCTAGTAAGTATCAGTCGACCTCTCGTCTCTACTTCTTCGAGATTAGATGGGATACTTACGGGGTACATATTGTTTATGTACTCATACTACACTTCTGTACTTCATTGTACAGGGTCTGAGGCAGGTGTATCTGGCTATCAGTCTGGTGAGCATCTCTGAGTGGACTCGAGACTTCTACGGTGAGCTGCTTCCCTTCCATGCCGTTCAACAGCCTGAAGAAGTCTTTCTTATGTATTTTTGCTGTCTATTCTGTTTCGGACAGTAGGATAGTGTGATTCTTTCGTATATTCTACTAGTTGCCCACAACTTGTGACACCAGGTCTTGGCACACACATTAGTAGACTGTATTATTTTGGGGTTGTATGATTATAATGATCTTATTAATCGTTTTAGATTTTATTTCAACTTACAGAATTATTTCAACTATTTCGGGGTAAAGGTAAATGAAAGTTTAGTTAGTAGTTTCCGCGTTGGCTTGCCCAGCAATGGTGTTGGGCGCCATCATGACTTGTTATGGAAATGGGTCGTGACAACATGGTATCAGAGCACTAGGTTCACCTAGGTCTCACAAGTCATGGGCAAACCTAATAAAGTCTTGTAGATCGGTATGGAGACGTCTGTATTTATCTTCGAGAGGCTATAGGGTATTAGGAAGAACTACTCTTTATTCATTCCTATCGTGCAGTGGTTGGTATACAAAATTTCCCTCTTCTATTCTCTCACAGATGGTGAGGACACACACGGCTGATGTTCCAGACCCGGGCAGAGCCGCTCCCCCCGTTGCTCGAGGCCGAGGCAGAGGCCGGGGGAGGGCACTGGCCCGTGGTAGGGGACGAGGGCGTCCCAGAGTTATTCCAGTAGTACCACTAGTAGATCTTGCGGGAGATCCTATTATCGAGGAGCAGGGCGAGGTGCCTGCAGCTGAGCCTACCCGGCAGACTTTATGACGACACCGGGATTTCAGGAGGTTATGGGCGTATGCTTCGTTTCATGGATTCTATGACTCAGGCTGGTTTATTTCAAGCAGATCCAGCTACCTCACAGGCAGGAGGGGGAGCACAGACCCCTACTGCTCAGGCTCCTGGATATGTAGCTGCAGTGTATCAGACTCCGGGTGCACTACCCGCAGAGGGGGCCCAGCCAGTTGCTGCAGTGGAGTGATGTGCCGGAGAATTTCGACACATTTCAATGCAAATTGCTTAGATTTTAGCTTGTTTTGAATGCAATTATCTCCTTTACTTATGTAATTTTAATATTTTTGCAGTACATGAGGTTTAAGGACCCAAGAGCATGGAAATAATAGCAAAAAGCCACAAAAAGACAAGAAAAGAGCAAAATGCAGCACAAATGTAGAAATGCGGTGAAGGATGCGATCGCAAATCATACATGCGAGCCGCATAATGTGCAAAGGATCGCAAATCAAAACAGAATGTTGGCCAAAATCCAATGTAAGAAATACGGTCCAAAATGCAATCGCATAACAGGTTTGCGAACCGCATAATGGATCGCAAACTCATGGAAAGAAATGCTGATGGTGGAAAATGCGACGCAGAATGCGATCGCATATCTGGAATGCGGACCACAAATCCACAATGCGACGACGGCCTGGAAACTAGGGTTCCGAAGTGCGATGGGCATGAAGAGAATGCGGACCGCATGTCTGTTTTGCGACAGAAATGCGGTCGCATATTTGACCTGCAAGGGCATTTTTGTCCGTTTTCTGTCTCGACTTTTGGCCCTCTATAAATAGATTTATTGTGATTTTGTGGCTCATCTGGTCTGATTTTGGGAGCTACAATACAAGACTTTAATATTCTTCACTTTTGGAAGCTTTTGGTTCAAGAATCTTTCACTTTGTAAGCTTTATGGCATTAAATATATTCTTCATTTTGTATCTTAGTATGAGTAGCTAACTTTAAATACTAAGGTTGTGGATCCTAAATGGGTGTAATGTTAATGGGTGTTTACCATTGAATATATATATAATGGTTGGTTGATGTTCATTTACTTCTCATTCTTCATTTATTGTTGGTGGTTGCAAACACTAACAAGTGCCATTAAATTCTTGCTTTGCTTGGGAAAGTGGGTTAGAATTTGGTAGGAGTAAATATCAAAGACTCAAGGCGTTAACCCTTGTTTAATAGAATCGCTTAGGATTAAGTGGGTTTTATTTAGCATATATTGATTGTTCTTAATTACAACTCTTTTATATTTGGAAAAATCATAAAGAGTAAATACTACCCAACTATTGGAAAATATTGGGTAGTCATTTAGAAATCATTTGCACATCAAAAAGGACCTTCCATTAGAAATATATCATATTAACACCGGTAGCATTACATTTTATTGAAGGGGACACAACCTTGGTTCTTTAATCCAATTAATTACATTCTAAATGTCAACATTAGTTATTTCTTTAAATCAAAATTACACCATACTCTTGTTACAATTAACCGGATAGAATTAAGATTTAAGTCAAGTGATACACTAATCAAGTAGCTTTTCACACCTATTCCCTGTGGGATTCGACCCCAACCTTGTTGGGTTATTATATTTGACACCGACCGCCTTACACTATTTATTAAAGTTTAATTTTAGCGTATCAAATTTTGGCGCCGTTGCCGGGGAATACGGTTTTGAAATTACTAATTAGTGTGTGCTTTACTTTACGTCTTATTCTATTCCATCACACTTCGCTTGTTTTGCTTGGTGTTGATTGGAAGATATGTCGGAGTACGAGGAAGAAGTGGATGAAAATCCTTTTGCGGACATAGATGAGTACATTGAGGATACAAATGCTATTGTACCTCCGGTTGTTGGTGCTTCAAATTTTAAAGTGGAACATGGTCTAATCCTAATGCTCAAAGCGGAGGGGTTTTTCAGGAATTCCACCGATGATGATCCAACACAACACCTTAGGAACATCTTGGGAGTATGTGCTATGTATAAGCAGAACAATGTCTCAGATGATGCCCTAATGTTGAGGGTGTTCAAGTACTCGCTAGCTGGAGACGCAAGGAGGTGGATCCAAAACTTGCCACCAAATTCCATCCGTTCTTGGCCTGAACTTGTCCGGGCATTTTTAGCTAAATGGTTCCCACAAAGCAAGAAGTCTGAGCTTTGAGATAAAATTTTCTTCTTTAAGCAACAGCCGAGGGAACATCTACACGAGGCATGGGATCGATTCAAATTATATTTGGTGAGGTCTCCCAATCATGGTTTTCCGGACTCTATCTTGTTGGAGAAATTCTACATGGGCTTGGATCCTATGAACCAAGCTATAGCGAAGAATGCAGCTGACAGATCTTTTATGGACAAATCATTCGCAAGGGTCATACAAATACTTGACAAAATGGAAAAACATAATCAAGCTTGGCACTCTGAGGATACCACAGGCCAAATTGCATATGGTTCTCCTTCCTTGACCAACCTGATTAAGGAGAATCAAGAGAGGGACCAAATAATCGTAGGGCTTGCCACAAATGTCAATGTGTTGACAAACATGTTCATGGAAAGTCAAACAAAAAATGTGAATGTAGTGGAGGATGTGCAAGCTATATCAAATGAGGAGTTTGAGGAAGCAAACTACATCAACAACCCTCAAGGAGGGTATCAAAGGCAACCATACCAAGGTCAAGGACAACCAAATCAATGGAGGCCGAATCCGCAAGGGCAAGGCCACCAACAATGGCGAAATGACCAAGGTGGCTCACACCAAGGAAATTGGAACAACAACAACAACTTCTCAAACCGGAGTTCAAACCCTTATGTTCCTCCGAAGGGTCAATATTCAAATCAAGGTTCTTTAAGTGAATCTAAGTTCGAAGGGATGCTTGAACGGGTATTGCAAAATCAAGAAAAATTTGACACTTCTATGAGGAACATGATCGAGCTTGTTGGCTCTCATACCGCATCCATTCACAAATTGGAGATGCAAATGAGAGACCTCTCAAGGGAACAAAACCCGAAGCAAAAAGGAACACTCCCTAGTGACACAATTGCGAACCCAAGGGGTAGTGGGAGTGGCCCAACTTCTCATATCATGGCAATTACTACTAGGAGTGGGAAGTTACTACAAGGAGAGGGTGAACAAACGGTTGAAGTAGAAGAGTTTGAGCAAGGGGTTGAGGTTGAAGAGCCAAGTGTTGTTGAAGTTGAAAAGATTCCAGAAGAGTTGCAAGTGCAAAAAGAGGACCGGGAAGAGGTAAAGGAAAAGGTAAAAGAGACACCAAAAACTCTTCCACCTATTCCTAGACCCCCTCCCCCATTTCCTCAAAGACTCGCGAGGAAGGTTGATGATAGCAAACTTGAAAATTTTTACGACATTCTCAAGCAATTATCGGTGAATATTCCATTTGTGGAAGCTTTTCAAGAGATGCCGGGGTTTGCTAAATATTTAAAAGATTTGATCACCAAGAAGAGGACTACAAAGAATGAAGTGGTGAATGTGACTCACCGGATTAGTTCCATCATTGCAACATCTACAGTTCAAAAGAAAGAAGATCCGGGAGCTTTCACCATTCCATGTACTATTGGGGCACGTGATTTTGCAAGAACCCTTTGTGATAATGGGGATAGCATCAACTTAATGCCTCTTGCCATCTATAAGCAAGCGGGGTTAGGTATGCCAAGGCCCACTAGTATGAGATTGCAAATGGCCGATCGGTCCATCAAACGACCGGTGGGAATTGTTGACGATGTTCTTTTGAAAGTGGGAAAGTTTCATTTGCCTGCCGATTTCGTAATCCTTGATTGTGCAGTCGATAAAGAGATCCCTATCATTTTGGGGAGACCATTCCTTTGCCACGGGGAGAGCACTCATGGATTCGGAACGGAATGAGATCAAATTTCGTGTGAATGATGAGGAAGTTACATTCCAAGCAAGCAAGGGTATGAAACTACCCCATGAGTATGAAAACATCTCGGTGATAGATGTTGTTGATGAAGTAGAGGATGCGGTTGAAATAAAAATGGAAGAACAATGCCTCGGCGAGGCATTGGCGGCTATTTTGGTAAACTTTGATGGTGAAGATATGGAAGGATATATGGAATCGGTAAATGCATTGGAGGGGCTTGGATCTTACACTTATGCTCCGGCTAAGCTCTCTCTCGACTTGGAGAATAGAGCCACTCCGCCCGCAAAGCCTTCTATTATCGAGCCACCGCAACTAGAGCTCAAACCGCTTCCACCACACTTGAGGTATAAATTCCTTGGCGCCAATGATACTTTACCCGTAATTGTTTCTTCTTTGTTGAATGATGTGCAGGTAGAACAATTGTTGGAAGTCTTGAAGGAGCATAGGCAAGCCATTGGATGGACAATTGCGGACATCCGTGGGATTCCCGCGGGAATTTGTGAGCATAAAATCCAATTGGAAAGTGAAACAAAACCAAGTGTGGAACATCAATGACGGTTGAATCCGTCAATGCAAGAGGTGGTAAAGAAAGAAATCATCAAATGGTTGGATGCCGGGGTAGTCTACCCTATTGCCGATAGTACTTGGGTGAGCCCGGTGCAATGTGTACCGAAAAAAGGAGGGATGACCGTAATTGAAAATGAAAAAAAAGTGCTCATCCCAACAAGAACGGTGACCGGTTGGAGGGTGTGTATGGATTATCGGAAGCTCAACAGTGCCACATGCAAAGACCATTTCCCTATGCCTTTTATTGATCAAATGCTTGATCGGCTAGTGGGAAGGTCATTCTATTGCTTCCTTGACGGATATTCCGGCTACAACCAAATCAACATCGCATTGGACGATCAAGAGAAGACGACATTCACTTGCCCCTATGGAACTTTTGCCTTTATCCGGATGCCATTTGGTTTGTGCAATGCTCCGGCTACTTTTCAAAGATGCATGATGTCCATTTTCTCTGACATGGTGGAGGATTTTCTAGAGGTCTTCATGGATGACTTCTCGGTAGTAGGTGACTCTTTTGAGCATTGTCTTAACAATCTTAGACACGTGCTTAAGAGATGTGAGGAAACCAACCTTGTGCTCAATTGGGAGAAATGCCATTTCATGGTGGATGAAGGCATCGTATTGGGGCATAAAATTTCAAAACATGGCATAGAGGTTGACCGGGCTAAGATCGAGATTATTTCCAAGCTTCCTCCACCTACTTCCGTCAAAGGTGTTCGAAGTTTCTTTGGGCATGCCGGATTCTTTAGGCGTTTCATCAAGGATTTTTCCAAGATTGCAAATCCTATGTGCAAAATCCTTGAGAAAGATGCCAAATTTGTGTTTGATGAGAAATGCCTCAAAGCTTTTGAGGAATTGAAGCAAAGGCTCACCACGGCACCTATTATTGTCACACCCGATTGGTCTCTTCCTTTCGAGCTCATGTGTGACGCCAGTGGTGTAGCTATTGGAGCAATGCTTGGCCAATGTCACAACAAAGTTCTCCATCCGGTCTATTATGCAAGCAAGAAACTCAACGGAGCACAAATGAATTATACAGTGACTGAGCAAGAACTTCTTGCCATTTTTTATGCCTTTGAGAAGTTCCGGGCTTATTTGTTGGGATCCAAGGTGATAGTGTACACGGATCATGCTGCTCTTCGCTATCTCATGGCAAAGAAGGATGCAAAGCCTCGGTTGATTCGATGGGTCTTATTGTTGCAAGAATTTGACTTCGAGGTCAAGGATCACAAGGGAACTCAAAATCAAGTGGCGGATCATTTATCAAGGCTTGAAGAGGCAGAGAGACCAAAGGGAGATCTTGAAATCAATGATGCCTTCCCGGATGAACAAATATTGGCACTATCTAGCACTTTTGCTCCGCGGTATGCCGATATTGCTAACTACTTGGTAAGTGACCTTATTCCGGAGGGATTGGAATCCTATCAAAAGAAGAAGTTCTTGAGAGATTGTCGGCAATATTATTGGGAGGAACCATTTCCGTGTTTGTGCTGACAATATTATTAGAAGGTGCGTTCCAGAAGAAGAGATTATGCCAATTCTAAATCCATGCCATGACTCACCGGTTGGGGGTCATCATGGGGGAAATCGAACGGCGGCTAAGGTGCTTGAATGTGGTTACTATTGGCCGTCAATCTATCATGATGCCAATCAAATGGTCAAGGCTTGTGACCAATGTCAAAGGCAAGAGTCAATCTCCAAGAGGCATGAAATGCCTATGCACTTTGTGATGGAGATAGAAATCTTCGACGTGTGGGGAATTGATTTTATGGGTCCCTGTGTGAGCTCTTGTGGGATGAAATATATCTTGGTAGCTGTGGACTATGTGTCCAAATGGGTTGAAGAAATTGCCTTACCAAACAATGAGGCAAGAAGTGTGATCGCATTCTTGAAGAAAAACATATTCACTCGGTTTGGCACTCCTAGGGCCATTCTTAGTGACGGTGGGTCTCATTTCTGTAACAAGGCTTTCACGGGGCTGCTAGAGAAGTATGGTGTCAAGCACAAGGTGGCCACACCTTATCATCCCCAATCTAGTGGTCAAGTTGAGGTGTCCAATCGGGAGATCAAGAGCATTCTAGCAAAGACTGTCAATGCAAATAGGACCGATTGGTCAAGAAAGCTAGATGACGCATTATGGCCGTACCGCACAGCGTACAAGACTCCTATTGGTACTTCTCCTTATCGGTTAGTCTTCGGCAAAGCTTGTCATCTACCCGTGGAACTGGAACACAAGGCCATGTGGGCTTTGAAGAGGTTGAACTTGGATTGGGCTGAGGCTGTAAATTTGAGGTTAACAGAACTCAACGAAATGGAGGAATTCCGTTTCCATGCATATGAAAGTGCAGCTGTGTATAAAGAAAGGATGAAGTTCGTCCATGACAAAAAGATCTTGAAGAGGGAGTTCAAGTTGGGTGACTTGGTTTTGTTCTTTAACTCAAGGCTCAAATTGTTTCCGGGCAAGCTCAAATCAAAATGGTCCGGTCCGTTCAAAGTGGTAAATGTCTCTCCTTTTGGAGCTGTGGAACTAGCATCGGAAGATGGGCTCCGGATATTCAAAGTCAATGGCCAACGAATCAAGCACTACTTGGGCACAAATGGAGAAAAACATTTAGTGGAACAGTTGGCTCTCCAAGATGGTCCATGCCTGACAAATGAGTGAAAAGAAACGCCAACTTCGTCGTGCTGCGACGTTAAATCAAGCGCTTCATGGGAGGCAACCCATGTGTGGTAACACCCTTTTTGTTCTTTAAATTTTTAATTTTTGTTAGATAGATTTAATTGAGAATTTAAATGTGTGTTAGAGTGTAGGGGATTCAAAAGATTATAACACGGGGTAAGATTGCATGAAAAAGGGAAGAAAAATCACTTTGCACAGTTTGCTGCACATTGCGGTCACATTTTAACTATGCGGACCGCATTTTGGCCGCAAACCAACACAGTGTGTTGGCTAAATTTGGTGGTAAAGATGCGACGAGGTGGTGCACTATGCGGACCGCATTCCCACTATGCGATCGCATAGTTCACCGTATTTTGGGCCCTTCAGCAAGTCACTTGAATTTACCGCATAACACTTATGCGGTCGCATAGTGTGTTATGCGGTAACTTAGCCACCGTAAAATCGTCAAGTATATCTTCGCATCCTTTCATCTCTCACACATTCAAAACAAAACAAATTTTTTTTATCAGAAACAAAACAAAACAAAAAAAAAACAAAAATGAAGAGAAAAGGAATGGAGAAGAAAAAAACGACTAAGGCTTGATCTAATACTCCAAGTGTGCTCAGAAACATCATCACTGGTATGTTTTCTTTGGGCCAATTCCATCATTTCAAGCTTTGGTTGTACATTTACTCTTATTCTTGTTTCCCTAGTTTTTGCTTCATGTTTTCCCTTTTTATTTTTCTTCTGTGTTTTTCTTTCCTGCTTTGTAATTAGAGACCGGTTCGTAATGAGCGTGTAGTTGAGTAGGGTGTTTTGGGGGTGCTGGGTAGCAAGAAATAGGGCCGCCATTGTTAAGAGTTAGTTTAAATCGTTTGGGACGATGAACTTTGCGGCTCGCAAAATCAAAATACGGTACGCATTTTTGCCGCATAACTGAACCCTAGGTTGGCTAAGGAAGATGATAAAATGCGGCGAGTTTGCGATCTCATAGTTGATATGCGGACCGCAAACTCACCGCATACTGACACAGTGCACCCAGTTTCTCAGCATGAGTTTTGCGGCCATTTTGCGATTGCATTTCCTACTTTGCGGTGGAAATTGCGATCCCATTTCATGATGTGGTTTTCTGTGGACACAGGTTTGTGATGGTTATGCGGTCCACATAGTGGTTATTCGATCGCATAACCCATCGCATATTTGTAGCATTTCAAGAGCTGCAAGTTTGCGACAAGCTTGCGGTTCGCATAGTGGTTATGCGACCGCATACCTGTCGCATTTTTAACTTCTTCTCTGTTTTTCTTTCTTTTCTGTTTTCTTTTCACTGTTTCTTACAATGTCACTCACATTTCACCCTCGTATAGATATGTCTCCCAAGAAACATGCATCCTCTGCACTGAAAAGGGAATCCTCCAGTCGTCAAGCGTCACAAGAGAAACGATCCAGAACGGACCCTACTGTCCCACGTCCCTCCCATACTGATGAGGAGGAGACCTTGCCTTCAATAGACCTACAGGCAGAGATAAGAAGGAAAAGGGGAGAAGACTACCAACTCCGGTTTGCAATCGATGGTTCTAGGGAACTCTATAGAGAAGGGTTAACAAAGAGAAAAATCCTTGCCGAGAAACAAGTGAGCATGAATGGACTTAAAGAGCAGTACCCCCACATTTGTGAGAACATCAAAGATAGAAAATGGGAGTGCTTCACTGAGCTTCCGGATGACTACAATGAAACCCTTGTCCGTGAGTTTTATGCCTCATACGGAGCTTCCAGGAATGCTTTCCACAAGCGCAACAGGGTATTATGTGATACTGTGTTAGTTCGAGGGAAAGATGTGAGCTGCAGCGCTGAGAATATTAATAAATTTTATATCCCTGGTTAGAGTCCGGGCACAGCTGAGTACCAAGCCAAATGGGAAAACCGGGAGAGTGAGCGGAGTTAGATAGCATCTGTGATAGTCAAAGGGGACCCCGTGCGNTTCAAGGAGGATCTCACACGAGAGGGTCGATTTTGGCTCAGTTTTGTCACATCTCGACTGATACCGTCCACAAATGAAACTGACATAAGCATTGAGAAGGCTATTCTCATTGCATGCATTATGACGGGCATCAAGATCGATGTGGGTGCCCTTATCTTCCAAGAGTTAGGGATCCGAGCAAGGCAGAAATCCACTTCACTACCATTCCCCTGTTTGATCACAGCCCTCTGCAAGGCTGTGAACGTCCCACTCATGTCCCATTCTGACAAGACAGGGAAGGTGCTGAAGGATATCGACATCACGCGCATTAGTGATGTTGTCACTCCCCCGGAGGTTCAGACTCCGATTCCAGTTGATGTAGAGCCCTCAGAGTCCCAGACTCCTGTGTCCCCTCAGGCCCCAGTTGCATCTACTTCCACTGCGCAGCCTGCCTCTCAGTCCACCATTGCTCAGCCTCCTGCTGCACTGCCAGCCGTCTCGAGGCTTGGTCTCATTGCTCAGCATGCCAATGCTAAGGTAGACCAGCTTCTGAAGACCTTACCGAACCGCATCAAACGGGCATTGACCCCGATACAGTCCTCAGTGACAGCACTCCAACAACAACAAACAATGTATGGGGATCGCATGCAACAGCTCGAGTTGAGGATTGAGAAGATAGAGCGAGGTGAGGTTGGTGACCTGCCTAGGCTCGGGACGGAGGTTGCGACAACNTCCACAAGATGCAGACTTTGGAGTTCGATATATCATCCCTCCTGCCCAAGGAAGGTGAGCAGGGTGCAGACACAGCAGTGCCAGATTTAGGTCTTGTTTCACTACTCTGATGGCAGACACTGCACCTCAGACTGCTGGGGTTTCCTAACCTCCAGCTCCTCCTGTACGTATTGATATTCCTGATGAGGAGGATTTCATACATTCTTCAGAGTCCGAGGGTGAGGAGGCAGATGAGGGGGAGGATGAGGAGGATTCTTGGTCCTCGGAGGATGATGGCCCTCAGGAGAAGGGCAAGCAGATTGCTGCTCCTACAACTGAGGACGAGGAGTAAGCAGACATTCA
Organism: Nicotiana attenuata; assembly: GCF_001879085.1. NCBI lineage: Eukaryota > Viridiplantae > Streptophyta > Magnoliopsida > Solanales > Solanaceae > Nicotiana > Nicotiana attenuata. The sequence continues at coordinate 53,581,920 of NC_031993.1, forward strand.
GATAGCAATACAACATTCGCTAGCAGACATGGCCGCCCCTGCAGATCCATCGGCCACTCAGCCATCAGCGGGCGAGGCTAGCGGCTCACAGGCCCCAGCTCCAGTACTGAGCGGGCCAGAGATCCCTCCTCCATCAGTGGAGGTCACTCCTCAGGCCGAGATCTCATCAGCCCCAGCTTCAGTATCAGAGGGTGACCCCACCATCACTCAGCCAGTTGCCGACTCCCATAGCGCTTAGTGTGCCTCAGGGAGCCCCTTAAACTCTACTCTATGTTCTTATGCATTGGGGACAATGCATGCTTTTAGTTGGGGGTGGATGGTAGCCTTGTATATACTTTTGGTTGTGAATATTAGACTTGAATGACATTGGCAACTGTTGTACATATTGATGTTTTTGTGCTACAAACAGACTTATGTACCCATGTGTATCTTGTGACTCTGTATATATATGTGTGTTGTGATTTAGTGTTGTGATTTCCGTACATAAGTTATGTTGTGTAATTCGTGAGTCTGTTTATATATTAGTGTTTTGTGATTTCCTTACATTAGCTATGTTATCCTTGTGTATATAAAAACAAGTAATTAAACAAAACAACAAAAACAAGTAGATAGTTGTCCATCTTTAGTAATTAGCAATGAATTCCCCTTGGTTTTTCTTCGCCAGGTTCTTTTCCAAGGTTGTAATAGTA